>NC_080539.1:78783952-79098952 GCF_028640845.1 Ahaetulla prasina | reverse complement strand
ATGTTTGTGGAGGATCTTGCTGATTCTGTCTGTGGTGCCTTTTATATATGGGAGGAGGGCTGTGCCATTTTCTTGCTCTCTGTCTTGGGTTTTAGTGGGGGTTCTTTTGGATTAGTTTGGTAATTTTATTTCTCTGGAATCCATTGGATGTTAGTACGCTTGTGAGAGTGTGTAGTTCGGTTTTAGGTGTTGTTCGTCAGCTAAGCATTTTGTTCTAGAGATGAGTGTCTTGGCTACGGAGTTGATCTGTGCTGGGTGGTGGTGTGAGAGTGCATGCAGATAGCGGTTTGTGTGTGTTTTCTTCTGGTAGATGGTGTGTCCTAGGGAGCCATTGGGTTTCTTGTAGACTAAGACATCTAGGAAGGAAGTTGGTTGTTAACTTCTGCTCCCAGAAGCACGGTTGAAGCCTGAAGATGACGAATGAGACTTCGTCAAACGTCGCCAAGACACTCCCAATTATACACGGGAGAAAGCCCGAACAACCAAAGATCTATATATATATATATATATATATATATATATATATATATATATATATATATATATATATATATACACACATATATATACATATATATATGTATATATACGTATATATATGTATATGTATGTGTGTGTATATATATATTTTACTGCAATGCTCTCTACATGGGGCTCCCCCTGAAGGGCATCCGGAGGCTACAGTTAGTCCAGAATGCGGCTGCGCGGGTGATAGATGGAGCCCCTCGTGGCTCCCGCATGACACCCATCCTGCGCAGACTGCACTGGCTGCACTGTGGCCTTCCGGGTGCGCTTCAAGGTTTTGGTGACCACCTTTAAAGCGCTCCATGGCATTGGGCCGGGTTATTTACGGGACCGCCTACTGCTACCGAATACCTCTCACCGACCCGCCTCATAGAGAGGGTCTCCTCAGGGTGCCGTCAGCGAGGCAATGTCATCTGGCGACGCCCAGGGAAGGGCCTTCTGTGGGGCTCCCACCCTCTGGAACGAACTACCCCCCGGACTTCGTCAGCTTTCGGACCTTCGGACCTTCCGCCGCGGGCTTAAAACATACCTATTTAATTGTGCAGGACTGAGCTAGATATATATATATATATATATATATATATATATAAGCACAGCCAAGCTCTCAACCAATCAGTTCAAACCCCCACTAGCAGTTAAAAAGGAAGAAACAGCTGCAACCACACATTTTTCCCAGAAGCACGAAGCTGAAGCCTGAAGATGACGAATGAGACTTCGTCGAAACGTCACCAAGACACTTCCAATTTTACACGGGAGAAAACCCGAATAACCAAAGACCTACATATATATTTTTTTTTTCTGAGGTTTTCACGGGTGTTTGTATGTAAGTGTTGTGACCCAAGTTCCTGGACCCGGACTCCTGGACTCGGATGATTCAGAAAGTGAGGGAGAAGACCTGGCCAGCCCTGCTTCTCGTGAGCCCTTTCCCTCCCTGGCACCCACTCAAAGGGAGGAGGAGGGGCCGGCAAAGCCTGATTCCATGGAGCCTCCTTCTGATTTGGCAACGCCCCAAGAACAGTTTTGGAGTGATGCAAGATTACGAAGACGTGATCGGCGTGCGCAGCAGCGGAAGAGTTGGGACAAAGCCAAGTCATAATTGTCATGCAGTGACATCTGCAGAGACTATAAATAGGAGGCGGGACTTCCTGGTTTTTTGTCTTGGACAAAGTAATGAATTTGCGCGGGCAATCTGTATCAACGGAGGGAAGAATATATTCGTGAGTAATTCTGGCCTTATCTGTAATTTCCTTGTTATCTCCAGAAACTTGGCAGGCCCGTGGGTAGACGTAGCCAGGACATTTATATATATGTAAATAAATCAGAAAAGAGGCCTCTGACTGACTCTTTGCTGGGAGTATTGGGGGAAGGGAAACAGAACATTTTGTCCAAGACCTGACTAAAACATCTTCCACCAAAGATGGACCAGCAGCAGGTACAGCAGCAGTTAGAGCAGCTACAAGCGGCTAATCAACAGCTCCAGCAGCAAGTGGCTCACTTGGCAGGCCAACTTGCTGCCAGGAATGTGCCTGCAGCCCCCCCCCATCCTCCCACTCCTCCTCCTCGTCGCAAGTGCCCGATAACCGTGCCGGATAAGTTTTCTGGGCAGCCTGAGATGTTCCCGACCTTCTTGGGACAGTGCCAGCTCTACATGGCTATGAGGCCAGAGGATTTCCCAGACGACCGGGCTAAGGTGGCCTTCGTGATTAACCTTCTTTCCGGCTCGGCTGCTCGATGGGCCACGCCCTCTTGCTCCAGGACAGCCCCTGCTGGCGGACCAACAGCGTTTTGGCAGCACCTCGCACCATGTATGAGGACCCCATTCGAATGCTGACGGCAACCAGGCGCCTTAAGGAACTCCGTCAAGGGAAACGCCCCCTGCAGGAGTACATCGCCGAATTTCGTCTTTTGTGCCAGGACTCTGACTGGAATGATGCAGCGCTGGTGGACGCGTTCCAGGAGGGACTCTCAGAGGAATTGCAAGATGAGCTGGCCCGCGTGGAGGCGCCGCGGACCCTCGACAACTTGGTGCCCCTTTGTCTCCGCCTCGATGCCCGTCTGCAACGGCGACCGTCCCGTCGCACCCCCCGGGACCCGCCGTCGACATCTGCACCCCCACTTCCTGCACCACCAGCACCCAGGGTCGCCCCACGTTTTGTAACCGCTGCGGAAGAGCCCATGGAGTTGGGAGCGGCCAGACCTCGCCTGACAGCCCAGGAGCGGAACCGGAGGCGCCAAGGGGATTGTGCCTGTACTGTGGGGAGCCCGCCACTTCGCCGCTTCTTGCCCCAGAAAGCGGCGGCACGACGCCGTCCCCGAATCACAGCGTGACCAATCGAAGCGGGCAGGCCCGACCTCGGGAAACCCTAGGTCGGGCACGTACTAAGCCCCACTGGACGCTATGGAAGTAGACTCTGGGCCCCTCGGCATCTGATTCTGGACACACGGATATGGTTGGGGAACCAGTCGGACGGGCTCCAGGCGCATGCGCTGGTGGACTCAGGGCCACAACAAACTTTATGGACCAGGCCTTTGTGACCCAGTTTGCGGTCCCGTGGTTCCGTGGACCCTCCGATGCGGTAGAGACAATTGATGGACGAGAACTGGTGTCCGGCCCCATTAAATTCGCCACCCAGCCTTTGCGCCTGGCTATTGGGGACCATGAGGAGGCGATCCAGTTTTATGTCACGGCGGACCTTCATTTTCCCTTGGTCCTTGGGTTGGCCTGGCTTCGGGCCCACGATCCTCAGGTGGCCTGGTCGCGGAACGCCATCTCTTTCCCGAGTCTGCAGTGCGTCGATCACATCCGCCACACCTGTGCCGGCCAGAACGTCCCCACCGCTGCCATCACCTTGCCTCCTGAGCTGACGGACTTCGCCGACGTGTTCAGCGAGAAGGAGGCGGACCGACTACCCCCGCATCGGCCCTACGATTGCCCCGTGGACCTTCTGCCCAACGCACCACTGCCTGTGGGACGCCTGTATTCCATGTCGGAGCCCGAGTTGGCCGCCCTCAGGGACTTCCTGGACAAAAACCTGGCCTGAGGGTTCATCTGGCCTTCAAAGTCCCCTCTCTCGGCCCCGGTCCTCTTCGTGAAGAAGAAGACAGGGGACTTGCGCCTATGCTGTGATTACCGCCGGCTAAACGCCATTACGGTGCGGAATCGCTACCCCCTGCCGCTCATCCCGGAGCTACTGGAGAGGTTGCGGGAGGCCACGATCTTCACCAAGCTCGATCTCCGGGGGGCCTACAACCTGGTGCGGATGCGAGAAGGAGACGAATGGAAGACGGCATTCGGCACCCGATACGGACACTACGAATACACTGTCATGCCATTTGGGTTGACCAACGCTCCCGCCGTTTTTCAGCACTTCATGAACGACGTGTTCCGAGACATGTTGGATCGGTTCGTGGTTATCTACCTGAACGACATCCTGATTTACTCCCGGTCCAGGGAAAGCCACCTTCGACACGTCGGTCTGGTTCTGCAACGCTATGGAGCAACAACTCAATGCGGCTGGAGAAATGCGTCTTCTTCCGGACTTCCATAGAATTCCTCGGGCATATCATCTCGCCCGAGGGCATAGCCATGGACCCATGTAAAGTAGAAGCTTTGTGTAGCTGGGAAGCCCCTCGTCGGGTGAAGGATGTTCAGCGCCTGCTGGGCTTCGCCAACTACTACCGGACCTTCATCCCGGGCTTCGCCACACTGACGGCTCCACTTACCCAGCTCCTCAGGAAGAAGGTTGCGTTCCGGTGGGGTCCCCCGCAGCAAGAAGCATTCACAGCCCTCAAGAAAGCCTTCGTCACGGAACCCGTCCTGAGGCATCCCGACCCGCTCCGGCCTTTTGTGGTGGAAACGGACGCGTCCAATGTGGCTCTGGGAGCGGTGCTGCTACAGGCTCCGACGAATGGCGGCACACTTTTTCCCTGCGCTTACTACTCCCGGAAACTCAATCCTTCCGAGCGCAACTACACTATCTGGGAAAAAGAGTTGCTGGCTATCAAGGCTGCATTCGAGGCTTGGCGACACCATCTGGAGGGGGCCCGACATCAGGTGGAGGTCCGAACGGACCATCGGAATCTCGAGCACCTCACCACAGCTCGGAAGTTGAACCAGCGGCAGATCCGGTGGTCGTTGTTTTTTGCCCGGTTCAACTTCCGCGTGACCTACATTCCCAGCGGTCACAACCGGAGGGCGGATGCCCTGTCCCGCAAGCCAGAGTACCTCTGCGCCAAGGACCCCCTTCCTCCACGGACAGTGCTGCCGGCAGAAGCCTTGGCCGCAGCACAGGAGCCAGTGGACTTGCGGGCCCAGGTGCGAGAGGCGCAGCGCCAGGACACCTGGTCGCAGCAAAGGAGAGCGGAGGTGGGCCCCACGTCTCCTTGGACCTTGGAGGAGGACTTACTCAAGTTTCGGGGGCGATTATATGTGCCCACAGGACCACTCCGAGCCCTCGTCATGACCCAGTGCCACGACAACCCTGCAGCAGGACATTTTGGGTTCTTCAAGACCCTCCACCTGGTGACACGGACCTTTTGGTGGCCCCGAGTGCGGCATGATATACATGCCTACGTGACATCCTGCGTACCGTGCCGGCAAGCCAAGACCGCCACGGGGGCCCCTCCCGGGCTCCTCCAGCCCTTGCCGACACCCGACAGACCCTGGGGGGCGATCTCTATGGACTTCCTGACAGACCTGCCGCCGTCCTCTGGGTTCACCACGGTGCTGGTGGTGGTGGACATGCTCACCAAGATGGCACACTTCATCCCATGCCGCGGACTGCCCACAGCCGCAAAAACGGCCCGTCTCTTTCTGCAGCACATCTTCCGCCTCCATGGTCTACCGGACAGGGTGGTTTCGGACCGCGGAGTTCAGTTCACAGCCCGCTTCTGGAAGAGCCTGATGGCCGCGTTGGAGGTGCAGGTGTGTCTGTCGTCATCGCACCATCCGGAGACCGACGGGGGTACAGAGAAGGTCATCGGTATACTGGAACAGTATCTCCGTTGCTTCATCAACCAGCAACAGGACAACTGGGCCGACTACCTGTCCCTGGCGGAGTTTGCTTTTAACAACTCTCAGCACACCTCTACTCAGATGACCCCGTTCTTTGCCAATGTGGGGTACCATCCGCGGCTCTTCCCTCTGGCACCACCGGACTCTCCTGTTCCCGAAACGCAGACCTTCCTGACGGAATTGCATGCGGTCCAACAGTTGGTACGCCAGCAGCTGAATCGGGCAAAGGAGGACTACAAACGGTCCGCCGACCGCTCCTGACGGGCAACGTCCCCACTGGCGGTTGGAGACCAGGTGTGGCTCTCCACCAAACACCTCCCGTCCGACCGCCCGGTAAAGAAGTTGGACCACCGATTCATCGGCCCGTTCCCTGTCGAGGCAGTCATCAACCCGGTAGCCTACCGACTGACCCTGCCACGATCCATGCGGATCCACCCCGTTTTTCACCGGTCCCTTCTGGTTCCTGAGGCCACACCGAGTCCCCTTCGGTGCCCAACAGCACCCGTCACTGTCGCCGAGGACGGATCGGAGGAATACGAAGTCCACAGCGTACGAGACTCCCGCTGGCTGAAGGGTCGTTTCCAATATTTGATCGCGTGGAAGGGATACGGGACTGATTTCTCCTGGGTAGATGCCTCCGACGTTCATGCCCCTGACCTGGTGCAGGCCTTCCATGAGCAGAACCCAGCCCGACCGCATCCCGATCGTCAGCCCCGGGGGAAGGGCCCTGCGGTGAGGGATAGTGTTGTGACCCAGGTTCCTGGACCCGGACTCCTGGACTCGGATGATTCAGAAAGTGAGGGAGAAGACCTGGCCAGCCCTGCTTCTCTTGAGCCCTTTCCCTCCCTGGCACCCACTCAAAGGGAGGAGGAGGGGCCGGCAAAGCCTGATTCCATGGAGCCTCCTTCTGATTTGGCAACGCCCCAAGAACAGTTTTGGAGTGATGCAAGATTACGAAGACGTGATCGGCGTGCGCAGCAGCGGAAGAGTTGGGACAAAGCCAAGTCATAATTGTCATGCAGTGACATCTGCAGAGACTATAAATAGGAGGCGGGACTTCCTGGTTTTTTGTCTTGGACAAAGTAATGAATTTGCGCGGGCAATCTGTATCAACGGAGGGAAGAATATATTCGTGAGTAATTCTGGCCTTATCTGTAATTTCCTTGTTATCTCCAGAAACTTGGCAGGCCCGTGGGTAGACGTAGCCAGGACATTTATATATATGTAAGTAAATCAGAAAAGAGGCCTCTGACTGACTCTTTGCTGGGAGTATTGGGAGAAGGGAAACAGAACAGTAGGTCTTTGGTTGTTTGGGTTTTCTCCCGTGTAAAATTGGAAGTGTCTTGGCGACGTTTCGACGAAGTCTCATTTGTCACCTTCAGGCTTCAGCTTCGTGCTTCTAGGAACAAAAGCACGAAGCTTTTGCTCCCAGAAGCACAAGGCAACCCAGAGAGCCCATCTGCAGCCAAATCAGGCAGCCGATCCAGACACAGCTTAAAGGCTGGCAACAAGACCGCTTACAAAATCTGCCAAGGAGCCAGATGCTGTTGCTTCCAAAGCTTGGCATGAGGGTCCCCGATTGCCATCCAACAGAGAGGGAAAAAGAGGAATGATCTAATGTAGTGGGATACAACACATCCCACCTCAACCTATTTTATTGCTCATCAAAAAAAAAAAAAAAAACCAATCCCAAGAAATAGAAGATGGTATTGGAACCTATCGCTGTTTTTGAAATACATGCATTAGCCACAACAGAACATATGCCAGTTGGGAAATGGAGTACTTGCCTAAATGTATAAGCTATGAAAAAATATTATGTACATGATACATTTGGTGTTATATATGCGTGTGAGAGAGGGAGAGGGAGAGAGAAAAAAATACTGTCAGAATGGTTATTCTCAGAATGAATATATGTATATGTATATGTATGTATATATATATGTATATGTATGTATGTATATGTATATGTATGTATATATATGTATGTATATATATGTAAATAAATCAGAAAAGAGGCCTCTGACTGACTCTTTGCTGGGAGTATTGGGGAAGGAAACAGAACAGTAGGTCTTTGGTTATTCGGGTTTTCTCCACATAAAATTGGAAGTGTCTTGGCGGCGTTTGACGAAGTCTCATTCGTCATCTTCAGGCTTCAGCTTCGTGCTTCTGGGAGCAAAGACCTATATATATATGTATATGTATGTATGTATGTATATATATATATATGTATGTATGTGTATGTATGTGTATGTATGTATATATATGTAAATAAATCAGAAAAGAGGCCTCTGACTGACTCTTTGCTGGGAGTATTGGGGAAGGAAACAGAACAGTATGTCTTTGGTTATTCGGGTTTTCTCCCGCGTAAAATTGGAAGTCTCTTGGCGATGTTTCGACATATAATTTTCCCTCTTTATGTTACTTACACTGATTTCTAAGTAAGAAGGAATTCCTTAGTAAGGAATAGAAAATTATTTAACTTACCATTTTGAGTGTCCTGTGTCTACTATCTGCATAGGGGTGTGGATTCTAAATCAAGGCTCTAAAATGATAAATCTCAATTCCAAGGAACCATCTTTCATTCCAGTCTGATTGCTATATCAAAAGTGAGGAACAAATCAGAAGTTAACCCTGTGCCCCCCCTCCCACCCCGGACACATTCCAGTAACATCTAACATGGTTTTATTTCAGTGTTGCATTATATCCAACTTCGGCTGAGAAATAATCCAAGCTTACATTTGGGGGGGGGGGAAATAAAACTCTATACTGGATAGTCACTTCTGGCAATTTTATTCTCTTCTTTGGACTGATGGAATGGCAATCTCTTTATCCTTCCTCTCCTCCCCCACTCCCCAGCCCTGCTTTTCTAATTCTAAATATCAGGATCAGTTTGGATGGGCCTGTATTCACAAATGAATAAAAATGAGTAAAGTCTTCAGAATCAAAGGTAAGCCAAAACTGGAACCCAGAAGCACAAGGCAACCCAGAGAGCCCATCTGCAGCCAAATCAGGCAGCCGATCCAGACACAGCTTAAAGGCTGGCAACAAGACCGCTTACAAAATCTGCCAAGGAGCCAGATGCTGTTGCTTCCAAAGCTTGGCATGAGGGTCCCCGATTGCCATCCAACAGAGAGGGAAAAAGAGGAATGATCTAATGTAGTGGGATACAACACATCCCACCTCAACCTATTTTATTGCTCATCAAAAAAAAAAAAAAACCAACCCCAAGAAATAGAAGATGGTATTGGAACCTATCGCTGTTTTTGAAATACATGCATTAGCCACAACAGAACATATGCCAGTTGGGAAATGGAGTACTTGCCTAAATGTATAAGCCATGAAAAAATATTATGTACATGATACATTTGGTGTTATATATGCGTGTGAGAGAGGGAGAGGGAGAGAGAAAAAAATACTGTCAGAATGGTTATTCTCAGAATGAATATATGTATATCACAGATAAGATTCAGTCTTTTAATGCTAACATTTCACATTTTATTACCTTAGACAGCTGATCTCGTTCTATACATTTTTTTTTACTAGATTTGGAACATCAAGAAGCAAGCTGCCATTCTAAAAGTGATTGAAAAAGAGAAACACACTTGTCAAGTTCCAATATAAGCAACTGTATTTGTGAGAATGATTCCAACTTTCCAATACATACATAAAATACAAATATTGATCTGGTTGATGCTTAGATCAAAAATAGCAATAAAAAAATATCAATCCTGTCATACTGGTCACCTCAAAAATATATGAACAGCAACTAATTTCCCATGAATATTTCAAACAGCTGTATTTTTCTTCCTGCACCAACAAAGTTTTTCTCTAACATACAGTACTGTGAAAAACAATTCAGATGTAGCATCAGTAATGCCTCAAGGAATATCCCATTTGTCTATACTGGGCACTTCATGGGGCAGAACCAGGGGTGAAATCCAGCAGGTCCTGACAGGTTCTGGAGAAGTGGAAATTCTGAGTAGTTCAGAGAACTGGTAGTGGAAATTTTGAATAGTTCGGAGAACCGGCAAATGCCACCTCTGGCTGGTCCCAGAGTGGTGTGGGAATGGAGATTTTGCAATATCCTTCCCCCAGGAGTACAGAGGGAATGGAGATTTTGCAATATCCTTCCCCCAGGAGTGCAGAGGGAATGGAGATTTTGCAATATCCTTCCCCCAGGAGTGCAGAGGGAATGGAGATTTTGCAATATCCTTCCCCCAGGAGTGCAGAGGGAATGGAGATTTTGCAGTATCCTTTCCCTGGAGTGGGGTGGGAATGGAGATTTTGCAGTATCCTTCCCCTGCCATGCCCACCAAGCCACGCCCTCCAAGCCACGCCCACAGAACCGATAGTAAAAAAAAATTGGATTTCACCACTGGGCAGAACAATTCATGGGGTGCCCATTATTAGTTATTGGGTGACTTCACTCGACACATTTACGGTAACTTTAAAAAGCTGACACAAAACTTAATCATGGTTTGCTCGATAAACCAACATTTCATAATATACTGAATATTAATCCCATGGGATGGAATCATATTAGTTATGATGCTAAAATATAGATGGCCAATTTATGATTCTGAACATTAAGCTAATACAGCCAGTGAATCCAAATTCTGGTTTTACTTTCAACATGATTGGTTGCCTGGGTCAACTAAGAATATGTCCAAAAATTCTATGCAATGCTGAGCAGATCCTGAAGTCTACTTTAGACTCCTAGCATGCTTGTATGCTTCTCTTCTTAACACAGAATTAGTGTTCCAGAAAAACACCTTTAAAGTGACTATTACATAATAAAATACATTGCATCAGCATCAGCCAGGCATTGGAATTTCTTATGGCACTCCCTTTAGTCTTAGCTTTGCTGAAAAAGTTAGAAAGACTTGTACAGCTAATGATCCTCCAAGGCAAGGTTGTGAAAAGAAACCATGATCTGTTGTTTAAAGATGTTAAGAAAAATCTTACTGAGTCACAATGAAACAGCAGAAAAGACAGGAGGAGGAAGACAAGGAGCAAATTTGATCAAACACAGTTAAGAGTTTATTAAGGATTATCTTGTAACAAACTCATCCAGTGCTTTAAAAGATTAAGAAGGTTCTACTAGCTGAAAAGCAGTTAACAAGCAATTTCCAAAAGTGATTAGAAAAGAAAGTATGCAAAGTCCTTTTGAATGTGCCATCTGCAGTTTGAGCAAAAGATGGCTATTCCTTCATCTCCCTTTAAACCGGCAAGAAACTGCTGTCTTGTGTTCTCCACATGAGGAACAACTGTATGGGGCATTTGTGAATGATCTCAAATCTTCTTCTGATCTGATGATGTCAAAATAATAATTAATTATAATATAATTATAATTATAATTATATAATGTATATATAATATATATTATATATAATTATATATAATAATTAATAATAATTAAATAGTCTGACGATGTCAAACTATTTAACACCACCAACAATACTACTACCCTTCAAAAAGACCTTGGTTTTGTATCTGATTGGTCTAAAACTTCGCAACTCCAAATCTTAACCAGCAAATGCTCAGTCTTACATATTGGAAAAAAGAACCTAAACACTAAGTACAAGCTTGATGGACATTACCTTACAGATGATCCCCACCCTGTTAAACACCTTGGAGTTTTCATATCAAATGATCTAAGTATCAAAGCCCACTGCAACTACATAGCAAAAAAGGCTCTAAGAGTTGTAAACCTAATCTTATGTAGCTTCTTTTCCAAAAACACTACACTACTAACCAGAGCATATAAAACATTTGCTAGACCAATTCTTGAATACAGCTCACCTGTCTGGAACCCATACCACATTTCTGACATCAATACAATTGAACGTGTCCAGAAATATTTTACAAGAAGAGTTCTTCACTCCTCTGAAAACAACAAAATACCTTATACCGCCAGACTTGAAATCCTGGGTTTAGAAAACTTAGAACTCCGCCGACTCCGACAAGACCTGTGTTTAACTCATAGAATCATCTATTGCAATGTCCTTCCTGTTGAAGACTACTTCAGCTTCAATCGCAACAATACACAAGCAAACAATAGATTTAAACTTAATGTTAACCGCTCCAATCTTGATTGCAGAAAATATGACTTCTGTAACAGAGTTATTAACACTTGGAACACACTACCTGACTCTGTGGTCTCGTCTCAAAATCCCAAAAGTTTTAACCAAAAACTGTCTACTATTGACCTCACCCCATTCCTAAGAGGACTATAAGGGGCGTGCATAAGAGCACAAAAGTGCCTACCGTTCCTGTCCTATTGTTTCCTTTCATTATATCAAATTAATATAGTTATTGCATACTTTTGCTCATATATATGCTTATATGATATGTAGTTATTTTATGTTGATGCTTGTGTATACTGTTGTGCCAAATAAATAAATAAATAAAAAATTTCAAAGAACTTGTTTACTCACTGGCTCTTCATTCTGCTGCAGTCTTTTAACTGACTTGTCTTCATTTGGCCATTTTTTTCCCCAGAGGTCCTGATGCAAAACCAATGACAGAAAGTCCAAAGAAATTTTAGCAAAAGAGGTTTTAAACTGTTTAAGAATGGGGAAAAATGGAATAAACAGGAGGATTGTTATAACCTTTATTATTTTTTTCAGAGTTGCAAACAGACTAGGAGTTCAGATGGATTTGAAATAAGATTTTGGAATTAATTACAAAATTCCTTCCCATGAGAAAATGTTTTTGTTTTGAATTCTGTTAAAAAAATGATAAAATGAGACTTTGAAGGTTGGACACTGGGGAAAACCAGAAGGAATTAAATATGACAATTAAAGGAGAAAAACACTTAAATTTGACTTATAGAATATAGAAAATATTTTAATATTGGTCATACTGAAATGTATTTTTGAGCAATGGATCCAGAGATTAATTTTAAAATGTCTGCCTCTATAGATAGACTGTGTGTAACAGATGTTATGGAAGAGGAACAAATATTATCAGACCAGACTGAAACTGATCTGAAAGTGGATTTAAAATTCATAGGCTATAAGAATATAGAAAAAGAGCTATACTGGACATACAAATGAAACCAGATGATACCTTAATAATCAAAATGAACATACAATACAAATAACAAACAAAAAAGTGACCTATATAACTTTCTTCACAAAATTGTTCAAAATTTTAATATCTCTTTTGTAAACTCTCCCATATTGGATTTACAGTACAAAAGAAGCTTGTTAAAGCTTTGAACAATTTTTTGAAAAGAGGTTTTTAAAAATGAAAGAAATTAAGTTCTAGGACATTATTTGAACGGCCTAAAATATCAATATTGTTAAAAATAGAAGGAAGGAATATAGATTTAGTTTATTCGATTAAGGTTAAATTAGACGCTGTATGTTTCCGTCTCTGGTAATCCTTAATGGACTTTTGCTGATCAGGACTGAATATCAAAGCTTTAAGGATTTGTTTATAGTTAAGATATGGTATATGGAAAGAAGAGACTATTTGTTGTATTTTAAAAGAAAGTGATAAGTTACTAAAATTATTTATACTTGTGATGAAGGGGAAAGTCATTTTCAAAAATATTTCTTTTCTTTTTCTTTACTATATTATTGTCATCTGGTGGTCCTGTTTAAGGTGACCCAGTCTCTCTTGAAAAAGGAGGAAGGAAAAGAAACTTCCTGAAGAATATTCTAGCATCTGTCAGAGAGTCGCCTACTCTGAGCCGGCATTCAGCTGTGCAGGAGAAAAAGTGTTTGAACCATGGCCTAACCCAGTTATTTTGGAGGAATTTGAGGCTGTTGGTCTTGATAAAGTGGCTACACACAAGCTTACCTGAATATTAAGTCCCTGACCCTCTTATATAGTCAAAAATTTCCAAGAGACAGGCCTGAGATAAATACTGAGGTGGCACTGATCATACTTGTCAAATGACCTATGGCAAAATGGGGTGGTACTTCTGTCAGAACTGGAGTGCAATTTGGAGATCTTCTTAGCTTTTGCTCAAACAGTAGGTGACAACTGTACCCTTGGGACGCATTTGCACAAGTTCAGCTTTTGTACCACTTCGCCCATTCCCAGATTTGGAAGTTTATCCAAAGTCCTCATCCTTTGATCACTTTCTTTTAGAATATTGCAATGTTCTGCACATGGGACTGTCCTTCAAGACCACTCAGGGACTAATGGCTGGTCCAGAATATACCCATAGGAGTAATATTGTTGTACCTATATAAAAACTCTCTTTTATGAGTTGCACTGGCTTCCAGTTGACTTCAGGATACAATTAAATATGTTTCTTACACCTTTAAAGCCATTCATAGCATAGGAGTGCTTTATTAGAAGGATCACTCATCTTCAATTATCTCTGCCCATCCTATACGATCAGACGGGGTCCTGCATTCTCTCAGTCCTTTCAGTTAAACAATGTCATCTCATGGGATTCAGGAAGCATGCCTTTTTTTTGTTTGTGGTGCCTATCTTCTGGAACGGCATATCACACAAGATAAGGAAAATCTTTCCAGCTGGTTTTTGTAGAACTTTGAAGACCTGGCTCTTTCCCCAAATATTTAAATCAGGGTGTTGGGTGAGATCATCTTGTGTATTTGCATAATAGCAATATGTCTAGACTTATATACCACTTTACAGTGCTTTACAGCCCTCTCTAAGTGGTTTACAGAATCAGCATATTGCCCCCAACAATCTGGGTCCTCATTTTACTGACCTTGGAAGGGTGGAAGGCTGAGTCAACCATGAGCCTGGTGAGATTCAAACTGCCAAATTGTAGGCAGCCGGCAGTCAGCAGAAGTAGCCTGCAGTACTGCATTCTAACCAATCTAATAAGACTATTATTACCTGTTATTATAAGCTTTTTAAAACTTTTAATGTTTAATGACTAGAGTCATAGACAAAGTGAGCAACCTAAATCAACCAATCAGCCTAAATGAAACACCAGTTGGTCTGATTTCCTCCTTCCCAAAAAGCTCCCTTATAAATGATAATTTCTGCCTTTGGTTCTAAAGGTCCCTTATCCCCAACATGATGCTAGTATTAGTTTCTGCCTTTGAGAGACTATGTTCCAGAAATATCCTAATCGTCTTTTAAAATATCTAAGGTAGTTGTGCCAGTCAATTACATAAATTAATGTATAATGTGATTTTTTCCTCTAATGATTAATTTCACTGGAGATCTCCACATTGTAGACTTAAGAGAGGGGGAAAAGCTCTCATCATCCATTGGCCCATATTTTTCATCATCTGATGAACCCAAATCCCCAAGTCCTTCCGTTACAGAGAGAAACCTCCAGTTTTGTTCATTCTGATTGGTATATTTTATGCAAATAGATATCATTTGTACTGAAAATTATTTTTATTTATTTATTTTACCATTTCATTCCCCATTTACCCAGCCTGGGAAGATAATTTTCAAGCTGTTCATAGTTTACTTACATTTTCATTTCAGTATTCTGAAAAACCAGGGGATTAATTGCAAATAAACCATCCATTGTTCATTTCTATTTCCTGATTACTTGTGAACAATGCCTCTTGTCTCTTAATATGTATTCTTGAAAGTCCCCACTGATTATTTTTCTCCACTGCAAGAATTATCCTTTTTTTTCTACCTTCTGCTCCTTGTATTGTGATTTTCATTAATGTGTAATAGGATTGAAAAGCTATTCAATTAGGCTATCAATATCATCATCCAGTTTCTCTTTGTTTACTGAGTTCCTGACTACGTAACAATTAACTGATCAATAGAAGGGCTAAAAGGTTTTTTAAGATCTTATTGGTATCATAATGTATTTTGTTTAAGTAAAAGTTAACAATTTTAGGATTTACCTTGGTGGGAGACAGACAACATGAGGTTAGCATGAGTGAAAGCTGTACTTTGTTCAACCCTGTCATGGTTAGCTAAGAAAGCATATACAGTATATTCTCTTTTTATTGTAATAAACTGAGAGCTAAGTATATATTTACACCAATAGCTGGAGCATATAGAATTTGAAGTTACTTTAACCAATTGTTTACATACACATACAAACTGACATTCTTTTAAAAATAATTGTCAAAGGATTTAATGGTGATGTCATCAAATAGTCTGAACTATTTGGAAAGAAAATAAAACAGATTTTTTTATAAAAAAAATTAAAATACTTGGAATATGAATTTTATTTTCTCCAGAGCAGAGCTGACAGGACACTAACTCATTGGATTAGATCAGCTCCAATCCAAAGAGTGTACACTTCTCTTTATTCACAGCTTGAACGTGGGCTTGTTGTGTCGGAATAAGTCTACCAAACCCAAACAGATGAATGTACTTCAGTACTTGGAGAACATTTTATACTCATTATGAATGCAATGCAATATCAAAATATCTCCCCTAGGACCAAAATATAAGGGAAGGGTATACTATGAGCAAGGCCCTTTGCATTTTAAAAACAATATTGATAACTTAAGAACACATACTAAAACCTGTCATTTTAACATAAAATAGGAAATATCTGAGTTAAAAAATGTCATAATTTTCAAGTTTCTAAGTATGGACCTAGTGAATGCATGACAAATAATCTGTTGGTGCTAGGATAAGAATTTTTATAGGAATCTGGATAAGATGGTCAATATAATTTACATCTGACATGCCTTAGGGTAGCGTTCTCCAGATGGAATGGATTATAAATTCCAGCATCCCCAGCCAGTTTGTGACTTGTAATTTAGTATACCCAAAGGACACCTTTATACAGAAGATTGCTGAATGCCAATGCCTATCATCAGAGAATTCCAGAAACAAACTTCACTAAAGATAATAGTAAGGTCAGAAAATACAGAGTACTAGATATGCAGATGAAACAAACATTGAGGTCATAAGCAAACCAGATCTTCATGTTAATCACTTGAGCCATGCTTACATTGGAAAATATCTCAAGTTTCTAAAAGCTACAACAAACTGCCTTGCCGCTACTCACAAAACAGCAAAGGCATCTGTGTTCATCTTAGAAGTAGATGGAAGCAAAGCATAAAAAAGAGAAGTAGATGAAAGGAAAACATCAGATAAACCTCCCCAAATGTTATGACCTAAGCACAAAATTCATCACTGTCACAACTAAGGGACCATACATTCTGGCATGTCATGAGCTATCCATGATTTGTGTCATTGCCGAGGATGATAAATCATTGCTAAGGACATAACAACCAGCCTCATCACCACAACATAATAGATCATGATATATCAAGTTCTTCTCTGAAATATTATTTACAGTTAGTAGGGGGCTGGAATGGCAACACAAAGCTGATATTAATTTTGCTTCTAACATGCCAATGTGTGCAGCCAGATCCTTGCCTTAAGAGCCACAGAGGCCATGTTTTGCAGTTGTAATAAGAGGCATCTGTAAGGAATTTAATGTCAATCAATATCTACAGTATAATAATAGTGGAGAGAACTAAAACTAATATTAGTAATGCTGTCTTCTTAACTCTAATTCTATATTATAATATTTGCCAGACCCATTCTTAAATACAGCTCATCTGTCTGGAACCCATACCACATCTCTGACATTAATACAATTGAACGAGTCCAAAAATATTTTACAAGAAGAGTTCTCCGCTCCTCTGAAAACAACAAAATACCTTATTCCACCAGACTTGAAATCCTGGGATTAGAGAATTTAGAACTCCGCCGACTCTGACAAGACCTGTGTTTAACACACAGAATCATCTATTGCAATGTCCTTCCTGTTAAAGACTTCTTCAGCTTCAATAGCAATAATACAAGAGCAAACAACAGATTCAAACTTAATGTCAACCACTTCAATCTTGATTGCAGAAAATATGACTTCAGTAACAGAGTTGTTAATGCTTGGAATACACTACCTGACTCAGTGGTCTCCTCTCCAACTCCTAAAAGCTTTAACCAAAAACTGTCTACCATTGACCTCACCCCATTCCTAAGAGGACTATAAGGGGCATGCATAAGTGCACAAAAGTGCCTACCGTTCCTGTCCTATTGTTTCCTTTCAATATATGTTCCTGTATTTTATTTATTTTTTATTTATTTATTTTGTCACAACATCATATAAAAAGGATTATATAGTATATAAACATATATATGAGTATATATATGTATATATACTTATATGTATATATACTTATGTTATATATATACCTATATATAACATATATATGTATATAATGTTGCGACAAATAAATAAAATAAATAAATAAAAATAATATGATTATCTCCTTCAGCCAAGGTAAAAGAAGTATATCAAGTGGTCAAACTACGGAAACTGAGAGTTTTATTTTATTTTATTTTATTTATCCTATTTGTATAGCTGCCCATCTCACAAGAAAGCGACTGTCCAAGGATCACAAGAGGAAGTGAAAGAGTTAAAATGTGCATCATAAAGAAGATACTGTCTTATATTCTGTTAGTAAATAAGACTGAACTGAATTATATTTCTTTGTCTGACACACAAAGCAAATTTTGTTGCATTTGTTTTATTGCAGAACGTGCACTAGATCAAATATTGTACCGCCTAGAACAACTACCGTATTTTCCAGAGTATAAGACATACCTTCCCCCTCCCCCAAAAGAGGCTGAAAATTTGGGTACATCTTATACACTGAATGTAGCCCCACCCACCCACTGGCTCCCACCCTTTTGGAGATTTTGGAGGTTGCAAACACAGCTTCTCAAACGGACGGCCTCTCAAGCAGATTTTTTTTTCTTATTTTCCTCCCCCCAAAATAAGGTGAGTCTTATACTCCAGAGCATCTTATACTCTGAAAAATACGGTATATGCTTATCAACAAGTATTGAAACTTTTCACCCATTTTCTTCAGTCTTTCGGGATTTAATTTCCAGGAACTTATTTGGACCAAAATTTCTTGTAATTCTGGCTTTTAGTTCATATCTATTTCCTGGTGTAAGAGATGCATAAATTTATTGCTATACAGTACTGAAATTTTATGAAGATGGCCTATTTTCCCCTATACAGGAATCATCCTAACCTTTCATTAGTGTGACACCTTTTTATTTTATTTTATTTAGTTAGCTAGTTTGTCAAACATGTACAAGATAACAGGTATAAGTATAAACATGGACATGAACATAGGAAATGAGTATAAATAAATGGGGACAGTAGACAGGGACGGTAGGCACACTGGTGCGCTTATGCATGCCCCCTTTACGAACCTCTTAGGAATGGGGTGGGGCCCACGGTAAATAACCTTTATAATCTTTTCCATGCCCCCAAATTATCCTAATTTAAAATTTGAAGTACAATTTGAAGTACCTAAGATATTTAACATTTCCACAACATTGCGATGTCAGATGCCTCTTTTTATATGCCTGAATTTATGTTACCTTTTCCTAAAGGAATTATAATTGTTTTGGACAGTACAGTTTCCTGTAGAATCTTTAACTCTCTTATCATACATAAATCTTTAAAGCCTTACTTACATATAAAGGGGACACTAGAAAATATGTTGGGAGCAATCCAGGTTTAATAAAGGTGCAAAGAGAAGTTATGCATAATGGGAATGTGTTAACAGAAAATAGTTCCAGGGAAAAGGTGGGGGATTTCTACATATAGGGAAGTGTGTATGTATGAGAAAGAGATTAATAACTTCTTCATGTAGAAGGAAGCTGCAAAAAATGTGCTTCAAAGTTTTCCCCTATTATTTGGTGTACTTTTATTTTTAAAAAATTCATTCACTTGATCATTTTTCTCTCTCTAGGTTGGCTGGAATTAAGACTCAGCACATGCCACCACCCCACTTAGTTTTACCATAGAATTCAAAGCAAGGGAAGAGTGTGTTTCAAGTTCTCAATGCTATATATTTCAGACACCCAAGATTGCTCTATCAGAAGATACATTTTAAGTCTTCTTCTGTTGGAACTGCACAACTGAAATATTCCTACAGAACAATCTAAGATGAATGCAATTTAAGGTTACTGAAGAACCGAGTTAAAATATTTCTAAATGAATCAGTGGGTTCATTGGGTTCAAACTGACTTACATACCAGACCTATTACTTGCAAGAGGCTTGAAAGAGCTTGTGGTAGTCATCCTACCATGCCCCTTTCTGTGACAAATCATGTAGGACAGGTATAATACCAGACAACTGGAGAAGGGCAATTTTTCTTCCTATCTTCAGATAATGGAAAAAGAAAACAGACAACCATAGACTGGTTAGGTTAGGTTGAGATTGATCGTGGAAATTTTTTTGGAAGAGATGATGAAGCAGTTGGTTTGTGAGTATTTAGAAAATAATGCATTGCTTGGCAGAAATTAGCATGGGTTTATGCCAACAAACCCAATTTCTTTTTATTAGAGCGATCAATTTAGTTGACTACAGGAATGCAGTGGTCATAGTGTAGCTTGATCTCAACAAAGCATTCAACAAAAGCAGTTCTCATGGTTCAATAATGTTGTGTTTTACATAGTTCTAATTAATAAAACATAGTTACGCAATTTGAAATCTGATCATGTAGTCTTAGGAATATACAGCTATTAGGAGGATTTTAAATTAGCTATTAGGAGGATTTTAACCCATGCTCCATATAAAACACTGCATCTGTTTACACATCTTTTTCCAGTCCCCTTTTAAAGCAAGTAAATAGTATCATGAAATATGTACAATCATTTTGTACAATAGTTACAATATTTTTAGTAATCTACTTGAAGAAAAAAGGGAGTTGCTTTATTCATTTTCATCTGTAGAACTGAAATGGGCCCCCATACAAGCTTTCTTTTGATTTTCAGACTTCACTTTCTAATTGGACACAAACCTTCACTAATGATGCTGCTTAAGACTTTACAGTCCTAATTGTCTACAGTCCCTCACTTGTTTTCCTCTAAATTATCCATCTTTTGTTCAGATTCATGAAGTTTAATATTTGTTCCCTTCACAGAAATAGGGAAAACATCCAGCTTTTGTTTTATGTCATGAAGAGAAGAATACACAAAAAATATCTTTGCTTCATTGCCCCAGACTGAATTTAAAATATAAAGTACCAAAATCTCCAGTTTCTAGTCAGTTCAGTTGACTATATATTACACTTACAGACTTCTCTTCTGCATGGTCAGGCTGCTAAAAAAACACCTTTCACTAACTTGAAAATGGTCTTTACACTTCCAAACCGTTAGTCCAGAAATTTTGTGGCAGTTCAACATAGTCTGAAATGACTGCAACATTGCATCAAGCAAGATGAAACTGAGATGTGTGATATTGTCTGTGCAATTTTTTTTAACCAGGACTAACCATCTTCCACATCAATTAATTTGATTCTTTCACAATAAGCTAACTACCTTCTAATGCACCTCATTCTTTTGTCATGATACCTGTTATTATAAAACTTACACTGGTAAGAACGAAGCACTAATTATCTATCATTATTAATATGAAAAAAACCAAAATCTACTTTTTTCTCTTAGTTTCCACTATTTACCATTATAATTATTTAGGTAGCTATACAGCCATAAAGTTATATATACCCATAAAGGTGTATATTTCAACTATCTGTCCAGTATTTATCCAAATGTACCAGTTGTTAAAAATGTCAGTTGAAACAATCAAGAGTTTCACTCTTGAAAACAGAGTTATGCTTAAGTTTTAACTTGAATAGTACCTGTCAAATTTCAAATAGTAGAAGAGGGCAGGTCAAAAATAAAAGGAATAAGAGCAAGACCAAAATAAAATTAATTATAGTTCCTAGGATGACTCCCCATATATGCAATGATTTTATTCCTTCTGTCATGTTAAAAACTGCAAATCAGGAATAACTTTTTGATAGGTTCTTAAGATTACACCAATAGTTTTTGAAGATCATTTGAGCTGCTGATTTGGTACTCCTGGTTTAATATATGGTAACTAACTGAAATTGCAGTCTTCCACTTAGCTTTTAGGAATAAACATCTTTAAACTTGATGGGGCTTATTTTTGAAGTTGTACTATGTACACCCCTGAGGTGGTATTCATCAGGTTCTGACCAGTTCTGGAGAACCAGTAGCGGAAATTTTGAGTAGTTTGGAGAACCTGTAAATACCACCTCTGACTGGCCCTGCCCTTATCTATTTTCTATTCTCCCGAGTCCCAGCTGATCGGGAGGAAATGCAATAATCTTCCCCTGGGGTGGGTCAGAATGGAGATTTTACACTATCCTTCCCCTGCCACACCCACCAAGCCATGCCCACCAAGCCATGCCACACCCACCAAGCCACACCCACAGAACTGGTAGTAAAAAAATTTTGAATCCCACCACTGGTACACACACACTGAAATGCTCCAGATCACATTTCAGTCACATTATTTGCCAGTCATAACTGCACACTATCCTGATAGTGTTTCAGAATGGAGAGGTTGGCACTTTGTGTCATATCCCTCAGTATCCATGGATATTGCAAAAGTAATCCATGACAACTATCAAGGAAATAAAAAGTACACTGTATACCAAACAGCTTTTTCCACATACCCAAATAGTTATGCAGTTGCCTGTAACTATGGCAACTCCTTCTTTACTTTTTCTCTGCCTTCTCCAGGTCTACACAACCTTACTAAGGATTAAAGATTAGGCATATTTAATATTATTTGTAGGCAGTTTAAGGCAAGATAACATTCTATCATCTTTAATCGTATCAAGCAAGCAAAGTCTCAAACCTGACTCTCTCCCCCAGGCTTTGAGTTAGGGTATCTACTAAGGGTGATGAAGGGAAAGTGTTTTATCTACTTGCTCAAGGTGCTGTCCTTTTTACATAATGTTGGTTTCTTTCTCTTTTCTTTTCACCTGTGAAGCTACCAAGAATACTTTTGGAGATTGGTACCTTACAAATTTAATAAATAAATTTAGAAATAAGGACAATAAAGTTTCCAAACTATTGATAAGCATACAGCATATCTGAAATTAATACTACATTTATTTTCAGTTGAAATGAACTCAAATATTTATGCAATCTTGGTAGCATAAAAGATTGGAATCTTGATGCTATTAACTAAAAAGGCTTGCCAGATGTTCTATCTGCAAATTATGCAATTATGGAAGACCTTCCACTGTCACCCTATAATTTTCACTGTATCTGTCTTTATCTTCCTTCCTAAGCAGTTCTTGCTATGGCCTCTGCAAGCATTGAAACTTTGCTTGGGGTCCAGTATATTGCTTGTATACATGCAAATAAAATTATATTGTATCTTCCAAGTGATTTGATTGCTTTAAGTAAGTCAGGTTTTGGCCACAATATTGGAAAGTGTGCCTAAGGTCAATTTTGTGAATTTTAAGAAAATTCTGAGACTCTCCTCTTACTTAACCTGCCATATTTTTCAAAGCATAAGATGCACCTTTTTCCCCCCAAAAAGAGGGTGAAAATCTGGATGCTTCTTATACTCCAAATAGCTTCTCAAAAGGAGGCTTCAGAGGCTGAAAAAAGCTTCAGAAAAGGGCTTCAGAAAAAAAGCCCCCAAAGAGAGCTTCAAAAAAGAAGCTCCCAAACAGAGTTTCAGAGGCTTTTTTTTCTGAAGTTCTGTTTTGGAGGCCTTCAGAGGCAGAAAAAGTTTTTTTCTGAAACAGAGTTTCAGAGGCAGGGGAAAAAAGCCAAAAAAAGCAAGGCACAGAGCTCACAACCAAGGAACCTGTTGCTAAAATTCACCTCTGGGAACAGCTGATTGAGGGTATATTCCAGGAGGCTAATCCACCTGCCAATCAGCTTTTTCTTATTTTCCTCCCCAAAAACTAAGGTGCATCTTATACTCTGGTGTGTCTTATATGCCGAAAAATACGGTATATGCTTAATATATATTAAGGGAACCTGAATTAGAAGCAGATGAGTATGATTTTAAAATTTGAAACATCATAACTTGCTTTGCACTGATGACACTAGCCCAAAAATACAAAGGATCTGCAAATACTAGTAATAAAAATCAAGCAACATACAGCAAACTGGGACTAAAATAAAATATAAAGAAAACTAAATGGTGACAACCACAACCAGCCTTAGAATTGATGGTGAAGATATGGGACAGGGGGAGGCACAGCAAAATGGAGATGCTTCCACAAAAGTGGAGCTGACAACTGTGACAAAAGAGATCATCCACATGTGCTTCAGATGACTGTTCTTCATGAGACCTCAGGATAGCAGTCTTCTCTAGTCTGAGCATGTTTGAGTGCCTGGAGCAATCTTGCTTGCAATCTTTGGAAGAACTTTTTAGAAGACACAAAGTTTGCAAGCCTTATTCTTTAATCACTTTCAGAAATGGCCTATTAATCATCTTAAAGCTATTAGAGACCTTTGGAATAAGTTTAAAAAGTCATTGGGTGAAATTAGCCTTAATTATAATAAAAATTAATTATAAGATTAAGGACTTTAAAAAATTGAAATAAACAGCAACACACTAAGATCTAAGAAAGAGCTAAGAAAGTTATAAACAGATTAAGGGTCCTATAAATTTGGAATGTTGATTTTTGCTGTAAGATTTTGGAATTAACTATAAAAAATAACTACTTATTAGAAGCAGATTAATTTTGGCTACCTTAATTACTGAAAGTCATAACAAAGATGAAGATCCAGATACTTATAGAGACACAGATCCAAGAGAGGAATATGGGAGGCAAGCCAAAAAATGAATATGAATTGAAATATTAAAACGGGCAAGAGATGATGGATAGAAAGGAATTATCATTGCTTTCTTCTCTTTTCTTTTCTTTTGTTAATATAATGATGGCCTGATTAAAAACTAGAATAGAGGTAGAAATAAGAATACACACTTTTATATTAAGTAAGAGTTAGATGGAAAGATTGGAGGTTGAAAGATTATTAGGTATGTTTAAATAATAGGATGACTGCTACTGGAATGACATATTGTGACTTTGAACAACTAAATAATGAAGGACTATGTCTTAATATAAACAAATGTATTAACGCTAGGATTAGTAATGGCGGCCTGATTAGAAATTAGAATAGAGGTAGAACTAAGAAATAGGATATAAGTAATAATTAGAGGGAAAGATTAGAAGTTGAAAGATGGTACTACTAAGTATGCTTAATAATATAATTGGCATTAAAATGGAACATTGAAATATTGAATAACTACTCTAAAAACAATCATGTATATCAATACTAGGATTACATAAGATTGATTAATGCAACAACTATTATTATTATTTTTTTTTTTTGTTTACATTTATACCCCGCCCTTCTCCGAAGACTCAGGGCGGCTTACAATGTATAGGGCAATAGTCTCATTCTATTTGTATATATTTACAAAGTCAACTTATTGCCCCCCCAACAATCTGGGTCCTCATTTTACCTACCTTATAAAGGATGGAAGGCTGAGTCAACCTTGGGCCGGGCTCGAACCTGCAGTAATTGCAGGCTTTGTGTTCTTAATAACAGGCCTTACCAGGCAGAGCTAAACCGGCCCCTTGCTTGCAATCTTTGGAAGAACTTTTTAGAAGACACAAAGTTTGCAAGCCTTATTCTTTAATCACTTTCAGAAATGGCCTATTAATCATCTTAAAGCTATTAGAGACCTTTGGAATAAGTTTAAAAAGTCATTGGGTGAAATTAGCCTTAATTATAATAAAAATTAATTATAAGATTAAGGACTTTAAAAAATTGAAATAAACAGCAACACACTAAGATCTAAGAAAGAGCTAAGAAAGTTATAAACAGATTAAGGGTCCTATAAATTTGGAATGTTGATTTTTGCTGTAAGATTTTGGAATTAACTATAAAAAATAACTACTTATTAGAAGCAGATTAATTTTGGCTACCTTAATTACTGAAAGTCATAACAAAGATGAAGATCCAGATACTTATAGAGACACAGATCCAAGAGAGGAATATGGGAGGCAAGCCAAAAAATGAATATGAATTGAAATATTAAAACGGGCAAGAGATGATGGATAGAAAGGAATTATCATTGCTTTCTTCTCTTTTCTTTTCTTTTGTTAATATAATGATGGCCTGATTAAAAACTAGAATAGAGGTAGAAATAAGAATACACACTTTTATATTAAGTAAGAGTTAGATGGAAAGATTGGAGGTTGAAAGATTATTAGGTATGTTTAAATAATAGGATGACTGCTACTGGAATGACATATTGTGACTTTGAACAACTAAATAATGAAGGACTATGTCTTAATATAAACAAATGTATTAACGCTAGGATTAGTAATGGCGGCCTGATTAGAAATTAGAATAGAGGTAGAACTAAGAAATAGGATATAAGTAATAATTAGAGGGAAAGATTAGAAGTTGAAAGATGGTACTACTAAGTATGCTTAATAATATAATTGGCATTAAAATGGAACATTGAAATATTGAATAACTACTCTAAAAACAATCATGTATATCAATACTAGGATTACATAAGATTGATTAATGCAACAACTATTATTATTATTATTGCTGTTTGTATCAAAATGAATTATACCCAGAGGCCACACTGCTCATGTATTGACATTGATGTATATTTTTAAAAATTCCAATAAAACTTTAAAAAAAATGATGCCTGGCTCAATGGATAGACTATGCCTAAAAGATGTTAATGTGAAGTATTTTTTTTCCTAACAACACATCAACTTTCCCACCCACCTATCTCCCTTCATCTCTGCCTTTTTGGACACCCTGCACTCTACAGCTCCTACATCTGTCTCCCCTGCCACCCCAGCTGATCTTCACTATTGGCTTCCACTATTCACAAGATGCATCCAGGTGAGGCAAATGCTGGCCTTTCACAATGTTTCCATAGAGGACCGAAATGGGGGCAGATAGGCAGTTGGGGGAAGTTGAAGCTGAGGCAAGTCCAGTAGAGTGGCAGAGTTTCATCTTCTGAGCTGATGGTGATATTCACTAGGGCTTATTTTGGGTGTAGAGCTTATAATTAGGCACATGGTTAAAAATCAGGCTAGGGGTTATTTTCAGTGTAGGTCTTATTTTGGGTGTAGAGCTTATAATTAGGCACATGGTTAAAAATCAGGCTAGGGTTATTTTCAGTGTAGGTCTTATTTTGGGTGTAGAGCTTATAATTAGGCACATGGTTAAAAATCAGGCTAGGGTTATTTTCAGTGTAGGTCTTATTTTGGGTGTAGAGCTTATAATTAGGCACATGGTTAAAAATCAGGCTAGGGTTATTTTCAGTGTAGGGCTTATTTTGGGTGTAGAGCTTATAATTAGGCACATGGTTAAAAATCAGGCTAGGGGTTATTTTCAGTGTAGGTCTTATTTTGGGGGAAACATGGTAGCAGGCAGAGGAATGAATCAGGTAGTTCACACAAGGCAGGAGAAGCAAGAGGTCCTCACCTAATAATGGCAAGGTCCTCACCTAATAATGGCAAGGTCCTCACCTAATAATGGCAAGGTCCTCACCTAATAATGGCAAGGTCCTCACCTAATTATTACACTTGGAATCTAGTGGAACTGCCATTGCTAAGCGATGGAAAATCCAGTTCCAATTAGAGTCATTAAGTGAAGATCACCTGTATTCTCCAAAGATGTATTTCCCTTATCAGAATGCAGAACCTGAGATTCTCCAATCCAATGATTCACTGGCTGTTGCAACATGGTTAAAAATCAGGCTAGGGTTATTTTCAGTGTAGGTCTTATTTTGGGTGTAGAGCTTATAATTAGGCACATGGTTAAAAATCAGGCTAGGGTTATTTTCAGTGTAGGTCTTATTTTGGGTGTAGAGCTTATAATTAGGCACATGGTTAAAAATCAGGCTAGGGTTATTTTCAGTGTAGGTCTTATTTTGGGTGTAGAGCTTATAATTAGGCACATGGTTAAAAATCAGGCTAGGGGTTATTTTCAGTGTAGGTCTTATTTTGGGGGAAACATGGTAGCAGGCAGAGGAATGAATCAGGTAGTTCACACAAGGCAGGAGAAGCAAGAGGCCCTCACCTAATAATGGCAAGGTCCTCACCTAATAATGGCAAGGTCCTCACCTAATAATGGCAAGGTCCTCACCTAATAATGGCAAGGTCCTCACCTAATAATGGCAAGGTCCTCACCTAATAATGGCAAGGTCCTCACCTAATAATGGCAAGGTCCTCACCTAATAATGGCAAGGTCCTCACCTAATTATTACACTTGGAATCTAGTGGAACTGCCATTGCTAAGCGATGGAAAATCCAGTTCCAATTAGAGTCATTAAGTGAAGATCACCTGTATTCTCCAAAGATGTATTTCCTTATCAGAATGCAGAACCTGAGATTCTCCAATCCAATGATTCACTGGCTGTTGCAACATGGTTAAAAATCAGGCTAGGGTTATTTTCAGTGTAGGTCTTATTTTGGGTGTAGAGCTTATAATTAGGCACATGGTTAAAAATCAGGCTAGGGTTATTTTCAGTGTAGGTCTTATTTTGGAAACATGGTAGCAGGCAGAGGAATGAATCAGGTAGTTCACACAAGGCAGGAGAAGCAAGAGGTCCTCACCTAATTATTACACTTGGAATCTAGTGGAACTGCCATTGCTAAGCGATGGAAAATCCAGTTCCAATTAGAGTCATTAAGTGAAGATCACCTGTATTCTCCAAAGATGTATTTCCTTATCAGAATGCAGAACCTGAGATTCTCCAATCCAATGATTCACTGGCTGTTGCAACATGGTTAAAAATCAGGCTAGGGTTATTTTCAGTGTAGGTCTTATTTTGGAAACATGGTAGCAGGCAGAGGAATGAATCAGGTAGTTCACACAAGGCAGGAGAAGCAAGAGGTCCTCACCTAATAATGGCAAGGTCCTCACCTAATAATGGCAAGGTCCTCACCTAATAATGGCAAGGTCCTCACCTAATAATGGCAAGGTCCTCACCTAATAATGGCAAGGTCCTCACCTAATAATGGCAAGGTCCTCACCTAATAATGGCAAGGTCCTCACCTAATAATGGCAAGGTCCTCACCTAATAATGGCAAGGTCCTCACCTAATAATGGCAAGGTCCTCACCTAATAATGGCAAGGTCCTCACCTAATAATGGCAAGGTCCTCACCTAATAATGGCAAGGTCCTCACCTAATAATGGCAAGGTCCTCACCTAATAATGGCAAGGTCCTCACCTAATAATGGCAAGGTCCTCACCTAATAATGGCAAGGTCCTCACCTAATAATGGCAAGGTCCTCACCTAATAATGGCAAGGTCCTCACCTAATAATGGCAAGGTCCTCACCTAATAATGGCAAGGTCCTCACCTAATAATGGCAAGGTCCTCACCTAATAATGGCAAGGTCCTCACCTAATAATGGCAAGGTCCTCACCTAATAATGGCAAGGTCCTCACCTAATAATGGCAAGGTCCTCACCTAATAATGGCAAGGTCCTCACCTAATAATGGCAAGGTCCTCACCTAATAATGGCAAGGTCCTCACCTAATAATGGCAAGGTCCTCACCTAATAATGGCAAGGTCCTCACCTAATTATTACACTTGGAATCTAGTGGAACTGCCATTGCTAAGCGATGGAAAATCCAGTTCCAATTAGAGTCATTAAGTGAAGATCACCTGTATTCTCCAAAGATGTATTTCCTTATCAGAATGCAGAACCTGAGATTCTCCAATCCAATGATTCACTGGCTGTTGCAACATGGTTAAAAATCAGGCTAGGGGTTATTTTCAGTGTAGGTCTTATTTTGGGGGAAACATGGTAGCAGGCAGAGGAATGAATCAGGTAGTTCACACAAGGCAGGAGAAGCAAGAGGTCCTCACCTAATAATGGCAAGGTCCTCACCTAATTATTACACTTGGAATCTAGTGGAACTGCCATTGCTAAGCGATGGAAAATCCAGTTCCAATTAGAGTCAATAAGTGAAGATCACCTGTATTCTCCAAAGATGTATTTCCTTATCAGAATGCAGAACCTGAGATTCTCCAATCCAATGATTCACTGGCTGTTGCAACATGGTTAAAAATCAGGCTAGGGTTATTTTCAGTGTAGGTCTTATTTTGGGTGTAGAGCTTATAATTAGGCACATGGTTAAAAATCAGGCTAGGGGTTATTTTCAGTGTAGGTCTTATTTTGGGGGAAACATGGTAGCAGGCAGAGGAATGAATCAGGTAGTTCACACAAGGCAGGAGAAGCAAGAGGTCCTCACCTAATAATGGCAAGGTCCTCACCTAATTATTACACTTGGAATCTAGTGGAACTGCCATTGCTAAGCGATGGAAAATCCAGTTCCAATTAGAGTCATTAAGTGAAGATCACCTGTATTCTCCAAAGATGTATTTCCCTTATCAGAATGCAGAACCTGAGATTCTCCAATCCAATGATTCACTGGCTGTTGCAACATGGTTTTTAAAACAATTGATTTTTCTCACTGATGAAGTATGTGAATATATATCTGGAGAAGCTATCAATAAACATAAATAGATATCAATTGCTCCTGGATATTTAGCCATGATGATTCCATACCTATCTTTTCAATCATATCTACAGACTGCTGTGTCTTGCTTTTCTTTTCCTGAAAAAAAAAGGACTAGATCACTTTTTTAAAAAACAGGTTATACATTTATCTTCATAAAGATCTAATTTCTGGTCTCTTAATAAATTCTTCTTCTCAAGTTAAATTACTGCATTTAAGATTGGATGGCCTTTTTTTTATACCACAAATATGAACACTTCTTATGTCACGGAGTGACCATTCAAAGTTACAATGGCACTGACAAAGTGACTTATGACCATTTTTCAAACTTATGACCATTGCAGCATCCCCACGGTCATGAGAGGGCGGGTGAGGCGAAGCGCCCCTCGACGTAACTGACATCGAGTTGGCCACGCCCACCTGGCCATGCCCACCCAGCTAGTCATTAGGGCAGAGAACCGGTTATTAAAAAATTTGCAGCCCACCACTGGGTCCCCTTCACAAACAATTCAGTTCCATCTGTGACCAAAAATGCTGTCTTTCATTGGTATCAAACTAGCAGTTTGCACTGGTACATACAAAGCATTTTTAGTAATCAATTTAATTGGCTTTCCATTTTTTGTTTGCTATGCAGCTTTGCAATTCCTTTGCCTGCAGCAAAGACTTGTCTCTGCCTTCCATTTCTAGGAGGTGAATGAATGTTTTGCAATCCACATGTAATTCAGGGCATTTCTCTCTTGTTAAATGAAATTTCTAGTAGTACTAGAGTCAGTGCAAATGCCTCCATAATGCTTTTCAGGAGCAGTGCCAAAAATCATTGTCTGCCAGCTTTCCTTCTATTGTCCGGTGTTGCGTCATTCCTTCTGGAATGCAGCTTGACTGGTTTCTCATCAGCAGTTCCTTTTCTCTGGGTGCCCTTGATTTGCATATGCTTAGGATGACCATAGAGGTAGCAGCTTCTATCTCTGGTTTTAGCTGAAGCCTCTTTGATCCCTGCGGATTTCTTTTCAGCACCTCTGATACTTTCAAATCATTTGACTAGCTTATTACAAATTTTGAGTTTGCATCTTTCCTTATTTACCATTCACAATGCCCACAGTTGCAGTCATAATTATTTCAAATGATTCTGGGAAGCTGTTTAAAGATAACATTTCTTTTGAATAGGGTTCAATTTGGGTGTCTTTTTAACAACAATACAGACATGGCATGCCACTGCCCTCTTCCAGCTGTATTTTTACTTTCCAGCCTCATCTACATCCTTTGTATATCCACACACAGAAGTACTAAAGAGACCTAATCCTATTTAGCTTCTACATCAGTATTTCTTAACCTTGGCACCTTTTAAGTTGTGTGTTCTTCAACTCCCAGAGTTCTTCAACCAGCCTGCTTCATGGAGTGGAAGTCCACAGATCTTAAAGTTGCCAAGGTTGAGAAACATTGTTCTAAGTCCACACAAGGTCAGACATGTGGTGCCACTTACTGAGATCTGGGAAGCTATTTAATTTTAATCCAATTAATACTGTTTCATGTTGAATTACCCTTTGAACTTCAAGCAAGCATCATTCTCTGCATTTTACTAATATAAAATATATATTCTTTTAAGAAAGGATTATATTGAAAGCATGACAGGAGAGATGGCATTGAGCACATCCGGTCGACTGTATGAAAGGGCAATCCGCTAGCCGGTGAGCCAGCCGAAATGTATGCCAGCTGAAAATTTACTGCCCCAGTGACTGAGCTCTTTCTGCTTCAAGTAATGAGACTGGCAAGTGATGGTGTCACTATAGTTTCAAATTAAGAAAATCTCTTGGTGGATTCCCCTAGCTTTGTTTCCTGTCCTGCTGAGCATCACTCGAGCACGAAAAGCAATCACTGGCAACTTTTCTTCACTTATGGGACAAGTCAGAGTGCTTGGAAAGGCAGTTTTAGCAACTTGTCAGGTTACTCAATTACCAGGTTTCAGGTGCTGAGGTGTCCATCAATTAAACTATTTTGAAACAGGTTGGGTGCTCTTCTGAAAGTATGACAGACTTGTATCCCAAAATAACCCATTTGAAAGGTCAGAGGGGTACAGGAAGGGTGCAGGGTGGAGTGGGAGGACACACTCCTGAGGCATGGAGGAATTTCAAGGCGTTCTGGGGTTGTTCCAGCGGTGAAATCAGATCTATCCGGATTGCGCGAACTGGTAGTGCCGGTGGCGGGAGGCTCTGCCCACCCATTGGAACGTCATTACGTCCTGTTTTTTATGCTCTGCGCATGTGCAGAAGAGGCACATGCGCGGGAGCACATACATGCTCCTGCGCGCTGCTGCGCACTCCCTTTCCCGAACTGGTAGTGAAAGTAAGTGGATTTCACCGCTGGGTTGCTCCCTACCACTCCATCCCATATCCCTCCTTCATACGTGTGAGACAATTTACCAGCCATGGAGGGGCCAAGGGGTGATGTGGGAGGTAGTCATCTATAATACAAGGTAACCAAGGAGCTTACAAAACAGGTTGGGCATTTCACAGAGCGGAAAGAATGTTGTGTCAACTCCTGACTACAGTGCCTCCAAAAAATCAAAGAAGAATAGAAGAAAATGAGATTATGGTTTTATTCACCATCTGAGCAATATATTTTATGTCCATAGATCTACAACTAGCAAAAGAATACATAGTAACAGTACTCAACCTAATACACTCAAATCCGTGCATTCCATCAGCCGAGGGCCCAGGGTAGGGGTGGGGGGGGTGGCGGTTGTTATTAAAGAGAGTCTAGAGCCGAAGGAGACCACTGTACCTCAGATTGCCGGGTGTGAATCCCTCTTTGTGAGGTGGGGTCATAGGTGTCAGATGGGCTTGCTGGTCGCGTACCTGGCTCCTTGCTGCGTGACAGCCGCCCTACCCGAGCTTCTGGAGGTGCTTGCCGGGGTGGCAGTGGAGACCCCCAGACTTTTAGTCATGGGGGACTTTAACTTGCCATCTGCTGGCTCGTCATCGACAGTAGCTCGGGAGTTCATGGCCTCCATGACGGCCCTGGACCTGACTCAAGTAGTGGATGGCCCTACTCACATCGGGGGAGGCACACTGGACCTGATTTTCATCTCTGGTCAGTGGTTGAAGGATCTGGACTTGAGAGATATAGTCACAGAACCTTTGTCATGGTCAGATCACTCTCTCCTTCGCCTGGACTTTCTGACCGCTACCCAACACCGCAGGGAGACGGAACCACTACGTTGGTACCGTCCCAGGCGCCTGATGGACCCAGAGAGGTTTCGGACGGAGCTTGGGCCATTCCTGAGGTCTGGCTCACGGCACGGCAGAGGAACTAGCCGCAGCCTGGGAGCGGGCTGCGGCTGGGGCGATGACCGTGTCGTGCCTCTGCGGCCTCTGACCCGGCGCAGATCCCAACCGGCTCCTTGGTTCTCCGAGGAGCTGAGGGGGATGAAACGCCGGAGAAGACGCCTAGAGAGTTCTTGGAGGTCCAGCCGTTCAGAGGCTGATCGGACACTAGTTAGATCCTATACTAGGACCTACCTAGTGGCACTGAGGGAAGCGAGGCATTGCTACGCCTCCTCCCTCATTGCGTCGGCAGATAACCGCCCAGCTGCCCTGTTTCGGGTGACCCGCTCCCTCCTTCACCAGGGGGAGCGGGATGACCCGTTGCAGGGGCGTGCTGAGGAGTTTAACGGTTATCTATACGATAAAATCGTTCAGCTTCGGGACGGTCTGGACCAAAATTGTGGCGATTCGGACGGGGCGTCTGAGGGCGGTCTTGGTGATATTGTCTGGGATGAGTTTGACCCTGTGGCTCCCGAGGACATGGACAGGTTGCTGGGTAGATTGAATGCCACCATGTGTTTACTGGACCCGTGCCCCTCCTGGCTGGTGCTGGCCACTCAGGAGGTGACACGAGGCTGGCTCCAGGGGATTACGAGCGCTTCCTTGTTGGAGGGAGTCTTTCCGGCCGCCTTGAAAGAGGCGGTGGTGAGGCCCCTCCTCAAGAAGCCTTCCTGGACCCGGCTGTTTTAGGTAATTATCGTCGGTCTCCAACCTTCGCCCGCGGCGAAGGTTGTAGAAATATGGTGACATATCACTTTCCCCTGCACCTGGAGGAAACTGTCTATCTAGACCCGTTCCAGTCTGGCTTCCGGCCCGGTTACAGCACTGAGACGGCTTTGGTCGCGTTGGTGGATGATCTCTGGAGGGCCAGGGATAGGGGTTGTTCCTCTGCCCTGGTCCTATTAGACCTCTCAGCGGCTTTCGATACCATCGACCATGGTATCCTGCTGCGCCGGTTGGAGGGATTGGGAGTGGGAGGCACCGTTTATCGCTGGTTCCCCTCCTATCTCTCCGACCGTCGCAGACGGTGTTGACGGGCAGAGGTCGACCCGTGGCGCCTCACTTGTGGGGTGCCGCAGGGTCGATTCTCTCGCCTTCTGTTCAACATCTATATGAAGCCGCTGGGTGAGATCATCAGTGGCTTCGGTGTGAGGTACCAGCTGTACGCTGATGACACCCAGCTGTACTTTTCCACACCGGGCCACCCCAATGAAGCTATCGAAGTGCTGTCCCAGTGTTTGGAAGCCGTACGGGTCTGGATGGGGAGAAACAGGCTCAAGCTCAATCCCTCCAAGACGGAGTGGCTGTGGATGCCGGCATCCCGGTACAGTCAGCTGAGTCCACGGCTGACTGTTGGGAGCGAGTCATTGGCCCCGATGGAGAGGGTGCGCAACTTGGGCGTTCTCCTGGATGAACGGCTGTCTTTTGAGGACCACCTGACGGCCGTCTCCAGGAGAGCTTTCCACCAGGTTCGCCTGGTGCGCCAGTTGCGCCCCTTTCTAGACCGGGATGCCTTGTGCACAGTCACTCACGCCCTTGTGACGTCTCGTCTGGATTACTGCAATGCTCTCTACATGGGGCTCCCCTTGAGGGGCATCCGGAGGCTACAGTTAGTCCAGAATGCAGCTGCGCGGGTGATAGAGGGAGCCCCTCGTGGCTCCCGTGTGACACCTATCCTGCGCAGGCTGCACTGGCTACCTGTGGCCTTCCGGGTGTGCTTCAAGGTGTTGGTGAACGTCTTCAAAGCGCTCCATGGCATTGGGCCGGGCTATTTACGGGACCGCCTGCTGTTACCGAATACCTCTCACCGACCCGTGCGCTCTCACAGAGAGGGACTCCTCAGGGTGCCGTCGGCACGACAGTGTCGTCTGGCGACGCCCAGGGGAAGGGCCTTCTCTGTGGGGGCTCCCGCCCTCTGGAACGAACTCCCCCCAGGACTCCGTCAACTTCCGGACCTCCGAACCTTTCGTCGCGAGCTTAAAACTCACTTATTCATCTGCGCTGGACTGGGTTAGTTTTAAATTTATGGGTTTTTAATGGGTTTTTATCCTAAATTTTTTAATCTTGGCCAATTTAATAAGTTTTTTAATTGTATTTTAATTGTATTTATACTGTATCATTGTGTATTTTTACCTGGCTGTGAACCGCCCTGAGTCCTTCGGGAGAAGGGCGGTATAAAAATTTAAATAATAAATAAATAAATAAATAAATAAATAAAATACACTGAATCACAGACCTGATCAACCTCTGCCCCGCTATCTACTTTCAGTCTGATAGCGACATATAGCAATAAATCAGAGAAACACTATGGGATCATCATTCTTAGGACTCATAACAGAGTCCATAATGCAGCATTCTAGAAATTATAGCAGTCCCACACATATAACCAAAAGTATGGGTCCAGTATGTAGATGACACCTTTGTCATAATAATAAAAAGGTACAACTAGATAATACACATGAAACCATCAATATCTTTAAAGAAATAATATTCACAAGGGAAGAAAAAAATCAACACATTTCCCTTCCTGGATATCCTAATTAGCAGAGGAAATATTGGCAAGTTAGTAGTGTCTATTGAAAAACATCCCACACTAATAAGTGCTCCATTACCAAAGTAACAACCCAACCTCCTACATGAGGAACCTATGAAAGTATATCATTCAGATGGGTACAAATGGACTTCAGCAATCCTACAACACCAGAAAAAGGAAATAGACACCCTATACTAAAATTCCCCCACCTTTTCGGCTTTGCAGACTTGGTGGGAGGCGGCATGGCGGGCACACGTGCACAGCTTCATTGTACGAGCAGCAGGCACATGCACCTGCTGCTCACACAAATGGAGTACTCAGACATGCGCTCGTCTGCTGCTTGTGCAAGTGGGGATGCGTGCATGCACTTACCCACCTGCCATTTCCGCAGCCTGGTTCTGAATGGCTCAAGGCCTGCTAGTAGGCCACAGCCCGGGGGTTGGAGACCTCTGACCTATACAATATCTTCCAACTAAATGCAACTTCATCAACACATGCCTACCCATTATTGCATAATTATTGCATAATCAACACAAACTATTAAAGGGATAATAGATACGAAGCCCTTCAAAATATTTTAAGTAAGGCAAAAGACCCAGTAGCTCAAAAACTAAAACAAAAAAACAAAAACAGGAGTTATTTACAACATACAATGTAAAGATATAAAATACATTGCATACGATTGACAGGCAGAAGACTAGCAGAACACATCCATGAACACCAAGTAGCACTCCTTAATCTTACAACACATACAGAATACAGAATAACAGAGTTGGAAGGGACCTTGGAGGTCTTCTAGTCCAACCCCCTACCTAGGCAGGAAACATTACACCACTTCAGACAAATGGTTATCCAGTATCTTCTTTAAAACTTCCAGTGTTGGAGCATTCACAACTTCTGGAGGCAAGTTGTTCCACTTATTAATTGTTCTGTCAGGAAATTTCTCCTTAGTTCTAGGTTGCTTCTCTCCTTGATTAGTTTACACCCATTGCTTCTTGTCCTGCCCTCAGGTGCTTTGGAGACTAGCTTGACTCCCTCTTCTTTGTGGTAGCCCCTAAGATATTGGAACACTGCTGACATGTCACCCCTGGTCCTTCTTTTCATTAAACTAGACATACCCAATTCCTGCAACCATTCTTCATACATTTTAGCCTCCAATCCCCTAATCATCTTTGTTGCTCTGCTCTGCACTCTTTCTAGAGTCTCAACATCTTTTTTACATCATTACGACCAAAAGTGAATGCAGTATTCAAAATGTGGCCTTACCAAGGCATTATAAAGTGGTATTAATACTTCACGTGATCTTGATTCTATCCCTCTGTTTATGCAGCCTAGAACTGTGTTGGCTTTTTGAGCAGCTGATGCACCCTGCTGGCTCATATTTATAATAATAATAATAATAATAATAATAATAATAATAATAATAATAATAATAATAATAATAATAACAACAACAACAACAACAACAACAACAACAATAACAACAACAACAACAACAACAACAATAACAGAGTTGGAAGGGACCTTGGAGGCCTTCTAGTCCAACCCCCTGCCCAGGCAGGAAACCCTACACCATCTCAGACAGATGGTTATCCAACATTTTCTTAAAAATTTCCAGTGTTGGAGCATTCACAACTTCTGCAGGCAAGTCGTTCCACTTATTAATTGTTCTAACTGTCAGGAAATTTTTCCTTAGTTCTAAGTTGCTTCTTTCCTTGATCAGTTTCCACCCATTGCTTCTTGTTCTACCCTCAGGAGCTTTGGAGAACAGCCCAACTCCCTCTTCTTTGTGGCAACCCCTGAGATATTGGAACACTGCTATCATTCTCCCCTAGTCCTTCTTTTTATTAAACTAGACATACCCAGTTCCTGCAACCGTTCTTCATGTTTTAGCCTCCAGTCCCCTAATCATCTTTGTTGCTCTTCTCTGCACTCGGTCTCAGCATCTTTTTTACATCATGGCAACCAAAACTGAATGCAGTATTCCAAGTGTGGCCTTATCAAGGCATTATAAAGTGGCACTAACACTTAATGTGATCTTGATTCTATCCTTCTGTTTATGCAGCCCAGAACTGTGTTGGCTTTTTTGGCAGCTACTGCACACTGCTGGCTCATATCTAAATGGTTGTCCACTAGGACTCCAAGATCCCTCTCACAGTTACTACTATTGAGCAAGGTACCACATATATGGTACCTGTGCATTTTGAGTTTTTTTGCCTAAATGTAGAACCTTACTTTTTTCACTGTTGAATTTCATTTTGTTAGTTAGCGCCCAATGTTCAAGTCTGTCAAGATCCTTCTGTATCTTGAGCCTATCTTCTGGAGTGTTGGCTATTCCTGCCAGCTTGGTGTCATCTGCAAATTTGATGTGTTCCCCATCTATCCCCTTGTCCAAGTCATTGATGAAGATGTTGGAGTACTGGGCCTAAAACAGAGCCTTGGGGTAAATAAATTTAAATAATTGTCCATTAGGATTCCAAGTTCCCTCTCACAGTTATTACTATTGAGTGAGGTACCACATATACTGTACCTGTGCATTTTGTTTTTCTTGCCTAAATGTAGAACCTTACTTTTTTCACCACTGAATTTCATTTTGTTAGATAGCGCCCAATGTTCAAGTCTGTCAAGATCCTTTTGTAACTTAAGCCTATCTTCCTGAGTGTTGACTATTCCTGCTAGCTTGGTGTCGTCTGCAAATTTGATGAGTTCCCCATCTAACTCCTCATCAAAATCATTGATGAAGATGTTGAAGAGTACTGGGCCTAAAACAGAGCCTTGGGATTCCCCACTGCATACTTCCCTCTATGTAGATGCAGTTCCATTGAGGACTACACGTTGAGTGCAGTTGGTCAGCCAGTTACGAATCCATCTGGTGGTGATGCTGTCTAACCCACATTTTTCTATTTTATCTAGTAGTAGGTTATGGTCTACTTTATCAAATGCCTTACTGAAGTTCAAGTAAATTATATCGACAGCATTCCTTTGGTCCACTAATTTTGTCACTTTGTCAAAGAATACAATAAGATTAGTCTGGCATGATCTGTTTTTGACAAACCCATGTTGGCTTTTGATTATAATTTTATTTGCTTCTAGGTGTTCTCTGATTCGTTGCTTGATTATCTTTTCCAGAATCTTCCCTGGTATTGAGGTCAGGCTGATAGGTCTGTAGTTTCCTGGATCTGTTTTTTTTCCTTTTTTGAAGATGGGAACTACATCAGCTCTTTTCCAGTCCTCTGGCAGTTCCCCTGTGCTCCAGGATCTTTGAAAGATATAGTTCAATGGTTCTGAGATCTCATCTGCCAGTTCTTTCAGAACCTTGGGATGTAGTCTATCTGGTTCTGGTGATCTGACCTCATCGAGGCGCTCACTTACCATTTTCTTCCCTATTTTAACTTGTGTTCCCAGTCTGTTTTTTGTGGTGCTGTTTTTGATAGGTTGGACTATTTTTCCTTTGTGTAAAGACAAATGCAAAAAATGAATTAAGTAGTTCTGCTTTCTCCCTGTTGCTTGTCACTTCTTGCCACTTTCTCACATCAATGGACCAATTGTTTTTTTGACTTTTTTCTTGTTTTTAACATGTTGGAAAAAGCTGTGTTTTTTTGGTTATATTTATTTTTGTCGCAAGCCTTTGTTCATTGTGAGCCTTAGCTTTCCTCACTTCATCTTTGCAGGCTCGGGCTATTTGTTGATATCCTGCCTTAGTTATTTGCCCCTCTTTCCACTTTTTATACTTGTTCTTTTTGTCTTTCAATTTGTCAGAGTTCTTTATGCAGCCATTCTGGGTTTTTTTTGAGAGCTGTTATTTTTCTTCTTCATTGGTATTGTGCTAGACTGGGCTTTTATAATCTCACTTTTCAAAATTCCCCACGCTTCTTGAGTTGCTTTTCCCTTGAGGATTCTCATCCATGGAATCCTTCCCAAGCTCTCTCTAAGTTTATTGAAATTAGCTCTCTTAAAGTCCAAGACTCTAGTTTGACTTTGTTCTATTGCTTGTGCTTGCATAACGTTGAATTCCAATATTGCATGATTACTCACCTCCAAGATTCCTATAGCTTCAACACCTTCTATCATTTCATCTCTGTTAATGAGAATTAAGTCCAATATGGCTGATCCCCTTGTTCCCTTCTCTACTTTTTGGGAAAGAAAGTTGTCTGCTAGGTTTGTCAGGAACCTGTTGGATCTTCCACTTGCTGCAGAGTTTGTCTCCCAGTTGATGTCAGGGTAATTAAAATCCCCCATTACTGTTGCGATGTGCTTCCTACATACCTTAGTTAGCTGAGCAGCAAAAAGTTCATCTATTTCCCCTGTTTGGTTGGGTGGCCTATAGTATACACCTATGGCAATGTAATTTTTTTCCCTTTTAATATTGACCCAAATGCCTTCAAGATAATTTTTGTCATTGTTGTGCTCTGTTTCTATAGAGATGTAGTTATTTCTTATATATAGTGCAATTCCACCTCCTCTTTTATTTGGTCTATTTTTTTTAAATAATTTAAATCCCTCTAGCTGTATGTTCCATTTGTGGGTTTCATCCCACCAAGTTCCTGTAATTGCAACAATATCATATCTGCCCTCATTTACTTGAATTTCTAATTCACCCTGTTTATTCCTCATACTCTGTGCATTGGTCTATAGACATTTGAGTCCATTTTGATTGAACCTTTGTTTACTATTCACATAACCTGTGTTGTGCCTGTCTGCCCCTACTTCTTGCCACATGTTTGATTAGTGCACATAGTGTGGCACTCACTATTAAATGCTTGGTTTTGCTTGACAGCAAGGTTGATAATCTTACCCCCACAAACATCTATGTTACATGCACTGATAATTGTATTAATTTTAGATTGCTGGGGACAGAAATGTTTTGTCTCAATTAATTCTGTGTCCCCGCTGCTCAGTTTAAATGTTTATCCAGAAAATCTGTGAATTTAATGCCAAGTAACTCAGTCCCTTTCTTTGATGGATGCGAACCATCTCTTTTGTACAGTTTTTCATTGGACCAGCTGTAGACATCGTGACTAATAAAACCAAAGCCTTTCCTTTTACATTACCTCTTTAGCCACACATTAAACTCTGCTACACGCTGGCCTTTCTCTTTTTGTTCCTTATATAGTGGTAAAACCTCTGAAAAGATAAGCCGACAACCTATACTACTAAGTTCAAACTCCAAGTTCTGGAAATCATTCTGCACAGAAAGTACATCTTTTTGGGACAGATCATTTGTGGCAAGATGTACAGTATAATAGCATCAATATCACAGTCCTTACTGGCATTCTTGACTATCTTAAAAATATGCCTCTTGTCTCTGCTGGCAGTAGCACCTGGCAGACACCTGACCTCTTTCATAACTTCCATATCCTTTCCTAAATTTACATCCCTTACAATTGAATCACCAACCAGAAGGTGGCTTCTCTGTTTGGATACCTTGCTCTTCTTGTGTGACTGATGTGTAATACCTGATTCACACTTTCCCTTTTCCAAAGTAACTTCTTCATTTCAAATCATGATCCCCTTCTCATTTGAGTTATCATTATCACAACTACCTTGACCTGTCACTTTAGTGTCCCTATTAAGAAAGGACAATGTATCTGTTATGCTGGGACACAGTGAAAGCTTTGTATTTATGGTTCACAGCTCTCACCCTACCAGATCCCATGGTTGTCCATACTGCCCTTCTCCTGCAGGACCTTTGTGGTAGAGGGGGCTGATAGCATGGCAGCTCAATAGAATGGAATGGCTGAATTGGACACCTAATTTTTGCTTGGAGAGAACAGATTAGAGATTCTAGATGGGTAATTTGTTTACAAAGAGGACAGTAAACAAATTTGAAAAGGGTACTACAAAAGACAGCTGCAAAATAAATATTGCACTGAACTAAGCCAGTCATTCTGAATTAAAATAAAATTGCAAATCTCAGGCACATTTACCCTGAATGTATTATTGCTATTTTTGGTTTGTAGTTATATGATTTGCACTGTTAGAGGTGCTCTGTCCTCTGTACTCCCTCTCAGTCTCCCCCACTTACAGCCAGCAGCTCCTCCAAGCAGCCTCTAGGAAGTTCAAATGCAATGGAGGCAGGCTCACTCTACCTTTGTCCTCTCATGGGCAGATTCAGCATGGGCAGATTCAACATAGTTTCAATTGAGAGAGTGTAAGTGTCCTAGACTATGCTAAATTTGAAATCACTAGGGAATTCCTGGAAGTCTGACATTCAAACAAATCATCCATCACAGACATATAGAGATAAAGCATATTTGCACATCATTTAAAAGAGACGATAAAAAAGCTAAGAAGGAAACAAAAAGACAAAACTATATCCAGTCCAGCAGGCAGCATCCAGATAAGTAGAGATTAACACCATACAAACAATCAAGCAGAAACAATCAATGAGGGGTCCTTGGTGCTCTCTGAGGTTGATTGTTCTCTTGCAGACATTTTATTATCCAAACTAGATAACATCATTGATGGTCTAAGAGAATCTCACAACTCTGAACTACATGGCTAGGAGGTTGTACCACTGATTTCTTTTCTTTTCTTTTCTTCTTTTCTTTTCTTTCTTTCTCTTTCTTTCTTTCTTTCTTTCTTTCTTTTTGCTTCTTTTCATTTTTGACCTTTTAATTTGCCAGGAAGCTAGTACATATTATGAACTGCCTAGCTCTGTCACAAAATACATTTAAGGAGAGGACACCAAGCAAAGTGCCTCTTGAAAGTTAGGAAATGGCAGCAGGAAATGATGGGTATTGCCAAGATATGCAATCCTGAATGTTTTAAGAAGAGAAAGTTTGAGATCTTCAGTTTTCCATCTGTAGATTCAGTCATTCAGCTACAGTGTCTGAGCAGAAATTTTGTTAAGAGAAAAGGCGACATAAGGATAAGCCCATTGTCTTTTCTTTAAGATTGTTTTACTTAGCATCTTTGAAGATTTTTGGAGTTCAGTGTCTTCACGTGCTGCCTTGATTGAATTCCATAAGACAAGAATATAGACATTACTGGGGTGAAAATCCCTTTTTCTTTTTGACCAAAATACAAGACTTTCTGGTCTGCAAGCCTGCTTCTCATTTTAATAGATTCCTGCTCTGTTCTTTAACTTCTGAACCATCAGCAAACTAAATATGTCAATTTACCTTATCCAATTATACAGATTAGGTGATACAGTTCCTTGTTTTATAACCCAAAAGCAAAATTGGGGGACAGTGTCTTAGCTGATTGCTGTGTGATTGTAACATGTTTATTCATAAGTACATTACATGGATTTCAGTGGAACAATAGCAATTGTTGGATTCACCCCTGCCAAACCAATCTTGATAGGTAACACTGATTGACTTTCCTCTCCAACATAGTGCATTGCTAATGAGGTGAGAAAAAACATTCTAAAGACATTCAGGCTGAGAGCCATGGAAGGTGGAAAGGTATGGCTTCGAGAGAATTATAGGAGACACACAAAAATGCTTTTAGAAGTATGGGCACAAGTTATTTCTAAATGTTTAAGAAAATACCTTGTGGAACCTTAAAAGTTAAACCCCAATACAGTGTATTTATTTTGACGTATATTATATATTACAAGCTAATGTGGTTTGTAAGACATGTTTAAACTTAACATAATAGGCATAAAATAAGTGGTTTTATTAGTATTAGCCTTTTAAAAAATGAGAAAATAGGGGTCATGGGGTATACTTTTGTCCTATTAGCCAAGATGTGTCCTGGATCTGTCTCAAGATCTATTCCAAAATCTGTCCTAACTGAAAACAATGAATGCAGTTTATGGCACAGATATGACTAAGGCCGGTCACTCTATCCACACCTACTTTATCGTAGAAAAATGGATTATATGAGAGAAGGCTTATCAACCAAGCCAGGATGGGAGGCAGGGATCAATAGCTGTGAGCCCATCTAGGGATGATCATGACATACAGAATATTGGAATTTGGAATGAGTGGTAAAGGGTATGAATTATGAATGAACTGACCAAAAAATGTGTGACTAGGAAACTGAGAAACTATAAGATGGAACAAATTTGAGTGATAGCATGGCATGTAGCTGATGAATGCATATAAGGAAGTGAAGTTGTAGCTTTAATTATGAATAAAAGCTCTAACCTTTGTGTACAAATTGGGGGTATCTCGATTGTTGTAGGTGCACTTGAAAGTAGGAATTCAAGGTTGGTGATGTTATGTATGCTATGCTACGGTGAATGGAGAAAATGGCAGAAGCACAAAGGAGTTTTTTTGGGTGGGGGGGAGGAAATCTGTGGAATGCAGAATTAATGTAATCCAGAGAAAACAGTAATTCTGCAGTTTGTTTCAAATACATGATTGAAGGTCATAGAGGGATGATTATGTAGGAATAAAAGGACACACCACTTAAGTTCATCTTAATGAAGAGAAAGGAAATTGGCAAAGGATCTATTGAAACCAGGGGTGAACACTGTAGGAAAAGAGGATTGCAAAGAAGTATCGAAGTCAGTATCCCCATCAAACATAGAACAAAGCCTAGAAATAAAATTAAAAGAAAGATCGGGGGGGAAATTGTTTCCTAAGGGCCACTCCAAACTACAGAGAGATTTATTTTTAATCAAATCTTCCTAGAATTACAGCAATTATCTATTTATTTCCTTACTTGGAAAGAAGTCCTCCAGAGAATTTCTTCCATCAGTTCAAGTGAGTAATGATACTCACATCATTTAAAAAAACTGAATTTTTGAGACCAAATATACCGGTATCCTTCATCACAATGCAGAAATAAATCTGAATAAGGTAGCTATAAGCAATCTTTCCCTATTTTTTTTTTCTTTTTGGTAAATGAAGTTATTTGGAGAAAGTACACAGATTAGAATTTCGGATGTCCAAAATCTGATGGTAGCCACACGATTACTCAATCCTATTGACTTAGCTGTCGATTTACGAAGTGACAGATCTGTTTATCCTTTTCTCCAATGGTTGAGCTTGGAGAAGCGTAGGCTAAAGCAAAAACACTCTTGAAGATCAGGAGAGGATCTTTTCCCATCATTGGCATTCTTATTATCCCTCCATTCTTCTTTTTCATTTCATTTGTTGACAATTACTCTGAAGATTGATGTGAGATTTGTCAATCCAAAGCACCTGTTTTGATATCAGCATGGGAAATGGAAACATTTTGTAACTTTTTTTTTCTTGAACAATCTCTGTGATGAATGCAGATATTTTTTTTCTGCTTTAATTGTTAATCTTCAGAACCCTTCCTTTTGTAAAGAAATAAGGACTTACTGTCCTTATTAGGTCATATTCTCATGATAATCAGATTTCCTTCTTAGAAAATTTATTCATACAGACAGTGGTGAAGTCCAAATTTTTTTACTACCGGTTCCGTGGGTGTGGCTTGATGGGCATGGCAGGGGAAGGATACTGCAAAATCTCCATTCCCACCCCACTCCAGGGGAAGGATACTGCAAAATCCCCATTCCCTCCCCATTCCTGGGGGAAGGATATTGTAAAATCTGCATTCCCCCCCACTCTGGGGCCAGCCGGAGATGGTATTTGCCGGTTCTCCAAACTGCTCAAAATTTCCATTGCTGGTTCTCCAGAATTTGTCAGAACCTGCTGGATTTCACCCCTGCATACAGATGAAGAGTAGAGTGGCTTATATTGCACTTGAAATCCATATTCCATCAGAATTTTTAACTGATTTGCGTTTGTAACTTAAACACTGTATCGAAAATCAACCAGCGTTATGCCAGCAAAAATTTAGCATACAAGCTATAAATTCATAGTGCTATTTCCCCACAGGATTAGTGTTCCACTGTATAACAAGGGAGGGAGGGGAAAAACTGGCTACAAGAATGGAGGCAACCTGATTTTTTTAAAACCTCACTAAACTCCCAATATAAGCAAACAGGGGGGAATAATAGTTCCCCGTGTATCAAACCTCAGAGAATCTGGGTTCAGTGTCCTATGGAGAAAAGACATCATGGTTCTGCTTTTATTATCTAGCTGTGCTTCATGCTGTCTGTTTCTCTATTAATCTCCATAAATATACAGTATTTATAACTAACAAATCTTTCTCTATGAGCCAGTGGTTGACATCCTTTCACCAAAGGCAGCTCGTAGCTCTGCATGAGTTGACAACCTAAACTAAATTAAAATCTAAGAAAACAAATCAGAAATGTCACTGGAAAATACAAAATAAGCACTTCATGGATGACTTTTTAATCACAGAATGGGTCCACTTCTCAAGAAATTTCTAATTTAACACTGATGTACTTTTCTCAATTGCTTTGTCTTTCGTCCTTAATAATGACACATTATGGTATCAAATATACAACTAAGAATATTTTATGAAGTTATTTTAGATAATTCTTTGGTATTTAAAAATACAGAAAAGATAGATACTTTTCTGGATCTTGAGTCTGGATGTTTAGAATTCATCATGCTAGTAGAATTTGCAACGTATTATTCACATCATAAAAGTGCTTCCTAAAGTAATATTTGCATGATGAACTAGTCCATAAACGTAACATGCTCACGTTAAGTGATAAAGCATAGAACACACTCTTTGTTCTTAGCCATACATCCTGAGATATACTGAACCGGTCTGGCTCAGGACCGGGATACTTACGGGACCGCCTGCTGCCACCGGTAGCCTCCCATCGACCAGTGCGCTCCCATAGAGAGGGTCTCCTCAGGGTGCCGTCAGCCAGACAATGTCGGCTGGCGACCCCCAGGGGGAGGGCCTTCTCTGTGGGGGCCCCAGCCCTCTGGAACAAACTACCTCCAATGTTGCGCCAACTCTCTGACCTCCGAGCCTTCCAGCGTGAGCTGAAGACTCTTTTATTTCATCAAGCAGGACTAGCCTAATAGTTTTTAATAGTTTTAATTAGTTTTTTAATGGGTTTTAGCAAATTTTTACATTTCGGCCAATTTAAAATTAGTTTTTTTAAATTGTTCTTAACTTTTGTATTATTTATTTATTTTTTTTGCTTTTTTTATTCAAAAAGTTTTACCAAAAATTTTTTTTTTCCCTTTCCCCCCATCCCCCCTCCCTTCACAAACCCCCTCCCCCCGACTTCCCAGAACAAGCACAAGGTATAGTTAAAAATAAAACAAACATATGCTAAAAAAAATTTTCCCCCAAAACTATTATACCAATTTTCCCTCTCTAGCTCTGACTTCCTCCTTACATAACCAAAATCCTTCAAAAAAATTAGCAATTAACAGTAATAAAATATATAAGTCAATAGAACAGATTAATCCTAAAGTATTTAAAACCAGCTAATGCATAAAAATCCAATCCAATTCAGAGACTATCTCCCTTATAGCTTCTATAACCATATAATTTTCCCCCCAAGTCTTTCTTACATAAGATCTTTCAAGAATATTCTATTTAAAATTCAGTACAACACATTATATAATTTCAATACAGGAAATTACAATATCTATTCAACTTTAGTCCTTCCTCGTCAAAATCCAATATAAATCCAAATATCTAGTCTTTTATGATAGATGTGAAACATATAATCAACCCATTTCTTCCAGATCTTTCTCACGTATTGTCTTTCAGAGACGCTAATATTTTTATCTGTTAATATTTCAGAAAAAACTTCTTTCAAGGATAATACTTTTGTCTCTTGCCATTTTTTTGATGCATTAGTCTCTGTCTTTCCTTCATTACTCCTTTTGAAAAGTCAGTCACAATATTTCCTAGTAGTTCCTTAAGTCCAACAATCCATTGTATTATTGTTTTTACTTGGCTGTAAACTGCCCTGAGTCCTTCGGGAGAAGGGCGGTATAAAAGTTGAAATAATAAATAAATAAATAAATAAATAAAACCATTTGCCCAGGCAATAGACTGGGAAGGGTTACAGAATGAGGAACAAAACTTTTTAACTGCATGAGTCCCAATAATGTTGGATCCCTGGTTAGCATCTTGGTCTTATGACTATGGACTATTGCTAATGGATTACTCACATTCATATATTGCTTTTGTGGAGTAAAGTCTGTGCACTGTCTAAGGTAAGTCCACATAAAAAGCTTTATATATGTAAATGGCTCTTTTGGAACTTTCCAGTCTTGAACTTGAAGGCAGAGTGAAAAGCTTCAAAGAAATGTGGAATACTTTCTCAAGTTTCAGAATAAAAAACATTGCCTCACAAGATTTAGGTGATGTCTTTGGGAATTTGTAGCAGCTTCTGAGCTTTTCAGGTAAAATAAATGGGCTGAAAATAGAATGAATTTGAAGTTCTTCACTACACAAAAATACTTAAGGGTAGGACGGATATAGCTGCTTTGTTAATGTTAAGTGTGAAAAGAATCTAGGAATTATAGTTTATTGCAAGGGAAATATGAGCTGTGTGTCACAGCTGCTAAAATTCAAATGCACATTTAGGCTACTTCTACATTATAGGAAGTAATACTTCCAATGTATTTTGCACTAGCCAGACGCTTGACAAGAACTGTGTCCACTTCTGGGCATCAAATTTTTCAAAATATTCCAAGGCACTGAAAACATGTACATAAAAATCAGTGTTTGGTGTATTTGAAACTACGTCTTACAAGGACAGACTAAAGGAACTGGGTATGTTTAGCCTTGAGAAAACATTGCTGAAGGGCAACTCTAGCTCTTGAGAGATCAAAGAAAATCAAGTTGAAGGTCATAACGGTATAACTGAAGACTTGTCCCTTTGCATGTGAGTGTGTAACTGCTGTGGTAGGGTATAGTTACAGTTTTCAAAAACTAGACGGGCTCTCACACAGAAGCCAAGGCCTCTTCTCTATCATCCCAGTACACAGGCCATAGATAATAGTTTGAAGTTACAAAATGCTATTAAGCATTCATCTGGAGGGGCTCTTCATGCTTTCAGAGATATGTCTTTCCTCATATTGCCTGGAATAGCTTACCCAAATCATTTTGCCAACTAAAGCAGAGTTGGACTGAAAAATTTCCAAAAGTAGAAGTATGCTAGGAATGTTTTAATTTGTATTTCTGCATTGAGCATGAGGCAGAGTCTGATGGCTTTAACATCCCTTTCCATGTCTGATTCAATTACTGTTTTTGATGGAAGCTACTGGTAGGAAATGTACTTGGAGGTGAGGTACCCAGCAGGCCCTGACTCTGCTTTAGTTGCATGAAGAGCCCCTCCAGATGAATGCTTAATAGACCCTGGGAATATAAAGGAGGCAGCAAGACAATTAAGAGGGGGGGAGGACAGAGTGTTGGGTCCAGGGAGGGAGAAAGATTTGGAAAGAAACTTGAGATAACTCTGCCTTAATTACTTTTCTAGGCTTTCAAGATTCTGTTTATTTACTAGCAAAAAAAAATATCTTTCCTGAATTCTAAGTAGTCCTAGTTTCCCCGAGTTTGATAGCTCCTGGCATTTTATAGTAACACTGTGCTAGATGGACCAATGATCTGCCTCAAACATGGTTGGTTTTGATATTTCTAACCAACCATGTAACAATCTTCTTCTGTCTGCAAAGTTCTAATGGCAACACAGCCCATTTCTAGTAGTGACTGAAGCTGACATGAAAAGTCAACCTATAAAATAGTGGTCTGATTTTTAAGTACTATAACCAAGAACCTTTAGTGACTCATATGTACATTTGAGAACAAAAGCTCATTATTGGAACAGAATATGGAACACATAATGTTTGACCATACATTCTCAAAGCAGTGTTATTACTCCTTTTTTTCCATATGCATTGGCAGAATATATACAAAATATACAAATACATATATACAGTATGCATTCTTAAGCCTTATTATATTTGATTCTAGTTATGCGAGCCAATATAGGGATGCGATGGCTCAGGGACTAAGATGCTGAGCTTGTCGATCGAAAGGTCGGCAGTTCATTGGTTCGAATCCCTAGTGCTGCCATGTAACGGGGTGAGCCCCCATTACTTGTTCCAGCTTTTGCCAACCTAACAGTTCGAAAGCACATAAAAAATGCAAGTAGAAAAAATAGGGACCACCTTTGGTGGGAAGGTAACAGCATTCCGTGCACTTTTGGTGTTGAGTCATGCCGGCCACATGACCACGGAGATGTCTTCAGACAGCGCTGGCTCTTCGGCTTTGAAATGGAGATAAGCACCGCTCCCTAGAGTCGGCAACGACTAGCACGTATGTGCAAGGGGAACCTTTACCTTTACGTTTATGTGTGTCAAATGTTGTAGGCCAGTGACGACACAGAGTGTTGAAGAATTGAAAGATGGGAAACAAATAGTGGAAAGATGAAAAATGAGAAGTAATTGGGTTTGAGGGTCAACACATAACAGAGATGATAAGGAAAAGAAGAAGAACCACCCATTTATGGACTGATTTATCTATTTTATTGCTCCTTGTACTGTTTCCTAAATTAACAATGAAGCAGTTTCAAAAATCGCGTCATTTCTCTGTTTATATAGAGCAGGAAAACACCCTCTGAACTCAGATTTCCCAACAAAACAACTACAATATGAATATGTGTGGGAATAGTTTGGGAAATAAATATATAAATATACTTGAAACGTATTGAAAAGTTTAAAATGTCAAAGTTGTCACCAGAAAATAGTGTAGGTAAATTTGGATTTTCATTGTGTTTTTTGTATAGTAGTGGCAATTACTTTTTGTAAAGTAAATTGTTAATTGTAAAGTAATTATACAATTGAACATACTAAATCTCAAATAATGGTTAAAATGAAATATGTGATGGGATTCACATAGTGTGCGTGGGTTTGCTTATTAACAAGCTTTTTAACTTGGAATAATGCACATATAGAGCAATGCTTTATTCAAATCCCATTCCGTCTTGCCATTTTCATGCTTGAAGAATAATGATCTATGCATAAATATCACAGCCCACAAAAATGTCTCTATAATATTTATTGGGCAGATGTGTAGGAAGATAATACACTTAATTAGTTGATTAAGGCTTTCTTTATACTCCCTTTTTATATCTTTAGACAGCTTGCAATTTTAAAAAAATCCACCTTCAACACAACAGTAAGTATACAGTACCATAGGTTGTAACAAAATAAATAACAAAATGTATTACTCTAAGGTTTAATTTTTTAGTCTGCCATATAAATATTCCTGAACATGCTATGACCAAGTAATGTGAACTTAGTGTTTCTTGGAAAACAAATGGAGCACATTTTTATATGCTTCTTCTTGTTTTAAGTTTCTCCATGTCTCTTCTGGAGATTTTCAACCTCCTAAAAATAAATCATTGAAGACCTCCTATTTCCAGGAACAATCCACCTGTGCTTTCTGTCTTTAAATTTGGTGGCCCAACTGAAACGAAGACGGAATCATCAAGAAGTAAATGGCATCTAATGAATGCTAGAAGCATATTTATTTATTTATTTATTTATTTATTTATTTATTTATTTATTTATTTATTTATTTATTTATTTATTTATCCATCTCAATCATGAGCTCCTCTTTGTCAGGCGCCATCAATTCCCCTCTGTAAATGGGAGCTCCGTTTCCCACCCGTTTGGTTAGAGGTGGATCCAGCTTTCATGATTGCCTGGTGATTTGGCAGCCAGTTGATTTCCATTTTTGTAAATTACCATCCAGACAATGATGACAAGAATTAACCCCCTGCCCACTCATTTGTAATCCAGGGTCATTTATCTAGTTCTTCTAACTAATTTTGGGAGGAGATATGAAATAACAGCCCTATAGGAGGCCTCCTGAATTATTTACTGTATGTAAACAAAGGGCTGCATTGTGTTGGGAGAAACATACAAAAATAAAAGTTTGAGATTTTTTTTCCATTCCATTTTTTTAGAGGAGTCTTTGGAAGGAAGAACAGCATTTTATAGATTATCCATTATTAAAATTAATAGTAGCCATTCATACTTAGAAATAATAAATTACAGCTGTACATTAGGAAAATATACAATACATTCAACAATGTGATTTTCACCTTATGGAAATAAAATCTTAACATTATTACAAATGCAGCTTTTAAAATTGTGTCTATTTCTACATACATACTGTGGGAAGATTAAGATTTCGACTTTCCTTCTCCCCCCTTTTCAAAAAAATAGAAATTTTTTTCTATGTGCAATTTAATCACCCATTATAGAATATAGAGTATTTTTGTATGAGGTTTCTTATATAATCTGCTTTTAAGATCCCCATTATATTATATACTGTATTGTAGAAACATTTTAACATCCTTAGTCAACCATTAAAGTACACTGCACCAAGTCATAGAGGAATGAGTATAAATGTTAATTATTCATAAATATTACTCTGGACTATTCATTTATCAAAACTGACTGGATCTAAAAAATATAAAGTACCGTTCTACCAATGCAGCATCTTTGAGAAGGTACACTTTATTTCCAATCAGTTTGAGTTGACAGCCACACTAATTCTAGCATCTATTACATGTCTGATTCCACATTTTATCCTCCCCATAATTTAACATTCCTGGTTGCCTTTGACTATCAAATATTTCTTTGTCAAATATTTCCTTGGCACTCGAAATTAAATTGCATATTACTTATATTTTACATCTGCTTTCTGTCTGTATGCAAATTGCTGTCTTACTATGAGGTCACTGATAGGTCTAAGATCAAAAATGTTTTTGTAGTCATTTTCATCTTAACTATGTGTATAACCACAGACCCAGGTTGATTCCTAAAAGTGAGGTGGCCATTAAACATGGAATTCACAGGAGCTATATGTAGCTAACATTGCATAAATCAAACCCATCCAGTTTCATAAGAATCCTGTTTATTATTGAAATGCTGCATATGAAATTTGGACTATCTTCATATGTATAATATCTGAAAAAGCATTGAGTGGGGAGAGTATTGATTTCTCTTTAGCTGCTTGCCGACTTTTCTCATCTTCCTTCCTTCCTTCCTTCCTTCCTCCCTCCCTCCCTCCCTCCCTCCCTCCCTTCTTCTATCGATCACCACGAAGAGTTTCCTCACAGCCTTTCTCTTGGCCAGAAAAATCTCTGGCTGCTGTTGGACATCTGGCAGATAGACAATCGAGCACCTGTGTGCCAGATATGTACAGCTGTGTGGGTGACACATGATCCATCTGCAATCCATATCAAATGCTGCTGCCAGTTGCTTTATTCTGGGTGGATTGGAAGGGTGTGTGTGCATGTGTGTGGAAAGCCATAACAGAATTGTAAAAATCACATTTCCCTTCTAATTGATTTCTTCCTCTCTTTTCATCTCATCGGGTTTCTTTGTTCACATTTTGTTGATAATGTGGCAATTGTGGTACTGATAGATGTGCTAGTTCTATAAAAGCCTGTTCTACATTATGCCAAGCAGTGTATGTCTGCTCAGAATTAGTAATGAATATCTTACAAAACTATTGCTCTATGGCTGGGCAGCTGAGTTAGCCATTCTCAGTTGGAAGTTTTGATTCAAGCTAGGGAAAATATCGTAGCTACTTTGGGTAGCTACTGCAGGCAAATCTGCCCTCTTGACCCAGGTTATTGTATCCAGCTGTTCTTTCCTGCATACAATTATCCAATTGCAGGAAAGATAATGAAATCAGGCTGACTAGTTTATTATTAGCAATGTTAGCATCTAAGTCAGTAAGTGAATTGTAAATTAAAAAAAACTTATAAAGATAACAAATAGTGCTTGTCAAGTAGTACTTCTCAGTTCATACTTTTTCTAGATTTAATTTAGGAATATATTTACAATATTGCCTACTGTTAGTTTTTCCCCCTGAAATTTCAAAGATTAATAATCAACTTCCTTCTCCACTCCTAACCAGCATATCCACTGCTCTTATTTTTACTCTTCCATTGCTCCTTAATTCCTCTATCTGGTCTTCTAAAAGTGTGCATTATTTACTTAAACATATTTTTTTCCTGAAATCTAGAAAGTCTGGAGCATCATCTTGGCATCAGTTATCTTTGTACCTGAAGCTTAGTTGGATATTGTCATGCAGAGTATAATTTACACCTACAATCAAGAAATCAATATTAGGAGATTTTTAATTCCAAAGATTTGTAGTTTCTAATATAAAAGTGAAAATTAATCTCACCATGATTGTATCAAAAACATTGCAACAGTACTGGTAATATGGAGGAAGTCAGTCACCTGAGAAATAAGCATAAAAAGAGGCAAGCTATTGCTCTATTCTTGTATCAAAAACCTGCATTTTATTGTATTATTTTTTACTTTTATTTATTTTATTTTTATTTATGTGAACATTTAAATCCTGTTCTTTTGTTGCCTATGCAGAGAAGCATAAACCCATTAACATGAAAGGCATTCCAAGCATGGGGTGGAGAAGTGAATATTATTTAAAACAATAGATACAGCCAGTAAAAAAGAAAAGCTATCTTTCAGTTCAGCCCTCTTGCTTGCTATTGTAGCTTCTTCTCAATCAAATGATCCCCAAAGTTGCTTAACAAACCAGACACAAACAGAAATTCAAACTTCACATAAGTGTTTATTCTCCTGACTGTGCCCTGGTTTTTCTGCTGTGCCTTTTCCTGCAGGTTGACCTTTCCAAAGCAACTTGCAATTAAATGTTCTTTCTGGCACAAGAAAACTACTTCCTGCTCCTCCCTTGCTGGCTGACTGATGAGGAGGCCTGGTTGTCTTCCTGTTGCCATTACGATCTTCCTATGAGTCAAGGCATGTAACGTCTCAGTGATCCTGGGCACTTCAGCAGAGATGAATGTAATGCTTCTCTTCAAACTTCAGTTCCAGGCCATTTATCCATTTATCCATTTATTTATCCATTTATATTACAGCTGGCCAACTTATAACGCAAGGGTCCCATGATTTCATTAGTCTCTTGATCCCTTTTCAGATCCCTTATGCAATCATCTAAAAGTGTACTTACTGATGCACGCTACTGCTTTGCACCACGGTGCTTTCCCCAATATCTAGGCTACACAAATCTCAATGATTGCTAGATGAGTGCAAAGAGACACAGCAAAACATACAAGATTTTGGTTCCATCTAGTGATCATCTGGATTTTTGTAGCCCATATCTGGTAGTTCTATCCATGGGGACAACCCAGTAGCTCGGGAAAAAGAAGAAGGGGTGAAATGGACAAATGTTTTGCTTGTTTTACCCTCCCTTTCATAAGAAGACAAGGCAGTCTGCAAAGTCTTCAGGTTGCTTTCTCCTTCTCCTTCCTTTTCCTACTTCTCCTTCTCCTTTTTTTTCTTCCTAATGAGACTATCACATTTTATATTTGTTTTGCCAGCATTTGTTTCTTTTCCTCCAAAAGTTTTATTACTTCTTTATTATCTTCTCAACCTATTGGAACTGTAAGACCCAGATTTCTGATAGGATGGCACATTTCAGCTCACCTCATCTGAACAACACTAATTTAAGAAAAGTTATCATAAAACTTCCTAGATTCTCCTTTTTAGTTTCCTGGGCATATGTTTGTATTGTGTATTTGTAAAATGTAGGAGACAATTTATTGTGGGTGCTAACTGATTAGTTTATTGCTTCTGTCTTATGGGTATAAAAGAAATACAGAATTATAAATTCATGTGGGATTCAAATTTTAAACAACCTTTAAGCTTTTTGAAAATATCTATTTAAAATATTCCTTTTTTTTTTTTTGAGAAAAACCCTCTTTGAGAATGCACTATGGCTGAGTTGAATTTTCTTGACAGTCCCATTCTTAGAGTTTGATATTCAATTTGGTATTTCAAGTGTTTCTTTATTCTGTCTCTCATATGGCCTAAAGTTATGCATATTCTGGAGCAGAGGTGTTCAAATGTTCAAAGCAACAAGATGAGTTGGCAATATGTTTCCTTCTGTTAAATTAATGATTACAATTTGGTGACTCCATTTGGAAGATCTCTGGGTATGATACCCAATTATTTATAAGGCTACATGAAGACTTGGAATTGCAGGGTGTGCTTGCCTTAACTTGACAGTAATTTGTCCTTGTTCTATTGTGGATCTTTCTGGATTACTTTTTGCATCTTCAGATCATTGCCTGAGTTGGGCAAGTACCATACAAAATTCAATGTAAAAGTAAAGCTTTCCTTGAATTAAACTCAGTTCCTGCTGATTTCATAGACTTTGTAGTAATTTTCATAGCAAACAGTCTGGAAATGGTTTGCAATTGCTTTCCTCTGAGATTGTTTTCCTGTCTAATTTATAGGGCTGGGCTCTCATTCAAGTACTAACCTGTTCCAACACTATTTAATTTTTCAAAATCCATTGCTACAACATAGCTATCAATTGCTACATTTTAATTTGGAATCTCTACTCATTGTGAATCTAAGAATGCAATTGTTTCATCTGGAAAATATTGAAGTCTTCTGTGACATATGAGCAATGCAACACTGGTTACAACTCTACCCCCATTTCATGATATGCCCATTCTAGTTCAGTTTCGCTTATGACACTAGGTTGGGCTTCTGAGCAACATCCATAGTCATATATCTATATTCCTGGCCAATATTGGTAAGTGCCTCTCCATCTTGCTTTCTTGAAGTGGAAACACCAACCCTGAAGTACCTAGTGATGCTCATGGTGGCTGCCACACAAGTGTGTGAGCAAAGGTGTTGCTCAATCCCTAATGTTTTCACTGATGCCTGTTGTGAGGATAGAACAGCTTTCAAGTTGGTTCTTCTGCAGATCAGATACAGAATTCTGAATCAAACGATCAGTTGGCCAGGAGTATACAGTAAATACTCTGAGTCTCTGACAGTTTGGCCTAAATATTCAGTGGTTCTAGTAGTGTCTTTGCACATTTTTCAGCAGGTGGTGAAAAACAGATGCACAACTGCAGGTTTCTATATTGTCAGCGGATTCGCATGTTTAAAAGGTGATCTCAGCATTCCCTTAGGAAGAGATGTAATGCGCAAGTTCCTTTTCAGACACATATACCTTTGCCATAGGGGACATTCTAGCCTCCCCATCACCTTCTATAATGTGTAGGGTATCATTCTACAAATATCAGGTTTTCATTCAGGAAAGGAATGTCATTGTTGCGAAGATAAAATAAATACTGATGCAAATTACATTTTGGATGATTACATATAAAAACAACTTGTTTGAACTAAATTACCCTTCAGAAGTATTGAAACGGAATCCCCATAATGCTCAGCCAACAGGGCCTTGGGGAATGATAAAACGTGGAGCCCAATATATCTGGAGGACAGAAGGCTAGATAAATTTTTGAGGATACATAGGTTCACATTTAAATTTAGGGAGAGATCAAGAATTGGGGATTCATTTGCTTAGGTAACAGCCCAAATCATTATTATTTAATATTGGAAGGAAAAATCTATACCTGACTTGCAATAGTGGGTTATTGTATGCATTGTGTGTCAACATTGCATTTATGACATAATTTTTATCCCCCCTCCTTTATTATCATTATTGATCATTTTCCCTCCCAGATAAATAATATACTCCACTATGTCATCACTGAGAAAACTCATAGATATATTTCCTTTTTTGTTGTTCTTTAATAAAAAGAGAAAAACATTGTAGAACACTGAATTGGAAGAACAGGTTAAACATGTAATTATTTTCTTTGATTTATGTTGTCAAGATGTAATGTATAACTGCATTCCTATACATTCCTAAATTTGTAAAATGTACTGATCAAATTCAGAGGCAATTTTATCTCCCGTTTATTCTTATTGTATTCCATTAAAAAAAAAAGCAACCACATTCATTTACATTTTTTTTGCATTTGCCAAGCTCTACAGATTTATCTTAAGCTCCTTGATTGTGGCCCTCTGCATGCTGAAGTAACACTTTGACAGTTGATATGATCGGCTGTCAGATCAGAACTGAACACACTGTGCTGCCTTTTGGGCCAATGAGAACGGAATGAAATGCTTCTGTCTGCCTACGTTCAAATGCCAACATGGCTTAGATTTGGAAGCTCACCAGAAAAAACATGGAACAAAAGTTCTCTATGACAGTAGTACTCCATGCTCCAAAGTATGTTTTGATGTTTATTGGCAAACAGAGCCAAACCCAACAATAACCACACTGTTTTCAGTCTTCTGAAGCGACTTCATTTCTTCACATTTGTTCCAGCCAGAATTGAGCTGGACAAATTAAACAGAGAGTTGGGTTTGCTTCATTGAACTTGTTTTGTTTTGTTGTTTTTAAAAAAAAAATAGAAAGAAACAAAAAGCTTTAGCAATCACTCTGGTTCAAAAACAGTTGACTACAGCCATCTATTGCTTCTGGAGACAACATTGCATTTATTATCTCTGAAGTTGTTGCACCATCTGGTGGTGAAACAACAGTACATTTCTTTTCTTTTTTTCCCCATTAGGATGTTCACAAACCACTCTTGTGGTTGTGTCCAGCCTAGGAAGAAGGAAGTTTAGAACTACTGACGGAAGTCTGAGAAAAGTGCATTAGATAAGTAAGCATTTCTCATAGCTAATAATTTAACGTTCAACAGCAAAAATGGTTGTTGCTGTTGTTTTAAAGAGTAGATATTTGATGCTCTCTGAACGTTCTTGTTTTCTTACAGACATTTCACTACCCAAACTAGGTAACATCATCAGTGCTAGCACTGTCCTGGTTTGGATAATGAAACATCTGCAAAAAGCAAGCTCAGAGAGCACCAAACAAGCAAGCTCAGCGAGCACATCAACCTTGAGCTACAAATATTCTCCTTTACTATGTTAAATATTTCTTTCTCTCTCAGTTATTCTTTGCCTATTAAAATTAGAAATAAATGCTTGCTTTTTAATATGTCTTTACATAGGATTACTTGCCATTTATAAAGTTTCATTCTTAAACCAGAATCCATGTTCCATACAAACCAGGGGTGGCATTGACCAGGGGTGGTATTGACTTACCTTCGCTACCAGTTGGCGAATATGAGTGTGTGCGCGCTCTCGTGCACTTCACGTGTGCGTGCTTCGCTTATGCCCAACACCTCTGTGTATGCGCAGGCCTTCTGTCCATGCACAGAGAGTCAAAAACGGGATGTGATGAGGTCGAGGTGGGTGGGCAGAGCCTTCCGCAGTCGCCGCTACCGATTCGCCTGAACCGGATAGAACCCGCTGAATACCACCACTAATACAAACTCATATGTTGAGCTGTTCTTGCATATTGAAGTATATGCAATATATATAGCACCTGGGTTACATGAAATCATTGCCTTTATTAACTCTGAACCACCATTTTACTTTTTCATCAGTCACTATTATGCTGCTGCATCTGGTTACTGGACTGTGATGTTCATTATGATTCTCATCAGAATAAACCCTATAAACCATAAGTCAGTGCATCCTTGCCTGTGAACCGCCCTGAGTCCCTAGGGAGATAGGGCGGTATATAAATGTGAAAAATAAATAAATAAAATAAATAAATAAATAAATAAATCCTTAGTGTTGGTTCTTGTTGCTTTCAAGGGATTTTCTCAGATGGGTAAAATAATTAGAAGAAATATGGTAGCACCTTTTTGACTAATGTACTTCATTAAAAAGGATAAGCTCTCCTCTCAGAAGAGTGATTGTCCCTACAAAACTGTTTAATGTGCAGTATTCTGCACAAGATTCAACTACAACAGAGTTTTGGTCGGATAATGGGGAGTCTTCATCCATGGGTGACAGATTAGCCAATTTTTTTAAAAAAAAATAACATTCGCTCTTGCACTCCATTTTAACATGCGCATTTAATGAAAAATGGATAAATCTGTCAGATTCTTACTTTTTCCAAACTGTCTGTCATTCAAAAGTTACATTTGTCCAAACATTCTTTTGCAGATGCTTTCTCCAAAGGCAGTTTTGCACCCTCATAGAAAGCTAGTTTTACTAATACACACCAGTTTTCCCTGATATATGTTTGCATAGACTTTCTCTCTCCCTCTCTCTCTCCCTCCCTCCCTCCCTCCCTCTCTCTCTCTCTCTCTCTGAGAATGCATCACATTTTCACATCACAGAGAAATGTGAAACTTCATCAATTTGAAGTACTCAAGAATGAAATATAGCAAATTCCTATAATATGTCAGTTTACAACTTTTCAATTTAGCTAGAGCTGGGGTGTCCTTGGCAGCACTTCATGTATCTGGTACTTGTATGGACATGCACTAAGAACAGCTGTTGTATGCACACTATCATGCAGAAGCTGTTCCCAGGTATGACATGTAAAATAGCACTGTTCATCCTTCAAAAGTAGCAAAGGATCTTGTCAGCAGATTACTAAGTGGAAAACATCCACCTACTGCTTTTCCAAAAGAAAAGAAGTAGAGAAGCCAAAGAACAGTCTTGCCTCCTTTTGCCTATTAATTGGCTACTCCAGATTCTCCATGTGTGGCATTAATGATGATCACATTGAAGGATTAGCACATAAAAAGCCACATTACAGTTGCAGCTATCAGTATTTTCTTTATTGCTGTTCTACCTCATCAATAATATCCATCACTGACAGTTAAAACTTACAACTCCGTCGACTTCGACATGACCTGTGTTTAAATCATCTATTGCAATATCCTTCCTATAAAAGACTACTTCAGCTTCAATCGCAATATTACAAGAGCAAAAAATAGATTCAAGCTAAATGTCAACCGCTTCAAACTTGATGAGAAAATATGACTTCTGTAACAGAGTTGTTAATACTTGGAACTCATTACCTGACTCCATAGTCTCTACTCAAAATCCCAAAATCTTCAACCAAAAACTGTCTACTATTGACCTCACCCCATTCCTAAGAGGACTATAAGGGGCGTGCATAAGAGCACAATAGTGCCTACCGTTCCTGTCCTATTGTTCCCTTCATTATATCAAATTAACATAGTTGATGCATTTTTTTTAACATATATATATATATATATATATATATATATATATATATATATATATATATATATATATATATATATATAGGTCTTTGGTTGTTCGGGTTTTCTCCCGTGTAAAATTGGAAGTGTCTTGGCGACGTTCCGACGAAGTCTCATTCGTCATCTTCAGGCTTCAGCTTCGTGCTTCTGGGAGCAATGTGTGATCGCAGGTTGGGTCTGCTTTCTGGGTGGATGTGCGAGATGACACCTCCCGCCTACCAGCCATTTGGAAACCCGCCCTTACTGACAAACGAGTCCCTAACACGAGGAATGACACCAGACCCACACTCACAAGGTCCACACAGGATGTCACCACCGCACATCCACCCAGAAAGCAGACCCAAACCCACACTGATCATGAAGCACGACCAAGGACCAGAAGCCAGACCGCAGCTGCAACATTAGCCATTTCAAACCCCTCCAATCCATTCATGCAGCAGACTGACACCCACTATGAAGATGTAGCACGACCACAAAGCCAAACAACAGCTATGCAGCTCACCAGCTCAAATCCCCCTGCAGCACAGACTAGACTGAGCACAACCAAGCCCCCACCAACACAGGACACACCCCCAGCCAATCAGAGCACAGAAAAACCCCCATCCAATCAGAGCACAGCCAAGCTCCCACCCAATCAGTTCAAACCCCCACTAGCAGTTAAAAGGAAGAAACAGCTGCGATCACACATTGCTCCCAGAAGCACGAAGCTGAAGCCTGAAGATGACGAATGAGACTTCACGAAACGCCGCCAAGACACTTCCAATTTTACACGCGAGAAAACCCGAACACCCAAAGACCTATATACAAACACACGTGAAAACCACAGAAAACATATATATATATATATATATATATATATATATATATATATATATATATATATATATATATATATATATATATATATATATATATTTCTTCAAGATATGTTGTTTTATCTATGACAATTGTTTGTGTATACTGTTGTGACAAAAAGAAATAAAAAAAACCACCAATCTATCAAATGTTGGCAAAGTGCGTGCTATTTTTCTTACTTTGCTAAAAGCCAAAAACCAGAGATTCAAAGTAGTGTCTTCAGAATAACATGGAATTCTAGAGACCTTCAGAGCATGCCATCAAATTATAATGGTTCATTGATATAAGAGAAACATTATTAAATAATATTATGAATGGATGACAATCACATCATCTTTTATTGTATTATTGTAATGCTCTCTACATGGGGCTCCCCTTGAAGTGCACTCGGAGGCTTCAGTTAGTCCAGAATGCAGCTGCGCGGGTGATAGAAGGAGCTCCGCGTAGCTCCCATATAACACCGCTCCTGCGCAGACTGCACTGGCTACCTGTGGCCTTTCGAGTGCACTTTAAGGTGTTGGTTACTACCTTTAAAGCGCTCCATGGCTTAGGGCCTGGGTACTTACGGGACCGCCTGCTGTTACCACATGCCTCCCACCGACCCGTACGCTCTCACAGAGAGGGACTTCTCAGGGTGCCGTCCGCCAAGCAATGTCGGCTGGCGGCCCCCAGGGGAAGGTCCTTCTCTGTGGGGGCTCCCACCCTCTGGAACGAACTTCCCCCGGGTTTACGCCAAATACCTGACCTTCGGACATTCCGTCGCGAACTGAAGACACATCTTTTTATTCGCGCGGGGCTGGCTTAAATTGATTTTAACAAATTTTTAAATTCTTAGAAATTAATTTTAAATGGGGTTTTTTAGCTTATTATATATTTTACTTTTCAGGCCAATTTTAAAATAAGTTTTTAAACTGCATTTTAAATTTGTATATTGTACCGTCTGTTTTATTCTTGCCTGTACACCGCCCTGAGTCCTTCGGGAGAAGGGCGGTATAGAAATCAAATAAATAAATAAATAAAATAAATCTAGCTTTAATTTGAACAACATTTAAATGTAAATGAAATGAAATGAATTTTGTTGTGATCCATTGAGTACTTTTATTACATGACTGCCTAACTGCATTGTCTTAGTATCCAACACCTATAAAACAAAGTTGAGGGCACGATTTCCACTACTTTATTTATAAGCAATGAAGCAGGCAATAAAACATACAAATGCTTCTGTCTAGGAATCTTTTGGTGAATTGTTCAACTTGACCAAAAGAGGTCTCTCTTTCTCCACTCTTGTGCAAGCATAACTTAAATCCTATTTTTAAAGTACACTGAAATTGGTTTCAAGAACTTTAGAGAACAACATTTGGTATGGAAGACTTTACTAAATTTCTACTAATCAGCTTCTTCTACCCAACTTTTAACATTCCTTCTTTAATTTTGGGCTCCCCATCACAGATCATTCCATTTAGAAGATTCTTCTGGTGTTTGTAAAGTTTGAGCTGCTAGAATGAAAAATCATTTTCCATCACCTCTTTTGGCCACTGTCTCTCAGAATTCAACCTTTTCCGTCTGTTTGATCATTCAAAATATTCATTTACATAAGAGTCATCTTTTATAGTAGGTTCAGACAATCAAAGATAATATTTGTTAGATAGAAAAATTGGACCCTTTCATACAGACATTCATCACATGGGAATCATCATCCTGTTACTAACTTAGTAAACATTTAGTTTGAATTAAATATAGTACTAATTTGCATACAGAATGCTCTCTCCCTCCCACTCCCTCCCACTTCCTCTAACCCCCCCCCCCCAGTATCTTCCTTCATCCGAACATCCCTACTAATGCTTACTTACTGGATTCTAATATATGCTGAAATTATCTGTCACAGTTTGACAAGTTGTTTAATGTATAGGTGAAAGCAACTGTGAAGAACAAATTCACAATGTCTTTTCTTTGACATATTAACTTTTGGCATTGCTATTATAAGTATCTTTATTATACCATATAACCTTTAGCATAAAATTGAAAAGATGAAGTACGCTTTTTATCAAAATTTGCAAAATTTCATCAATGCCCATAGGTGTCAACTCTTAAGTGAACCTGGTTGAAGCCGTCTTGTGCTGCCTCAAAGTTGCCACAAAGCCTGAGAAAGAAGGGGAGGAGGAAGTAGCTAGCCCAACTTACAATCAAAATAAAAAGTTTTCCTGTGGGAACCATGGTCATTGCAACAGGTGGCTGGTGAAGGAGGAGAAGAGCCTGCCAGCTGAATTCATTGCATCATGTGACTGGTGACACCAGGGAGCGGGGAAGTTTTCTTCTTTAATTAGGTGAAAACCAGTAGTAGTTTTCACTTACCTTCACTACCGGTTCAGAACTGTGAGCATGCGCATGCGCAGAGTGTCTGTGATGACATCCGGGTGGGTGGGCGGAGCGTCCCACCACTGCCGCTACCGGTTTGCCTGAAGAAGAATCTTTGGGTTTTTTTTAATAGGTTTTTAAAAAAGGGGCTTTTAAGGGGGGGAGGGTAGTGACGGGTAGGGGGAGAAACCCGTCGGGGAGGGTATGTCCAGTCCCAGCGCGTGCTCACGGCATTACTCTATCTGGTCCGAAGACAGGGGGGAGGGGGGTGTTCAGAGCGTAGAGTGTACCATCTGTACGGTAAGTGGGAGAGGCAGATATGGCGGAGGCAAGGGGCCGTATCGTTCTTTGGGAGCACGTGTTCGATGTTTAAAAGCGATCACGTGCTCCGGCCCCTCAGTCCTTACTTGTTCCCCGGATGGTCAAGACCCTCAGAGCTTGGGTCTTCGGCTGATGCTGTGCAATGCCTGGTCCGTGGTTAATAAGGCTCCCCTGATTTGTGACCTTATTCAGAGGGAGTCCGCGGACTTTACGGGCATTACGGAGACCTGGTTGGGCACAGAGGGGGGTGTACCCCTGGTTGAATTGTGCCCTCTGGATTTCCGTGCATTCCATCAGCCGAGGGCCCAGGGTAGGGGTGGAGGGGTGGCGGTTGTGATTAAAGAAAGCCTAGAGCCAAGGGAGTCCACTGTGCCTCAGATAGCTGGTTGTGAATCCCTCCTTGTGAATGGCTCCTTGCTGCGTGACTACAGCCCTACCTGAGCTGCTGGAGGTGCTTGCCAGGGTGGCGGTTGAGATTCCCAGACTTTTGGTCATGGGGGATTTCAACTTGCCATCGGCCGGCTTGTCATCAACGGTGGTCCAGGAGTTCCAGGCTTCCATGACGGCCTTGGACCTGATTCAAGTAACTGATGGCCCTACACACACTGGGGGAGGCACACTAGATCTGATTTTTATCTCTGGACAGTGGTTTAATGATCTGGAATTAGGAGATTTAGTCATGGAACCGGTGTCATGGTCAGATCATTTTCTCCTTCGCCTGGGCTTTCGGACTGCCGCTCACCACCGCAGGGAGACGGAGCCAATGCGTTGGTTCCGTCCCAGGCGCCTGATGGACTCTGAGAGGTTCCAGATGGAGCTTGGGCCGTTCCCTGAGGATCTTGCCCACGGCACGACCGAAGAACTAGTTGCAGCCTGGGAATGGGCCGCGGCTGGGGCTTTGGACCGTGTCGTGCCTTTGCGGCCTCTGACCCAGCGTAGATCTCAATTGGCTCCTTGGTTTTCTGAGGAGCTGAAACGCTGGAGAAGACGCCTAGAGAGTACCTGGAGGTCTAGCTGTTCCGAGGCTGATCGGACACTAGTGAGGTCCTTTACTAAGACCTACCTAGTGGCATTGAGGGAGGTGAAACGTTCTTACGTTTCCACCCTCATTGCATCGGCAGATAACCACCCGGCCGCCCTGTTTCGGGTGACCCGTTCCCTCCTTCATCAGGAGGGGCGGGATGACCCCTTACAGGGTCGTGCTAAGGAGTTTAACAGTTACCTATACAATAAAATTGTTCAGCTTCAGGATAGTTTAGACCAAAATTGCAATGATCCAAGTGAGATGACGGAGACGCATCTTGTTGAGGTTTATTTATTTATTTATTTATTAATCATACTTATATACCGCACCATCTCCCGTAGGACTCAGGGCGGTTCACAGGCATATTAAAACAATATAATAAATAAGCATTAAAACTCAGTTAAGACTAAATATTATCATGGCCTGATCACTTTCAGAGTTGGTTTTCACCAGCTCTGCGGTATGATGTATTCAATAAACATATTCTTTGAGGAATCTACCTGCCTCGGAGTTATGTTTTCAATGGGTGCATTACTCAGAATGTTGACGTTGGGACTACTGCCCTGCTGCTCGTTATTGGGGAATTGCACTCTTACAACTTAACTCTAAAATTTATTATGCCAGCACAGAAATACTCAGAAGAACAAATCAAATTATTTTGTCAGCACATCACTGATCATTATATTTGGAACGATGGTAGTGAGGGAGTGCTATTATAATAATAGTTGGCAAATTGAGAGAATTAATTAATGTAAGGATCTAAAATGTGTTGGAATATGAAACAATATGCCACTTCTTTAAGTCAGCGTTCCCCGACGTTTCTGGCTTTGCGGACCAGTGGGGGGAGGGGAAGATTCCATGTGAGTGGCAGGCAAACGAGTGCATGCATTCAGCCCCACGAGCTGGAAGGCATTTTCACAATCCAGTTCCGAATACCCCCAGGCCTGGTAGTGTACCACAGCCTGGGGATTGGGGACCCCTGCTCGAAGCAGTTAAAGAGCCTGCTAGGCAAAACTTGCAAAGGCTAGTAAAGCCAATAAGTGACACTATTAAGTTAGAAAAGTGTAAATCAGGGAACAGAACACACCTTTTCTTTCTTTTTTAAAATTGCTTCCTGAGACTATTGTACATATATTGTTCTGAGTCTTGTCCTTCCACTAAGTTTGATGGTCTTAGTTGCTTTTTACCAAGTGAATAGCATTTAAAGACGACTGAATGGCTGAACTACTGGGCAACAAGAACCTTCTGCCCTCAAAATGAAAGCTACTATTCATCACTTGAAAATTGTGAATGCTGAGATTTTGGATCCTTGTCACTGAAATATAGCACCAAAGGAATAAAGGTTTTGTTATCTCTAGGTGATCTTTCCAATGTTATATATACATTTACTCCATTGGACAAACATAGGGCCAAAGGATCTCACCAAATTTTTAATACTTTCTTGGATTTTTTACAAGTCTAATAGTAGGATTGGCTCAGTGGTGGGTTTCAAATTTTTTTACTACTGGTTCTGTGGATGTGGCTTGGTGGGTGTGGCATGGCTTGGTGGGCATGGCTTGGTGGGTGTGGCAGGGGAAGGATACTGTAAAATCTCCATTCCCATCCCACTCCAGGAGAAGGTTACTGCAAAATCCCCATTTCCTCCCAATCAGCTGGGAATTGGGAGGCAGAGAATAGATGGGGGCAGGGCCAGTCAGAATTTTTACTACCGGTTCTCCAAACTACTCAAAATTTTTGCTACCAGTTCTCCAGAACTGGTCAGAACCTGCTGAAACCCACCTCTGGATTGGCTGATAGAGCATTGAAGAGAAAATACTGAGGGGAAAATATTGAAGAGAGCATTGAAGAGAAAGTGGCAATAATCTCTGACCTAAATTAAGAAAAAAATGTCACAGCAAGCAATTATTTGTGACATTGTTTAAGTAACAAATTTGCTGCATTCTCATTTTTTGTTGGAGAACAAAATGGATATTTGTCTATCCTGCCAATTTAAACTACAATCCTAAAGCTATTTAGAGCCAGTTTGATACATTGATATATTGGTTAATTGCACTGGGATAGAAACTACAAAGTTCTAGTCCTGCTCGAGGCACAAAGTCAGCTGGGTGACTTTGGGCTAATCCCTCTCTCAATCATAGGAAGAAGACAAAGGCAACATTCTAAAAAACCTTGCCTAGAAAACTGCAGGAACTAATCCAAGCAGATGCCAGAAATCAACATTGAGGGATCCTCCAAAAAGTTATTTATCAAAGATAAGTCACATACAATTCAATGATGACTACTTTACAAGGAAGACATTAACATGATAGATAATTTCTGCCTTTTAGGCTAAACAATCAATAGTAAAGAAACAAAGAGTTAGAAAATGTGCTGCAGACTAACACTCAATGGAGTAACAATGAAGGTCTTGGAAAAGATATTCAAATGTGGTGATGTATCTGTACCTACAAAGATCAGATTCATGCAAGCCACAGTATTCCCTTTGGACTTTGAAGAAGCAAGATAGAAAGAAAATTGCCACTTTAGTGTTTGGAGAATAATCCTGAGAATACTGTGGACAGCCAAGAAAGCAAACAAATCAATCCAGAGTTTTCACTCGAGGCACAAAGGGCCAGGCTCAATTTATTCTCTTTGGACACTTTATGCAAAGACCCAGCTCTCTGGAAAAGGCTTCAATAATGGGAAAGGTGAAAAGAAAAAGAATAGATTGACCAGCAGCAAAGTGAATCGAATCAGCTACAGTAGGGAGCACAATGTTGGAAAAGCCAAAGGACCAGCTTAGAGACAGATCATCATGGAAAAAAATCTATCTGTGTCACTGTTAAGAATCAGCACAACCAGATGGCACATAATCTTTATCAGTCACTTGAAAGTTGATTCCTTTAAACAACATTCCATTGATATGTCTAGGGAGAGTCACAATCATCCAGGTCATGGTTGTCCCAAAGGTACTTTTCCAATAGGAAACTGGACTTTCTCGGGGGGCGGGGGTTCCCCCTGAAAATATTTCGCTTCTCATCCACGAAGCTTCAGAATTGAAGAACATATATCATTCTCTATTCCATATATTCATATACATACTGTACATAAATGAAAACAACATTCAGATATCTTGTCTATATAGGAGAGGAAGACTCAAAACAAAAAGTTGTTAGGAAGTAACTGTAATATTAACTAGGTCTATCAGTCAATCCAAATTTTGAAAGAATAAATAAACTATTTTACACATTCTATCACTAGGTAACAGTGTAACTGATAATATCAAGATTAACGTGTATAATATCGTTCAACACTTCAGCTTATTTCCAGTAATATTTGTGGGGGATATTTGTGTTGTGTTCCAAGATAAGTGGGGACAACACTTGGACTAAGAGTTAGCAAAATATGATGGAGATCATACTGAATCATAGGGATTTAAACATCGAAAGAAGATAATATGGGTAATTGAAGATACAAGGAAAGTGCAGAACTAAGAGTGAAAAGTGTGAAGAATATTCTTGACATCTGACAAAGTTGCTTGACTTTGCCTGGAGTTGGACTCTGGCTGGGCAGATCCTTTGGAGGTATCTAGTGCAGGGGTCTCCAAAGCTGGCTGAGGAACTCTGGGAATTGAATTCCACAAGTCTTAAAGTTGCCAAAGTTGGAGACCCCTGATTCTAATGTATGTCTGAGCTAGGAGGAGTTTGAGCTGGTTGATCTTGAGGAAATGGACAGGAGCCTTATAGCTGTGAGGTCTGCCACCTGTGCTCAGAACCCATGCCCCTACTGGTTGGTTAAGGCCTCCCGGAGATAACATGTCCAAGCAGTGGTTAATATCTCTTTGAGGGAGGGGCTAGTACTACTTGCCTTGAAGGAGGTAGTGGTGTGCTCCCCTCTTGAGAGACCATTTTTAAAACCTAGCTATGTTAGATAACTTTTGCTCAATATTCAATCTTTCCTTTGGAGGAAGGGTGTTAGGAGAGTGGTTGGCATGCAGCTTCAGAAGGCCTGGATGAAATAGATTATCTGGATCTCCGTAGTCTGATTTCAGGCTGGGATCTAGCCCTGAAACAGCATTAGGTGATATAACTGTCTTGGCTGTCTCCTAGATCTCTCAGCAGCTTTTTATACCATTTATTTATTTAGTCAAATACATATTAAATAATATATATAATCATAAATTGAAAACATAAAATGAATACAACTATATGTATTCAGTCATGGTATCCTTTTGGACCAGCTCCTGGATTCATAACTCCTGTTTGATGAGCAGGAGACAGCTACGGATAGGGGAGTCTTTGCAGAGATCCATCTTGTACACCAATTTACTCTTTCTCAAAATCTCTTATATATTAACTCATTGATTGGATTATTGCAATGTGCTTTACATGGGACTGCCCTTGAAGACCACTCGTAAGTTACAACTAGTCCAAAATGCAGCAGTGCACCCAGTATTGGATACCCATAGGTTCACTCACGTTATACCTTTATTGCGCCTGCTGCACTGGTTCCCAGTTTTCTTCAGCTACAATTCAACATTCTAGTTACCACATTTAATGCCCTATATGATATGGAACCTGATTATTTACAGGGCTGTCTCTCCTAAGAATAACAGAGTAGAGAGGGACCTTGGAGGTCTTTTAGCCCAGCGGTCACTGGTGGTCCACAAGAAAATTTTGGTGGTCTGCAGAAAAATTATTTGCATTTTTAATATTGCACTAAATCAGGGGTCCTCATACTATGGACCCTGGGCCAGATATGTGCAATGAACATTTGTGTTGTTGCAGAGAGTCTGCCCCTTTGTGTGGGTCGAAGGGGGGCAGAAATTCTGACTTGGGGTCTGCTTCGGCCTCCTGCTGCGGAGCTTTGGGTGAAGGCTGAAGGGAAGTGCTGCTAGTGGCGAAGAGCCAGATGGCCTCGTTCCAGTAGGACTTATTTATTTATTTATTTATTATTTAAATTTTTATACCGCCCTTCTCCCAAAGGACTCAGGGCAGTTCACAGCCAGATAAAATAAACAATAATATTACAATATAAATACTATTAAAATACAATTAAAAGACTTATTCAATTGGCCGAGATTAAAAATTTAGAATAAATGATAAAAACCCATTAAAAAAACCCACAAATTTAAAAACTAATCCAGTCCTGCGCAGATAAATAAGTGTGTTTTAAGCTCGCGACGGAAGGTTCGGAGGTCCGGAAGTTGACGAAGTCCTGGGGGGAGTTCGTTCCAGAGGGCAGGAGCCCCCACAGAGAAGGCCCTTCCTCTGGGTGTCGCCAGACGACACTGTCTCGCTGACGGCACAGAGGAGTCCCTCTCTGTGAGAGCGCACGGGTCGGTGAGAGGTATTCGGTAGCAGTAGGCGGTCCCGTAAATAGCCCGGCCCTATGCCATGGAGCGCTTTGAAGACGTTCACCAAAACCTTGAAGCGCACCCGGAAGGCCACAGGTAGCCAGTGCAGTCTGCGCAGGATAGGTGTCACACGGGAGCCACGAGGGGCTCCCTCTATCACCCGCGCAGCCGCATTCTGGACTAACTGAAGCCTCCGGATGCCCCTCAAGGGGAGCCCCATGTAGAGAGCATTGCAGTAATCCAGGCGAGATGTCACGGGCGTGGTGACTGTGCACAAGGCATCCCGGTCTAGAAAGGGGCGCAACTGGCGCACCAGGCGAACCTGGTGGAAAGCTCTCCTGGAGACGGCCGTCAGGTGGTCTTCAAAAGACAGCCGTTCATCCAGGAGAACGCCCAAGTTGCGCACCCTCTCCATCGGGGCCAATGACTCGCTCCCAACAGTCAGCCATGGACTCAGCTGACTGTACCGGGATGCCGGCATCCACAGCCACTCCGTCTTGGAGGGATTGAGCTTGAGCCTGTTTCTCCCCATCCAGACCCGTACGGCTTCTAAACACCGGGACAGCACTTCAACGGCTTCGTTGGGGTGGCCCGGTGTGGAAAAGTACAGCTGGGTGTCATCATGTCCTGGAACTGGCTGACCATCCCGGCCAATGAGCCTCCAGACACTGCTACCTTGCCTTGCACTCCTGCAGGTTTTCCCTCTACTTGGAAAGCCTATGCTCATAGTCCTCAGTGAGGTGCTCCTACTGAGCCTCTTTTTTGGTCAGATCCAATTTGAACTGAGCTGTTTTGCCAACTCTTTCTTGTGGTGACTGCTTAGCTCCAGCAACTGCTTCCTGTTGGGGCCCTAAAGAGCCCTGGCAGGCAGGCAAGGAGTTGGCCATGCCCACCCAGTCACATGACCACCTACCCATGCCCACCCAGCTGGTCATTAGGCAGATCATATTAGTGGTCCGCAGGATTTAAAATTATGAATTTAGTGGTCCCTGAGGTCCGAAAGGTTGGTGACCCCGTTCTAGTCCAATGCCCTGCTCAGGTATAGGAAAACCCTATACCATTTCAGACAAATGGTTGTCCAATCTCTTTTTTAAAAACTTCCAGTGTTGGAACATTCACAGCTTCTGGAGGCAAGTTGTTCCACTGTTTAATTGTTCTCTCAGGAAATTTCTCCTTAGTTCTAGGTTGCTTCTCTTCTTGATTAGTTTCCACCCAGAACATCTGCTCATTAGTTTACATCCAGCACATCTTCCATCCCTCTAAATCACATAGGGTGGGCATGCACCAAATCCTTCCTGAAATCTTGCCATCTACTAGGATCTTTGAAGTGTGCCTTTCCTATGGCTTCTACCACCTTGTGGAACACCCTCCCTGGAGATTCAACAGGCCCTACCCTTTTAGGCTTTTGGAAGGCCATTAAGACCCAATTTTTTAAATAGGCACTGAGATAGAATTATATTGTTAGTATGGAAAGGGCAACTGAGCCTGGTGTGGGCAACCTAAGAGGACAATTAAGACACAGGGGTTTGTTTTACAGTTTTACCTTTTTTATTGTTTTACCGTTATTTTATTTCATCGTTTAATTGTTGTTGTTAGCCACCCAGAAATGCTTGCTTAAAATGGGTGGCCATATAAATCTTTGAAATAAATAAACTGCTGACAGGAAAAATTTAAGTTGTGATAGGAGACAGAGAGAAAATATATTTTGGAAAAATCTCAGATGACAGAGCTTTCCCTGTAAAAGCTGCAATTGGAATAAGATAAACTCCTTAAAATGGGGTGTCAATTACCAGCCTTCTTCTTCAGAGCCAAAACATCCTGTCAGTCTCACAGATCTGTTTGATTAAACTGTAACTGTAGGAGCCCTTGGAACCTCTTCCCAGCAATACCTGATAATTCCTAGATGGATTTCTAAAACACATCGCATCACAATTTCACCCGCATCATAATGCAACGTGCAGCTGGCTTTTATGGATATAGACAAAGTTATTGTTTCTTTCTAGTTGCAGTAAGCAGTTGACATGGGAATTTTCCATTAGGTTCACATTGTTTTCATTCCTAGGGTGCTCCTTCAAGTAACCCATGATAAAGTTAGAGAGCTATATAATTAGCTATATAAAGCTAAAACAGAGCAGGTAAGTTCTTATTTATACCCAGTCTAGTTTAGAATCCAGAAATAATTCTTTAGAAAATTGTATGTATTGGTCTGGCTAGATATATTCTTAGCTAAATTGTAGGAACTTAGTAGTAAATTACTAAGAAACCAATAGATATCAAAACTGAAGTCTGTCTGAGAGCCTTGTCCAAGCTGGTGCCCCCAATAAAAATATTTCCAGGTGGGGAAAGCCACTCCATATCCTTTGGTTTCATCTTTAGTGTTGAAGGACATGTATCCAGTTCTTTCTATGGACAGTTCAGTCTTCCATATCCCAGAATTTGGCCTTGATGTTGGAAGGTGATATAATGTCTAAGTCTTTGTAGGTCTGACAAAAAACTAATAATATAAACTCTTTTAAGGACAATGTGAGAAATCCCCTCTTACAAATTAAACTGGAAAAGATGTTTCATTTGTCAGCATCTTTCTTTAAGCATTTTTATTGGCAGTAGTATTACCAGTTGTATAATAGAAGTGAATCAGCACAGAGGGGATTATTTTAGGACAATGAGCTTGTCCTCAGCAAGCTGACATGAGTAGTTTTGTTTCCAACATCCTTTGAACAAGCTTCTCTCTCCCCACGCTTTGCTTAATTCTATCAAGGACTAAACCTCTGGGGCAAACATGTGGAAAGAGTTCTTCTGTTCCCCCATTGACTTTCAATACTGAAACTAAGCATAGATCAGTTAACTCTTGTTAGTCCCATTTAAATTGGTAGGAAAGGAGAAGGAAAAAACGTAACTCGAGATTTTGGGACATTGCAATTACAAAGATGGAAATCAATGTCACTATGCAGTCTTTTATATGTCTATTCAGAACTATGCCTTACATAACTCAGAGCTTTCTCCCAAGCATCATAGCATTCAAACTGTGGCAATTCTTTAGTAAAATAATATTATTGTAATAGGAGATGTCTCCTGAAACCAATATTTAGTAACACCCTCTTTTCATGATATAACCAGTGAAAGATTTGATAATCATAGCAATATCATGAATTAGTATTAGAAAATGAAGAATAAAATGAAATAAAATGGGCAAGTGAAGTTATGACCAGATTATTCTTAAATGTCTTATCAATTTTCTTGTCATATATTATATATGCATGCCATCCATATAACAAACCATAACCTTCTATATTCAAAATCCTTTCCTCTGTTAAATTAATCCAATCAGAAATTAAAGCTAAAACAACTGCATCATAGTACAATTTCAAGTTAGGCATTTTAAACCCCTCTTTCCTAACATCTTGCATTATTTTTAACTTTATCCTCTGTTTTTTACCCTTCCATACAAAATTATTAATCCCTTTTTGCCATTCTTGTAAATTTGCATCTTTCTTCAATATTGGAATCATTTGAAACAAAAAAAAAATCTAGGCAAAACATTCATTTTTATAGCTGCCACTCTTCCCAACAATGATAATTGTAACTTCTTCCATTTCTCCATTTCTTTAATTACTTTTCCCCACAATACCTCATAATTATTTTTATATAATTTTACATTCGATGCTGTAATATATACTCCTAAGTATTTTAACCTTTTAACTACTTCATATCCAGTTATTCTTTCTAATTCTTCCTCTGATGTGTATTCATATTTTTAATTATCATTTTTGTCTTCTGTTGATTCACTTTAAACCCAGATACCTTACTATACTGATCAATTGTCTCCATCAAATATACAGCTGAATGTATTGGTTGAGATAAAGAAACAACCAGATCATCTGCAAACGCTCTTAATTTATAATCTTGATTTTTAATTCTAATTCCTTTTATTCGATCTAAACCACGTATCTTACTCAATAATATTTCCAAAGTTAGAATGAATAATAATGGTGACAAGGGACATCCTTGTCTAGTCCCTTTCTCAATCTTGAAAGATTCTGTTAATCCACCATTTACTATTATTTGAGCTGTTTGCTTTTGATATATAGCCTTAATTGCTTGAATAAAATAATCCCCAAATTGCATTTTTCCTATTACTTTAAACAAAAACTGCCAATCCAATTTATCAAAAGCTTTTTTCGCATCCAAAAAGAAGAATGCTGCTGAGACCTGGCTGTTTCTTTCCAAATATTCAAGTAAATTTACAATTTGTCTCATATTATATCTCATCTGTCTCCCCTTAATAAATCCTGATTGATCATTATGAATTAATTGATTCATCAGTGGCATCAATCTATTCGCTAATATCTTAGCAAATATCTTATAATCAGTATTTAAAAGCGATATTGGCCTATAATTCTCTGGTTTAACACCATCTCGATCTTCTTTAGGTATTAATGAAATAAAAGCTGTCCTCCATGAAGGAGGAGCTTCTCCCTTTGTATTCTGTTAAATAACTCCTTAAGTGGTACAATCATTTCATTTTGCAATTTTTTATAATAAGTAGTTGTCAAACCATCTGTACCTGGTGCTTTATTCGCTTTAAGCTGCTTAATTGCAAACACTATTTCCTCTGAAGAAATTAATTGATTCAACTCTTCCCTTTGATCTACTGTAATTTCTAAAATACCGTGGTCCTGTAAATATCTATCTATATCTTTATCATTAATCACATCTCTAGAATATAACTTAGTATAATATTCTAAAAAAGCTTTTTTAATCAAATTTTGCTGATATACTTCCTTACCTCTATATTCTATTTTATCAATTATACGTCGTATCTGTTTCTTTCTTAATAAATATGCTAACCACCTTCCAGGTTTATTAGAATTATTAAACAAATTATGTTTTGCATATTGTAAATTAGTTGCCACCTGATCTGCCATTAACATATTAAATTGACCTCTTAATATATTTATTGACTCTTTTATTTTACTATCTCCTGGATTACATACCAATAACTGCTCCTTCCTTTTAATTTCCTCTTCTAATTCTTTTCGCCTTTTGTGCAGTCTATTTCTATATTTATTATTCATCTCTAATAAAATTCCCCTCATATAAGCTTTGCTGGTGTCCCAAACTATCTCTATAGGTGTCCCTTTATCCATGTTCAAAGAAAAAAATTCCTTCATTAGAGTTTTACATTCATTTACATTTTGTTCATATTTAAACAAGTTCTCATTCATCCTCCACGACCTCCTGGCCTCTTTTTCCCGATCTAGCTCAATCCATACCGGGCTATGATCAGACAAAGTTCTAGAACAAATTTTTGTCTTCTTCACTCTGAAAAACAAATCATTAGTAATTAAAATAAAATCGATCCTAGAAAAAGATTGATGTCTGTCAGAAAAAAATGTAAAATCTCTCTCTTTTTCATTGTGTTCTCGCCATACATCTCTCAATTCTAAATCTTCCATCAAATCAAAGAATGCCTTTGGCAGTTTTACACAATTGGAAATATTTCTAAGACTTCTTTTATCTTTCTGGATATCCATCACTCCATTCCAATCACCCATTAATATATAAGTTTTATAATCCCAAGATGTTATTCTTTTATGTAAAAACTTATAAAATTTTTCTTGTTGTTGATTTGGTGCATAAACTCCTATTAAAAGTATTTTTCTCCCCTCCAATAAAAGTTCAATAGCAATATATCTTCCTTGATTATCCGCCTCAATTAATGTTGCAGATAAATTACTCTTTATATAAACAACTAGTCCATTCTTCTTTTCTGTAGCAGATGCAGCAAAATCTATTCCCAATGTACAGTTATATACAATTAGTCGGGCTTGCCCAGTCACCACCCCCCTTTAAAACATTACAAGCTTCTGAAGAGCTTTGAAGAGCATCCCCATATGGATTGAGTTGTAACAGTTGAACCCTGAAGTAACAAGGTCACAGGTGATTATGCATAACAACTCCTGATCCAGGAAGGGATCCAATTGACCCACAAGGGTCTGTACAAAGTCATGGCCACCACTTTTCTTTCAGCAGGGCCTCCAATTCTGGGAAAAATCCCAGATTCCAAACTAGCTCCCATGTAGGAGTACAACCCCATCTACAGCCATCATCTTTAGATCCAGAACGGTTTTGAGTCTATAGCCATTTTGTCTTTTTTAAGGCTCAGTCAGCCCTTCAAGGTAAGCAAGAAACCAGAAATATACTTCAATGTGGTTGGCATATTATAATAGAATCTTGAATGCCCGTCGAAGTCTTTCCTTTCTCTATGTCAACTTACAATGAAGACAGAGTTGTTTGAGTTTCTTTTTCTTGGTTTCCATTTTCCCAGAATTCAGATATTCTTTTTTGTAATAGCTCAGCATTCCTCTCCTCCTTCTTTAAGTCAGACCAGAGGTGGGTTTCAACAGATTCTGACCAGTTCTGGAGAACTGGTGGCAGAAATTTTGAGTAGTTTGGAGAACCGGTAGTAAAAATTCTGTCTGGCCCCGCCCCCATCTATTCTCTGCCTCCTGAGTCCCAGCTGATTGGGAGGAAATGGGGATTTTAGTAACCTTCCCCTGGAGTGGGGAGGGAATAGAGATTTTACAGTATCCTTCCCCTGCCATGCCCACCATGCCATGCCATGCCACGCCCACCAACCCACACCCACAGAACCAGTAGTAAAAATTTTTGAAACCCACCACTGAGTCAGACCCATATTTCTTCACAGGTTCAGCCTATGTTCATCTCCATCCAGACTTTAAGTATGTCTGGATTCTGGGTCAGGACTGCCACTCTGTCATTTTCAGTCTTGCAACCTTGATTTCAGCCTTGCAACCTTGATTTCAGCCTTGCAAGGTAATCTGTACAAGAAACATACCCAGATGAACTAATCCTACTTTATTCTAAAGTTACATTAACAGAATTTTCTAGGATTGAAAGTATTGCTCCTCTTCTCTCTTTTTAGTCTCTGGAGAACTAAGAAGGATCCCTTCTGAAATGATTCCCATGCCTTTTCCCCACCTGCAGACTGAGCTGCCTCTTATCATATGGTTGCACAGACTATAGATCTTTGTCCTGTCCCACAGTCATTTCCAAATACCATTGTAGAAGCTTGTTTGACAATTCTAGAATGGGTTAAATGGATTCCACCTTCTACTCTCATAAATTTACTGACATAAATCTCAAAATTTGATGTAGTACTGTAGAAATGTGGGTGCAGTTTCATAAACACCAGCTTTTAAGTTCAAATACCCCTATTTGTTGGTGAAATTTAATTTATACTGAAAGACATTTATTTTACTATCTCCTGGATTACATACCAATAACTGCTCCTTCCTTTTAATTTCCTCTTCTAATTCTTTTCGCCTTTTGTACAGTCTATTTCTATATTTATTATTCGTCTCTAATAAAATTCCCCTCATATAAGCTTTGCTGGTGTCCCAAATTATCTCTATAGGTGTCCCTTTATCCATGTTCAAAGAAAAAAATTCCTTCATTAGAGTTTTACATTCATTTACATTTTGTTCATATTTAAACAAGTTCTCATTCATCCTCCACGACCTCCTGGCCTCTTTTCCCCGATCTAGCTCAATCCATACCGGGCTATGATCAGACAAAGTTCTAGAACAAATTTTTGTCTTCTTCACTCTGAAAAACAAATCATTAGTAATTAAAATAAAATCGATCCTAGAAAAAGATTGATGTCTGTCAGAAAAAAATGTAAAATCTCTCTCTTTTTCATTGTGTTCTCGCCATACATCTTTCAATTCTAAATCTTCCATCAAATCAAAGAAGGCCTTTGACAGTTTTACACGATTGGAAATATTTCTAAGACTTCTTTTATCTTTCTGGATATCCATCACTCCATTCCAATCACCCATTAATATATAAGTTTTATAATCCCAAGATGTTATTCTTTTATGTAAAACTTATAAAATTTTTCTTGTTGTTGATTTGGTGCATAAAACTCCTATTAAAAGTATTTTCTCCCCTCCAATAAAAGTTCAATAGCAATATATCTTCCTTAATTATCTGCCTCAATTAATGTTGCAGATAAATTACTCTTTATATAAACAACTAGTCCATTCTTCTTTTCTGTAGCAGATGCAACAAAATGTATTCCCAATTTTGAATTTATCAAATATTTCTGGTCTAATGTTCTAATATGTGTTTCTTGTAAGCATACAATGTCATTTTAAATTGCTTCAAATAATGAAATATCTTTCTTCTCTTTTGTGGTGAGTTTAATCCATTAACATTCCAAGATAAAAGTCTAATTGCCATTATCAGCAATCAGAAACTTTTGAAGCACCAGCCGCAAATCATATCTTTCTTTGGGCCTTGCTCCTTCCACTGTTTCCGTCTTGGTAATAGCAGATTGAGCCTGTTGAGCCTTTTCTTCTTGTTCCTTGCATTTGACAGCCGCTCTTGTCATCCTTGGCTCTTTTGGAATCTCTGATCCCATCTTAGACACATCCAACGCTTGTAAAGGTCTTCTTCCATTACTATCACTTCTTTTCTTTAATTTCACCTTCCTTTCTCCTACCATCCGAGATGGTGGACTTCAGCTTTTAAGCACATAAGCATAAAACTCTCGTGCTTTACTGACTGTATTAAGACGATGTGCTTTCCCTTCATAGTAAACTATTATACCAGTTGGGATGTCCCATCTATACTCAATCTGATGTTTTTTAAGTTCGTTCACCAAAAAAGCAAACTCCTTCCTACCTCTCAACATTTTTGGGGGAATTTCCTTTAGTATTAAAATATCTTGGCCAGCCGCTTGAATCTTGTCTCCTTTAAAAGAAGCTTGTAAAATCTCATTTCTCACTGTTCTAGTAGTAAAATAAATAACAATGTCTCTCGGAAAATTTCTTTGTCTTGCTACCCAGGAATTCACACGATAAATTTTATCAATATGAAAAGCCACATCTACTGGCCGAACTGCCAAAATCTCTGCAAAGGCCTCCGAAAAAAATTGCTTCAAATTCTCATGTTTACATTCTTTCAGACCATGGATTCGTAAAGCAAGTTCCATAGCTCTATATTGTATCAAAACAATTTCATCATCAACTTTATCCATTTTACTTTGAATTGCCTCAATCTTATTTTCCAATTTTAAATTAACTTTCTTTATTTCTTCTACTTCCTGCTCCAGTAATATCACATTTGATGCCAGACCCTGTACTGCTGACACCAAACCTTCTTTGACTTCTTTATTTCCAATTTGAATTTCTAACATCTGTTTTTTCATCTCTGACATTTCTTCTGTAATTAATTTAAACTTATCTTCTATCTGGGAAGTTTGCCAATTCATAGCATCGTTAAGAGATTCTTTCATAAAAACTTTCAGATTATCCTGAAGTGCTTCCAAATTTAGTGATTTTGTATCTGCTGTATGTGCTGGAGAGACTCCTGGTGTTGATGTTCCTGGGGTTTTTGTAACAGTTGACTTTAATTGTTTTGCTGCCATCTCTTAAAATTTCTCTTTAACTTAATGTTACGTATAAATCTTTTAAGTCTTTTTTTTTTTTTTAAAACAGTCTCAGTATCTCTTCTCCCTTCTCAGTACAATGTTTTAAAAAATCTCCAGCTGGCCTTCAGCAATAAACAGCAGACAGTGAGAATTGTAACACTTTCGTTTTCAACTGCGTAGCTCATTAAAGAACAACCGCCATTTTCGCTTTAAAGTCAAATCCAAAACTTAAAAAAAATAATAACAGGGAATTGATTAATTACTTGCTTTTATAATTAGAGCTCTCCTGTTTCTGTTCAGTCCGGTATTATCTTCTTTAAGTTAAAATTGGTCCCGGCAGTTGGTCGCGGCAATTAGGTCTGCCGAAGCAGGAAGAAAAGTCTCAGATCTGGAGCACTTTGAAGTTCTGAGGGGGCTTAACCCTTCGAGCCCCCTGGTATCTTCCAGGAGCTCTAGGGAAGCTCTACCTCTGCTTCTTTTGCTCACCTCCTCTTCTTTGCCCGAAGAGGGGGAGTTCCGAACCTCTGGACAGCTGATTGTCGCTGTCTTAGCAGTCCAACACGATCCAGAGGTTGGTGACCAAAAAGATCACCTCCATTGCCAACGGAGCCAACCAGGAAGTCTCGAATTCCACAAGTCTTAGAGTTCCAAGGTTGGAGAGCCCTGATTCTAATGTATGTCTGAGCTGGGAGGAGTTTGAGCTGGTTGATCTTGAGGAAATGGACAGGAGCCTTATAGCTGTGAGGTCTGCCACCTGTGCTCAGAACCCATGCCCCTACTGGTTGGTTAAGGCCTCCTGGAGATAACATGTCCAAGCAGTGGTTAATATCTCTTTGAGGGAGGGGCTAGTACTACTTGCCTTGAAGGAGGTAGTGGTGTGCTTCCCTCTTGAGAGACCATTTTTAAACCTAGCTATGTTAGATACCTTTTGCTCAATATTCAACCTTTCCTTTGGAGGAAGGGTGTTAGGAGAGTGGTTGGCATGCAGCTTCAGAAGGCCTGGATGAAATAGATTATCTGGATCTCCGTAGTCTGATTTCAGGCTGGGATCTAGCCCTGAAACAGCATTAGGTGATATAACTGTCTTGGCTGTCTCCTAGATCTCTCAGCAGCTTTTTATACCATTTATTTATTTAGTCAAATACATATTAAATAATATATATAATCATAAATTGAAAACATAAAATGAATACAACTATATGTATTCAGTCATGGTATCCTTTTGGACCAGCTCCTGGATTCATAACTCCTGTTTGATGAGCAGGAGACAGCTACGGATAGGGGAGTCTTTGCAGAGATCCATCTTGTACACCAATTTACTCTTTCTCAAAATCTCTTATATATTAACTCATTGATTGGATTATTGCAATGTGCTTTACATGGGACTGCCCTTGAAGACCACTCGTAAGTTACAACTAGTCCAAAATGCAGCAGTGCACCCAGTATTGGATACCCATAGGTTCACTCACGTTATACCTTTATTGCGCCTGCTGCACTGGTTCCCAGTTTTCTTCAGCTACAATTCAACATTCTAGTTACCACATTTAATGCCCTATATGATATGGAACCTGATTATTTGCAGGGCTGTCTCTCCTAAGAATAACAGAGTAGAGAGGGACCTTGGAGGTCTTTTAGCCCAGCGGTCACTGGTGGTCCACAAGAAAATTTTGGTGGTCTGCAGAAAAATTATTTGCATTTTTAATATTGCACTAAATCAGGGGTCCTCATACTATGGACCCTGGGCCAGATATGTGCAATGAATATTTGTGTTGTTGCAGAGAGTCTGCCCCTTTGTGTGGGTCGAAGGGGGGCAGAAATTCTGACTTGGGGTCTGCTTCGGCCTCCTGCTGCGGAGCTTTGGGCGAAGGCTGAAGGGAAGTGCTGCTAGTGGCGAAGAGCCAGATGGCCTCGTTCCAGTAGGACTTATTTATTTATTTATTTATTATTTAAATTTTTATACCGCCCTTCTCCCAAAGGACTCAGGGCGGTTCACAGCCAGATAAAATAAACAATAATATTACAATATAAATACTATTAAAATACAATTAAAAGACTTATTCAATTGGCCGAGATTAAAAATTTAGAATAAATGATAAAAACCCATTAAAAAAACCCACAAATTTAAAAACTAATCCAGTCCTGCGCAGATAAATAAGTGTGTTTTAAGCTCATGACGGAAGGTTCGAGGTCCGAAGTTGACGAAGTCCTGGGGAGTTCGTTCCAGAGGCGGAGCTCCCACAGAGAAGGCCCTTCCTCTGGGTGTCGCCAGACGACACTGTCTCGCTGACGGCACCCTGAGGAGTCCCTCTCTGTGAGAGCGCACGGGTCGGTGAGAGGTATTCGGTAGCAGTAGGCGGTCCCGTAAATAGCCCGGCCCTATGCCATGGGGCGCTTTGGAGACGTTCACCAGAACCTTGAAGCGCACCCGGAAGGCCACAGGTAGCCAGTGCAGTCTGCGCAGGATAGGTGTCACACGGGAGCCACGAGGGGCTCCCTCTATCACCCGCGCAGCCGCATTCTGGACTAACTGAAGCCTCCGGATGCCCCTCAAGGGGAGCCCCATGTAGAGAGCATTGCAGTAATCCAGACGAGATGTCACGAGGGCGTGAGTGACTGTGCACAAGGCATCCCGGTCTAGAAAGGGGCGCAACTGGCGCACCAGGCGAACCTGGTGGAAAGCTCTCCTGGAGACGGCCGTCAGGTGGTCTTCAAAAGACAGCCGTTCATCCAGGAGAACGCCCAAGTTGCGCACCCTCTCCATCGGGGCCAATGACTCGCTCCCAACAGTCAGCCGTGGACTCAGCTGACTGTACCGGGATGCCGGCATCCACAGCCACTCCGTCTTGGAGGGATTGAGCTTGAGCCTGTTTCTCCCCATCCAGACCCGTACGGCTTCTAAACACCGGGACAGCACTTCAACGGCTTCGTTGGGGTGGCCCGGTGTGGAAAAGTACAGCTGGGTGTCATCATGTCCTGGAACTGGCTGACCATCCCGGCCAATGAGCCTCCAGGCACTGCTACTTTGCCTTGCACTCCTGCAGGTCTTCCCTCTACTTGGAAAGCCTATGCTCATAGTCCTCAGTTTGTTTGTTTGTTTGTTTGTTTGTTTGTTTTACATTTATACCCCGCCCTTCTCCGAAGACTCAGGGCAGCTTACAGTGTATAAGGCAATAGTCTCATTCTATTTGTATATTTTTACAAAGTCAACTTATTGCCCCCCCAACAATCTGGGTCCTCATTTTACCTACCTTATAAAGGATGGAAGGCTGAGTCAACCTTGGGCCGGGCTCGAACCTGCAGTAATTGCAGGCTACTGTGTTCTTAATAACAGGCTTTTACCAGCGTGAGCTAAACCGGCCCCTACAGTGAGGTGCTCCTACTGAGCCTCTTTTTTGGTCAGATCCAATTTGAACTGAGCTGTTTTGCCAACTCTTTCTTGTGGTGACTGCTTAGCTCCAGCAACTGCTTCCTGTTGGGGCCCTAAAGAGCCCTGGCAGGCAGGCAAGGAGTTGGTCATGCCCACCCAGTCACATGACCACCTACCCATGCCCACCCAGCTGGTCATTAGGCAGATCATATTAGTGGTCCGCAGGATTTAAAATTATGAATTTAGTGGTCCCTGAGGTCCGAAAGGTTGGTGACCCCGTTCTAGTCCAATGCCCTGCTCAGGTATAGGAAAACCCTATACCATTTCAGACAAATGGTTGTCCAATCTCTTTTTTAAAAACTTCCAGTGTTGGAACATTCACAGCTTCTGGAGGCAAGTTGTTCCACTGTTTAATTGTTCTCTCAGGAAATTTCTCCTTAGTTCTAGGTTGCTTCTCTTCTTGATTAGTTTCCACCCAAAATATCTGCTCATTAGTTTACATCCAGCACATCTTCCATCCCTCTAAATCACATAGGGTGGGCATGCACCAAATCCCTTCCCTGAAATCTTGCCATCTACTAGGATCTTTGAAGTGTGCCTTTCCTATGGCTTCTACCACCTTGTGGAACACCCTCCCCTGGAGATTCAACAGGCCCCCACCCTTCTAGCTTTTTGGAAGGCCATTAAGACCCAATTTTTTAAATAGGCACTGAGATAGAATTATATTGTTAGTATGGAAAGGGCAACTGAGCCTGGTGTGGGCAACCTAAGAGGACAATTAAGACACAGGGGTTTGTTTTACAGTTTTACCTTTTTTATTGTTTTACCGTTATTTTATTTCATCGTTTAATTGTTGTTGTTAGCCACCCAGAAATGCTTGCTTAAAATGGGTGGCCATATAAATCTTTGAAATAAATAAACTGCTGACAGGAAAAATTTAAGTTGTGATAGGAGACAGAGAGAAAATATATTTTGGAAAAATCTCAGATGACAGAGCTTTCCCTGTAAAAGCTGCAATTGGAATAAGATAAACTCCTTAAAATGGGGTGTCAATTACCAGCCTTCTTCTTCAGAGCCAAAACATCCTGTCAGTCTCACAGATCTGTTTGATTAAACTGTAACTGTAGGAGCCCTTGGAACCTCTTCCCAGCAATACCTGATAATTCCTAGATGGATTTCTAAAACACATCGCATCACAATTTCACCCGCATCATAATGCAATGTGCAGCTGGCTTTTATGGATATAGACAAAGTTATTGTTTCTTTCTAGTTGCAGTAAGCAGTTGACATGGGAATTTTCCATTAGGTTCACATTGTTTTCATTCCTAGGGTGCTCCTTCAAGTAACCCATGATAAAGTTAGAGAGCTATATAATTAGCTATATAAAGCTAAAACAGAGCAGGTAAGTTCTTATTTATACCCAGTCTAGTTTAGAATCCAGAAATAATTCTTTAGAAAATTGTATGTATTGGTCTGGCTAGATATATTCTTAGCTAAATTGTAGGAACTTAGTAGTAAATTACTAAGAAACCAATAGATATCAAAACTGAAGTCTGTCTGAGAGCCTTGTCCAACTGGTGCCCCCAATAAAAATATTTCCAGGTGGGGAAAGACACTCCATATCCTTTGGTTTCATCTTTAGTGTTGAAGGACATGTATCCAGTTCTTTCTATGGACAGTTCAGTCTTCCATATCCCAGAATTTGGCCTTGATGTTGGAAGGTGATATAATGTCTAAGTCTTTGTAGGTCTGACAAAAAACTAATAATATAAACTCTTTTAAGGACAATGTGAGAAATCCCCTCTTACAAATTAAACTGGAAAAGATGTTTCATTTGTCAGCATCTTTCTTTAAGCATTTTTATTGGCAGTAGTATTACCAGTTGTATAATAGAAGTGAATCAGCACAGAGGGGATTATTTTAGGACAATGAGCTTGTCCTCAGCAAGCTGACATGAGTAGTTTTGTTTCCAACATCCTTTGAACAAGCTTCTCTCTCCCCACGCTTTGCTTAATTCTATCAAGGACTAAACCTCTGGGGCAAACATGTGGAAAGAGTTCTTCTGTTCCCCCATTGACTTTCAATACTGAAACTAAGCATAGATCAGTTAACTCTTGTTAGTCCCATTTAAATTGGTAGGAAAGGAGAAGGAAAAAACGTAACTCGAGATTTTGGGACATTGCAATTACAAAGATGGAACTCAATGTCACTATGCAGTCTTTTATATGTCTATTCAGAACTATGCCTCACATAACTCAGAGCTTTCTCCCAAGCAATTCATCATAGCATTCAAACTGTGGCAACTCTTTAGTAAAATAATATTATTGTAATAGGAGATGTCTCCTGAAACCAATATTTAGTAACACCCTCTTTTCATGATATAACCAGTGAAAGATTTGATAATCATAGCAATATCATGAATTAGTATTAGAAAATGAAGAATAAAATGAAATAAAATGGGCAAGTGAAGTTATGACCAGATTTAAATAATTAGAGATTATAACTACAATCTGCCACCGTCCAGCTGCGTAAACTTCTAAACTTCCTCTGATCTAACTATTGCGTCACCTGAATATACAATCTGCTCCTACTGGAATTTGTGGTTCATCACAGTTGGAGGGTGGAATGCAAAATTAAGAATCTATGTATAAAAACTGCAGTATTAAACTGTCAGATGTTATTTTGGGATTTAAGTAAATGATAATCCCTTGATTTCAAACTATAAAATATCCCTAGAGTCCATAATGGCATCTTCAATATACTTTCTAAAACATTTTTGCCCCTATACTTAGGAATATTTAGCATTTTAACTTAAGGCTTGAATAAATGTAGCATTTTAACTACAGTATATACAGAACAGATACAAAGCCTTAACCACATCAAAAAGACTCTGGTACAAGTTCTTGATCTTTGATTTCCCAAGGGAACAATGCAGTAGTGGGTTTCAATTTAGTTTGCTATTGGTTTGCTCATGCCCGCGTGCTCGCAACACTTCTGCACATGCGCAGAAGTGTGGGCAGGTGGGCACAGCCTTCCGCCCAGTGGTGGGATTCAGCCAGTTTGCATCGCTTCGGGACAACTAGTTGTTAACTTTCTGAGCAGTTTGGTGAACTGGTTGTTGGAAGAAATCATTAGGGCAGAGAAACGGTTGTTAAATTATTTGAATCCCAGCACTGCTTCCACCGCTACCAGTTCTCTGAGCTAGGGCAAACCAGTAGCAACCCACCACTGGAACAATGGGACCTCTGAAATTTAAAGTTAAATAGCCCCTCAAGTCAGGTTTAGTTCCTAGCGATTACATGGACAGGTCCATAACATATTTTTGGCAGTAATAAGGAAATGGTTTCTCACTGTGTTCTCAAAATAGCTGGTACTGCCACCTGTAAGAAGAATATGTTTTTAGATTTGTATTCAGGCCTTTGTTCCATATGAATGGGCTTATTTCAAAACCAGGTAACTGAAATAAACAGATTTTCTCAAAGTAGATATTCACCAATCACCATTCTCATTCATTTGGGGTCCAAATAACCCCTACTCTCATTGTGTTCTATTCAGCCACACTATAGAGTACATTTTTTCCTTTGCAGTCCATTCATTCAGATTGTTGTACAATGTTTCCCAAAACTCATCTCTGGTTTCTCCATTATCATCATTCACTGGAATATAACAAGCAGCTCACAGCAACTAATGGATCCATGTATATCCACAACAACCAGAACGATAACAAGTCCTACTTTGTGCTATCCATATTAATTCTCATTTACAATACAGTACACATTCACTTTCTTTCATGTATTCTTCAACACCTCTACAGAAGATCAAACAACTTACATTCAGTTGTATGATGTTCTTCCTCTTTTCTTATTTTCGCAAACACTGTTAATTTATACTGCTTACCATTACTTCTCTTATATTTCAAGTCACAGACTACCAGATGGCACAATCATCACTAGATTTGCTCATTATTGATTCCCCCTACCCATCAGGTTTTTGGTCAGTTAAACTGTGTTTTTTAGATTTTATGCTGTCCCATTCCAAAATGGCTTTGAGAAGCATACAAGAAAGTGAAACATTAAAACATTACAAGCTTCTGAAGAGCTTTGAAGAGCATCCCCATATGGATTGAGTTGTAACAGTTGAACCCTGAAGTAACAAGGTCACAGGTGATTATGCATAACAACTCCTGATCCAGGAAGGGATCCAATTGACCCACAAGGGTCTGTACAAAGTCATGGCCACCACTTTTCTTTCAGCAGGGCCTCCAATTCTGGGAGAAATCCCAGATTCCAAACTAGCTCCCATGTAGGAATACAACCCCATCTACAGCCATCATCTTTAGATCCAGAACGGTTTTGAGTCTATAGCCATTTTGTCTTTTTTAAGGCTCAGTCAGCCCTTCAAGGTAAGCAAGAAACCAGAAATATACTTCAATGTGGTTGGCATATTATAATAGAATCTTGAATGCCCGTCGAAGTCTTTCCTTTCTCTATGTCAACTTACAATGAAGACAGAGTTGTTTGAGTTTCTTTTTCTTGGTTTCCATTTTCCCAGAATTCAGATATTCTTTTTTGTAATAGCTCAGCATTCCTCTCCTCCTTCTTTAAGTCAGACCAGAGGTGGGTTTCAGCAGATTCTGACCAGTTCTGGAGAACTGGTGGCAGAAATTTTGAGTACTTTGGAGAACCGGTAGTAAAAATTCTGTCTGGCCCCGCCCCCATCTATTCTCTGCCTCCTGAGTCCCAGCTGATTGGGAGGAAATGGGGATTTTAGTAACCTTCCCCTGGAGTGGGGAGGGAATAGAGATTTTACAGTATCCTTCCCCTGCCATGCCCACCATGCCATGCCATGCCACGCCCACCAACCCACACCCACAGAACCAGTAGTAAAAATTTTTGAAACCCACCACTGAGTCAGACCCATATTTCTTCACAGGTTCAGCCTATGTTCATCTCCATCCAGACTTTAAGTATGTCTGGATTCTGGGTCAGGACTGCCACTCTGTCATTTTCAGTCTTGCAACCTTGATTTCAGCCTTGCAAGGTAATCTGTACAAGAAACATACCCAGATGAACTAATCCTACTTTATTCTAAAGTTACATTAACAGAATTTTCTAGGATTGAAAGTATTGCTCCTCTTCTCTCTTTTTAGTCTCTGGAGAACTAAGAAGGATCCCTTCTGAAATGATTCCCATGCCTTTTCCCCACCTGCAGACTGAGCTGCCTCTTATCATATGGTTGCACAGACTATAGATCTTTGTCCTGTCCCACAGTCATTTCCAAATACCATTGTAGAAGCTTGTTTGACAGTTCTAGAATGGGTTAAATGGATTCCACCTTCTACTCTCATAAATTTACTGACATAAATCTCAAAATTTGATGTAGTACTGTAGAAATGTGGGTGCAGTTTCATAAACACCAGCTTTTAAGTTCAAATACCCCTATTTGTTGGTGAAATTTAATTTATACTGAAAGACATTTATTTTACTTGCATGACCAGAATATGAATGTACAATACATAAAATATCAAAGTTGACTATGAAGACCAATCAATAAATCAACAGTTTACAGGAAAAGGGTAGGAGCTAAGTTCAGAAATGTTGATATTTGGTGTGATGCAGAACTGAAAGCTCATTAATGAAAATTACGAAGACATCTTGCTGGCTAGCAAGAATATGAAAAAATGAATATGAAAGTGTTGATAAATGCAGCAGGTCTCAACAGTTCAGGGTTTGTGTATGTTGGAACAGAAACATCAGGTTTGAATACTATCCTGCTAGATGTTCTAAGGTTGACCAAGAAGACTTGAAATATTTTTTAGACAATAGTTGCATTCCATTCAATAATATCATGTAAGCTTTATTATGATCATTCAACTGTTAAGACGGCAAAGTATATAACTTGATAAATTAATTATAACTAGCACTCAGTGTTTTCAAGTGTTTTTAGAGAGATAGCTTCCAGCAATATTTTTTACTGTAAAGTGTCCAGAAAAGTATGGTAATTGAATGGTGTATAAACACAATAAGTGTGTCAAAGCAAAGGTCAAGTAGATCTTTATTGAAAGACAAAAAAGGGAGTGACTTTATTTACTTAGGGCAGAAACATGGAATTTTCTACTGCTCAGTCTCTGACTCACTCAGCTATTAGATTTATACAGTATGTTACCGTGTGGTTCTTGTCATGGAATAACCAAAGCATAACTTATCCATGTTGCTGACAGATAATTTATAATGTTTTTCAAATGCTTGTTTGCTGTGTCGTTCCTGCTGATCAAATAAAAAGTACTTGAATAGGGGTTTTTGCTGCTTGCTTCACTGAAATTTATAACAGCACTAACTCCAATGAGACTAAGAATTGTAACATATACAGACAGGCCAAGATAACTGAGATAAGGTGAAAACAGGTGTGTTTACATACTTCATAATATCAAGAGTCCAGTACAAAATACCACTCCTCATCAAGCATTTTTTATTGCCTGCCATCAGGTTAGTGTTGATTCTTAATAACCACACAGATAAATTTTCTCTGTGATAAGTCCTCAACCTGATCGTTCAGACCTTCCTAATAGTAATTGTATATATTCTGTGTTTTTATTCTGGCTGTACACCGCCCTGAGTCCTTCGGGAGAAGGGCGGTATAGAAATTTAATAAATAAATAAAAAAAATAATAGTAAACCCAGAATTGTTGCAATTGAGTCTATCTATCTTTCTCCCCCTGTTCTCTTCTTCTCTTTCCTTCCACTTTTGCTAGCATTCTTGTCTTTTCAACAGAAGTAGGCTTCACTTAATATGGGTCTCAAATAAGCATCACTTTTAGTTTTTATAAATAACTTGAGGCAAACATACATAACACTCCTTCATCTTCCTATTTCCTCCACAACCTCAACCCTGTGAGATGGGTTGCACAGAGTGACTGGCTTTCATGTCCAATATAGGACAAGAACTCAGTCTGCCATGTTTTTAGCATAGTGACTTAACTATCCACAGTATTCTCAGGAATCTATGAACATCCAAAGTTCAAAAGTATAAATACTCTTTTTATACTGCTTCCTTCAACTTTTATTTTTATCAGTGTCACAGAGGAAATAATTGCCTGCACGATTCTGATCTTTGTAAGTATGGACATGTTATAATAGTTGAATCTTTTCCAATTCTGTCATTAATATTCAAGATCCTTTCTTTGTCTAGGGCTTGTATATCTGTTTTATAGTATTTACTTTTTAATGTATCTTTTGAATTGTTTTTATAGATGGCTCAGCAGCAGGAAAAAGGAGGTCTTAATCCCTCTTTATAGGACCGTGATGGTGAATTTATGGCACACGTGCCGGAGGTGGCACACAGAGCCATTTTTCTGGGCAGGCAAGCTGCCGCCTGTTGCTCTTCCAGGTTCTGGTGCGCCGGCCAGCTGGTCTTCACACACACAGTTGCGCCGGAAACTGGAAGAACAACTGTGCAGTGTGCATGCGTGCATGAAGAGCAGCTGGCTGGTGCGCATGCGTGCACCAGAAACTGGAAGATCATCTTCCTGGCATGTGCATACACTCCAATCGGCTGATCTTCTGGTTTCTGGCGTGCACATGCACACTAGAAACAAGAAGACCATGTCACCGGTGCACATGCACACTCCAGAAACCAGCTGGTCTTCTGGTTTCCAGCATGGACACGCACACACACACACTCCGTTTCGGCACTTGGTGCCAAAAAGGTTTGCCAACACTGGTATAGGACTTTAATCAGATTCCATTTTGAATACTGTGTCCAGTTCTAGAGAGCTCACTTTTTTAAAAAAAAGGTATTGATAAGATTGATGAATCCAAAAATGATGCAAGGTCTGAGACAAAACACATCAGAAGAGATTGGAGGAACTGAATATGTAGAGCCTGAGTGACGGAAGGGAAAGGGGTGACATGATTGAATCTTATAAATATATTAAGGGTGTGAATAAGACTCTAGAAGGCAGTACTTTCATTATTAAGCAAAAAAATAAACAGGGACATAACCTGAGACTGACAAGAGGGAACAGTCAAATATAATGTTAAAAAGTATTACTTCGCAGAAAAAGTAATGGAAGCTTGGACCAACTTCCAGTGGAGGTAGGGGATCAATGATCATGTTTAAATTGAGTTTAAACATGCTTACGATAAATACATGTCCATCATCCAACAAAAATTATAATTAAATTATAATTATATATATATAATTATAATTATAATTTAAAAAAACGCCGCAAAGGGCAGTCTTGATGGACCACGAGGTCTTTTTCTTCCAGCAGTTTTCTGTGTTTCTATATTGTTATATTTGTTGTTTGTATCTTTGTACACTGCCCAGAGACACTTTTGCTGAGACAGGTAGCCACACAAATTTGATAAATAAAATTAAAAATAAACAGTATTTGCAATGTATTTCTAGACTGCTGATTCCTTTGCTGCTACTAATTTATCCTAAAAGTAGTTTAATCATCCATTCTAGGTCTATTTGCTGTATCTTTTGTTATTACCTTGGTCTTCGTTTTATTTAATCTTGGTCCCATTTTTTCACTATGCTATCTGACTTCCATTACTAAAGCTAGAAGATCCCTTGCCTATTCAGCTATTAGAGCCGTGTCATTTACATAGCTTAGGTTATTGATGTTTCTGCCTCCAATTTTAAAACCATGCTCATCTTTTAATCCAGCTTCCCTCAATAAATATTCCACATATAGGTTGAATAAATAAAGGAGAGTATTCAGCCTTATTTTGCAACCTGAAACTAGTCTGTTTTATCATATTCTGCGGCTTCTGACTGATTATAGCTTTTGAGTAAAGCCAATGAGAGGTTCTTGTTCTAAGAATATTCCACAACTTGACATGATCAACAACCCCATCAAGATACAGATGCTGTTGTATTTATAAATCTGGGAATTGTACTAGTTTTTTACGATAATGGGATAATCTTTATTACTTCATTACCAAAAAACAAGAATGTGGGTACTTTGGGGGTAACTGTCTCAGGTGGGTAATTCAGGACTTATAATTGAGTCTCCATCTATATCAGTCACTGCTTCTTTCAGTATCTCCATTTTCTTCTGTTGGAAGAAATATCCATCTGGGTTCAGTTCCAAGTGGGGACAAAGACACTGGAAACATGGAGGCTGCTTGGAAAGATGGTTTAATGGTGGTCAGGATCACATGGCTTGAGATCCTGAACAGAAAAGGGGCCGAGATCCTGTGTGCTCCCTGGCTTTATGCTTTTTCTGAGCTTTGACCTTTCTGGGGCAGAGGAAGAGTATCCTGATTGGCTGTCAGACTCCCAGGGGGTGGGAGTCTTAGCTAACATTGTAGGTTGTCCCTCAAGCTTGCCTGAGTCTTGCTGGCTGATGTAATCTTCCCAGGTGCCATGTGGTGAGATGGGTAGAGGCTAATCCTATCATGTCCTGAGGGCCATGTCTTAATCCCATCACCCTGGAGCTGAAGGTCTTCTGTGTTGTAGATAAGATGTCTTTTGTCTTTCTGGGGCTATTAACAAAGGTGGGGGCCGCTTTCCAAGAGCATGTTTCTCCTTTTCTCATCCAGGAAGGTATAATATTCTGCTTTTTAAAATATTTCCTAGAATATTTCATTCTTCTAGGAGGGGGGTGGGTGCTAAATTCCTACAATCCCTACTTTTTTTTTTTTTTCAAAACGTGAGTTTTGAAACATGCTCTTGGCAAAAATTAAAATTGATCAAATCAGTGGGTGCTTTTAATTTTCCTGATGCAAAGGAAGCCATTGATAGAGACAACAGAAAAAAAGATTCCTTCAGTGGCTCCCAAAAGCTTTCAACCATGAAGGTCTAGCAGCCAGGGGAAAAGTTCTGGTAAGAATTTTACAGTATCCAATTTTCTATGCCAATTAATTTCAGCTGTTAGATATCACTTTCTGAGAGCTTCCAGTCAGGTCAAGCAAGCACACATCCCAAAATTTTCACAGCCATGGTTTTCCTTTAAATTACAGGCTGTCCATTTCCAATCCAGGCTTTTTCCTTTCTTTTTTTTTTTTTTAAATTACGCACAATGAGCCCTGGGACTTCTACTCATGAGACCACCAGTGCAACATATCTTGCTTTACTGGGCAACTGGGCAGCATCATTTGTGAGTCATAGTCAGGGCTTGGGTTTTGGATATCACTTTTTCTGCTATCTCTTCAAGAGAGGAATTGCCTGAGGGGGATGCCCCTCCCCCATGGAATTAGCAGGGAGATCTGACTCCTTGGGCTTTTAGTGCCACAGAGCAATATCAACCTAGGAGAAGTCTTGTGTGGAGGTAAGTGAAGGGAATAGTTTCAGTCTAATTCTGAATGGTGCCTCTCACTGTGTGTGCCTGTGTATGCAGCTACTTTTACAATACAGGCAATACAAACATTTTGGACATATTTCCCTCCCACCAGACAAAAATCTAAGGTGTTCAAAACTTGCTGTGGTAGCCACTCAAATACAATCCTTACATGAGTACTTTAGACTGATTACAATATAAATGAGACAAGACAGAAAACTTTACAATGAATTTTCCACCTCCCCCATAGTCTTTCCAGCTGTCTTCTGGGAATAGAAAAGAGTCTTTTAGTCTTTACTTATACATCTCAGGGTCCTTTCTTTCATGTCTAATGGGTAGCATGCTTGGTAATAAGGCTGGTTAGTCAGGCTTGGAAGGTCTGCTCCAATCTGGTTGCTGTGATGACTTTCAGTGGGGGCTGGATTCAAACTCAATTCCTGGCTCCAACAAATGGAAGGTCTCCTCTGGGGGCAGCATCTGGAACCATGTGCTCTGCTTCCACAGTTGCAGAGTCATCTTTTCAGGGCTGAAAGACATTAGAACAGGATCTCCTCCCCACTTTTGTGGGTAATCTTCTCAGGAAAGGCATTGTAACAGGATTAAAAGGGGGGGTAGATATCTTGCAGGCAGAGTTTGAAAAGAAACAACACATCAATATTGCAGTTACTAAAAGATAATGCAGTTTCAACAAAATGCAGTTTCAACAACTGATGAGAAAGAAAAAACTGGATTCACATGCTTCAGGAACAGGTAAAATCATTTAAACACACAGTAAATGCAAGACTGAATTTTTTCTCTTGTAAGTGAACTTAAAACATTTCCTCATAAACTTATCTTGTAAGTGAACTTAAAATGTTTCCTTATAAACTTGAGTTGTTACTTTAAGATAAAGAGGAGGAGAAAAAAGCAGAAATGAAAAGTTCTGTACCCTATTCTGTGGCCACACGAAAATAGGGCAAAGGCTTTCTTTCTTTTCTCTCTCTCTTTTCCCTATTTTATTGCTTCAACCTTTTGTTTTGTTTTCCTAACAATTTAAAATTCTTGTCTCTAGAGATCAGATACATTTTACAGTTACAATTACCTCAAGGGCCCACAAAGACAGACATACACACATAAAAATAAGGAGGACAAAGAGAGGAAAACAAAACTCTGAGATTTACATGCACCCTTGATCATTCCCGCCATAAATCTTAGTTAAATTAGGGAAGGTACAAATCTTAACAGACATACCATGTGGTTGCATAGAAGACAGAGAAAGAGACAAACAAACAAACAAACAAACAAACAAAACAAACAAAACCCCCAATATTCCTATTTATATATTTCCCTTTTCTTTTAAGTACCGTTATTTAGCCAAATTTGTCTTCCTATTCTCATCTTTATTACACAATTTCCTCAATTTCTTTTCCGCATACCAGGTAAAACTGGCAGCCTCCGGGCATCCAGGGCCCCAAGCATGTCTCTCAGGGGATTTCCCTCTACCCTCGAGCTACAGCTTCCCATGTTTCCCTCTCCGATGTGAGGTTTTATTTTTCACTTTGGCTTAGCCGGGTGGACCCTCCTACAGTTTTCAGAAAAAAAAGTTCTGGGAAGGACTTCGACTCCCTTCTGTCGAAGTATGAGCACCTTCCTGTTAAGGGAGCTTCCGTTTTGGATCAAAAAAGGTGATCCCAGAGGACCTACTGCCCTGCCAGTAGGTACGAGCACCTCTTCAACACTGCTTCCTGCTTCCTTTTTCGCATACCAGGCAAAACTGGCAGCCTCCGGGCATCCAGGGCCCCAAGCAGATTTCCTGCTTCCTTTTTTTTTCTCCTTTTCTCCTTTTTTACTCTCTTAATTGCTTCATTCACACTTACTTTCCTCTCGCTCGGCTTCCGTTCCCAATAAACACAAAGTTCCACGTTTGGCTTCCCCCCCTTGCTTTCTCTATCCTACCGGTCACGGCTCGGTGGAGCTAGCAGTAGGCAGAGGTGCGGCTAGAGGTTGCTCAAAGAGGTGGAATCAGACTGTTTCCTTAGGTGGAATCCCACACACACACTTCTTCCTTCCCTAACAGAAGGTCCTGTGCTCTGGCAAAACCCCATGCTCTCCAGACTTTTGGTCTTTCTGGTTAGGAAATGCACAGAGGATGCAAGATCCAGCTGTGATTGGGAGAAGGGCTCTCATTCACACACATGCAGGCATACACATATTTCCCATACTTTTCCATGCTTAAAAAATTAAAATTTAGAGGTACTCACCTTCTTTCCAAGCAGTCTTTGAGCTCAACACTCAAAACCCCTTTAAAACCTAGTTCCAAATGGCCAAGGTCCAGGAAAACTTACCCACAGACTCAATGGGTCTGCTGCTAGCAAGGGAGGCTTACCTGGGCCAGGTCCATTGGTTAGGTTAGCTTGGAGTCCCATCTGCGGGTGCCAATTGTTGGAAGAAATATCCATCTGGGTTCAGTTCCAAGTGGGGACAAAGACACTGGAAACATGGAGGCTGCTTGGAAAGATGGTTTAATGGTGGTCAGGATCACATGGCTTGAGATCCTGAACAGAAAAGGGCCGAGATCCTGTGTGCTCCTTGGCTTTATGCTTTTTCTGAGCTTTGACCTTTCTGGGGCACAGGAAGAGTATCCTGATTGGTTGTCAGACTCCCAGGGGGTGGGAGTCTTAGCTAACATTGTAGGTTGTCCCTCAAGCTTGCCTGAGTCTTGCTGGCTGATGTAATCTTCCCAGGTGCCATGTGGTGAGATGGGTAGAGGCTAATCCTATCATGTCCTGAGGGCCATGTCTTAATCCCATCACCCTGGAGCTGAAGGTCTTCTGTGTTGTAGATAAGATGTCTTTTGTCTTTCTGGGGCTATTAACAAAGGTGGGGGCCGCTTTCCAAGAGCATGTTTCTCCTTTTCTCATCCAGGAAGGTATAATATTCTGTTTTTTAAAATATTTCCTAGAATATTTCATTCTTCTAGGAGGGGGGTGGGTGCTAAATTCCTACACTTCAATGTGTTCTTCTGAGTGTTATCAGGAACAATCTCTACAACATAATAAAGAGGTCCTATTGCTGCTGCTGTTATTTTAAGCTTCTTGTTGTCCACTTACACTCCCCTCTGTAGTTTCTTTTAATTCAATTTGTCCAATGGAAAATGGAGTTATGTTTCGGTATAGATTTCTCATCTTATTTCAGCTGTTTGTCTTGTACACTTCTCAATTTAGGTTTGAAAATCCAGTTAGAATACACAGTACAGCCCAATATTGTATTGTTGGCATTTGATTCATTATGCTATAATAATGTGTTATAATAAGTGCTATAATATGCAAATTTTGATTCAATGTAACGTGTTTTTCCAGATATTCATGCAATGGATTTATACCTGGATGATCATTATGGGTATAATGTTTGAGCACAATGCCTAGTATTATAATTTGCTTCTCTGGAAGCTTATTTGCAGGGAGGTTTTCCACTGCCATACCCCTCCCCATTTGTAGTAAAGTGTTCAAAAGATAAAGCGGGTGGTCAAATTTGGCAGGAACGTATAATAATTAACCAGTCTAAAAATATCCTAGCTATGACAGTTCTTGTGGACTTGAAGCATGCTAACTATTTGAATGTGCTTACTTCACTTGGTTAGGCCTTGTGCATAAGTGATGTGACCATAATTATGGTCACATCATAATATGTAATATTATGTTTAATGAACTCTGATTTGTTGCATTGTACTCAAATGCCAAGTCATCCAATTGCTGCAGTGCTCTGTTGAAGTTTCCAAGATATACTTCATCACATTCTCCAGTGCCAATAATGTAATGCAAATAACATAAGCTTGTGCAGATAGTACTCCAAAGTGAGGTGTCCCTGGTATTCTCTGAGCTTTTTTCTTGAAGACATTTCATTACCTAAACTAGGTAATACCATCAGTGCTAGGTAACGTCATCTAGCACTCATGACGTTTACCTAGTTTAGCTAATGAAACATCTGCAAGAAAACAACCAAGCTCAGAGAGCATCAAGGACACTGTATTTCAACCATGAGCTACAAATATTCTCCTTCTTTGGTACTACTCCAAAAAGAAGTTATAATTTGTTATGGATATTTATACTAAGAAACACCTTGGAATTTTCCTTTGCTTCCATCTGTTAATAAGCTTTTGCCATGTTGATTTTTGCTGAAATATTATTCCCTTATGAGATTACCTATTCTAGAGAGTAAGCATAGTAACAGATTGCCATGTAATTTCAATTTTTATCTTTTTGTGTATGGCATTTGTTTATTAGCCCATGCACAGATAAGCCTTCTCTAGAATGGTTAATCAAAATGCAATGGAACATAATATAAATTTATCAGATTGGGAGAAAATATGGAACAGAAATTATAAACTAACAAAATCAACAGCATACAAAGAAAATGCATATAAAATGTTCTACAGGTGGCACCTGCCCCCTTCGAGACTAGCAAAAATGTATCCCAAAATGTCTCCCATATGCTGGAAATGTAAAAATAAAGAGGGAACATATTACCATATGTGGTGGTCCTGCCCCGAATCCTGTAAATATTGGTTAAAAATTAAAAAGTGGCTACAAGAAATCACGAATGAACACTTGGATCTAGAACCCGAACTTTTTTATTGGGGATTTAAAAAAAAAATACGTGAAGAGTATAAAATATTTAATACTACATATATTAACTGCTGCTAGGATGGCCTTCGCTCAATGTTGGAAATAGTCATGTGTGCCCACAGAGAGACTTATTATACAAAAGATTATGAATTGCGCAGAAATGGACAAACTAACTCTGAGTCTGAAGGATAAAGAGACATCAGTATTTTATGGTATATGGGAACGGTGGTATGGATGGATGGAAAGGAGATAGGAATATTTAGTTACTAAGTATAATCAATAGATAAAATAAGAATACATATATGTATAATTTAATGTTTGTCATTATTGCACGATTATTGTTAGATGAAAAACACCACAAATAGCTGTTAAATGATATAAGCTTTTCTTTTTCCTTTTTTTCTATGCTTTTAATGTAAAAAAGTTCAATAAAGTATATATATATATATATATAAAACGCAATGGAAATTGTAGGTTGGCTTATCCCTGAATGGTGTTTTTTCATAGTATAGTGAGTAAAAGTATGAGGATTAATTTATCCGTGGGTGGGCTTCTACATGAGTATACATAATATTGTATATTATGTATACAATATTATGTAAAAGACATTGATTTTATATATTGAGTAAATATTGAATTAGTAGCAGTAGGTATTACAGTGTATTTTTTTTTCTCTAGGAATTATCATGGCAGGACAAGTTGCAGCAATAAAATTACGACAGTTTATAGACCCAGCACCAGAGACCATTCCAGGGTAAAAGTATATATAAAAAAACAATCCCTCTAGGTTGATCCAGGATCTCAGAATGATTATTTTGAGGTTATTTAAGTCACCTTACTAAACATAACATTAAACTAATTACAATGAAGCAGTCTAATTACAAATCTCAAATTACTTTTTCATGCATCATAGAAAGGAAGGGATACATAGTAGGGTTAAAAATCTATCCGAAGATACAAGCATGAAATGGAGTTAAACTCATTCGATGAATCCAAGCTCTGCATGCTAAATAGGAAACCTTCTATTTTGTTTGCAAATAATAATATTAAAAATTCTAACTACTAGCAAGAATGAGTCCTTACATTTAAAGTGCACCTGTCATTTCAGATTGATCATGGCAGTGGCTGTTAGCGAGCCTTCACTCACCTGCTGCCCGCCACCTTGTGTCACTGCCACATCACCAATCATCCCATTAAAGTGAATGGGACTGTCGGTGAGTCAACAGCGGGTCAGAGGAGGAACCACTGCGGGACAGAGATGACAGCTGCTCTTTAAAAATTTATGATTTAAATTGAGTTGATTTAAATCAAGCCTTCTTACTAGTGATTTAAATCGATTTAAATCAAGCCTTCTTACTAGTGATTTAAATCAAATCCACTCTGGTAATTAGCAGGGTGGATAAAAATGGATGATTAAAAAAAAATATCAAAAAAATGGATTTTTAAATTTTAAATTAGATTTTTTAATTTAAATTGAGTTGATTTAAATCAAGCCTTCTTACTAGTGATTTAAATCGATTTAAATCAAATCCACTCTGGTAATTAGCAGGGTGGATAAAAATGGATGATTAAAAAAATATATCAAAAAAATGGATTTTTAAATTTTAAATTAGATTTTTTAATTTAAATTGAGTTGATTTAAATCAAGCCTTCTTACTAGTGATTTAAATCAAGCCTTCTTACTAGTGATTTAAATCGATTTAAATCAAGCCTTCTTACTAGTGATTTAAATCAAGCCTTCTTACTAGTGATTTAAATCAAGCCTTCTTACTAGTGATTTAAATCGATTTAAATCAAGCCTTCTTACTAGTGATTTAAATCGATTTAAATCAAGCCTTCTTACTAGTGATTTAAATCAAGCCTTCTTACTAGTGATTTAAATCAAGCCTTCTTACTAGTGATTTAAATCAAGCCTTCTTACTAGTGATTTAAATCAAGCCTTCTTACTAGTGATTTAAATCAAGCCTTCTTACTAGTGATTTAAATCAAGCCTTCTTACTAGTGATTTAAATCGATTTAAATCAAGCCTTCTTACTAGTGATTTAAATCAAGCCTTCTTACTAGTGATTTAAATCGATTTAAATCAAGCCTTCTTACTAGTGATTTAAATCAAGCCTTCTTACTAGTGATTTAAATCAAGCCTTCTTACTAGTGATTTAAATCAAGCCTTCTTACTAGTGATTTAAATCAAGCCTTCTTACTAGTGATTTAAATCGATTTAAATCAAATCCACTCTGGTAATTAGCAAGCATTTATGATGGTTGCAACTGCCATTTGAGATCTTCCCAGCCAGCTTCTGACAAGCAAGGTAAATGGTGGTCACGTACCTGGCTCCTTGCTGCGTGACAGCCGCCCTGCCCGAGCTCCTGGAGGTGCTTGCCGGGGTGGCAGTGGAGACCCCCAGACTTTTAGTCATGGGGGACTTTAACTTGCCATCTGCCGGCTCGTCATCGACAGTAGCTCGGGAGTTCATGGCTTCCATGACGGCCCTGGACCTGACTCAAGTAGTGGATGGCCCCACTCACATCGGGGGAGGCACATTGGACCTTATTTTTATCAAATTTATTTTAAGATGTTTTTGGAGTAAAAATCTATCCGAAGATACAAGCATGAAATGGAGTTAAACTCATTCGATGAATCCAAGCTCTGCATGCTAAATAGGAAACCTTCTATTTTGTTTGCAAATAATAATATTAAAAATTCTAACTACTAGCAAGAATGAGTCCTTACATTTAAAGTGCACCTGTCATTTCAGATTGATCATGGCAGTGGCTGTTAGCGAGCCTTCACTCACCTGCTGCCCGCCACCTTGTGTCACTGCCACATCACCAATCATCCCATTAAAGTGAATGGGACTGTCGGTGAGTCAACAGCGGGTCAGAGGAGGAACCACTGCGGGACAGAGATGACAGCTGCTCTTTAAAAATTTATGATTTAAATTGAGTTGATTTAAATCAAATCCACTCTGGTAATTAGCAAGCATTTATGATGGTTGCAACTGCCATTTGAGATCTTCCCAGCCAGCTTCTGACAAGCAAGGTAAATGGTGGTCACGTACCTGGCTCCTTGCTGCGTGACAGCCGCCCTGCCCGAGCTCCTGGAGGTGCTTGCCGGGGTGGCAGTGGAGACCCCCAGACTTTTAGTTATGGGGGACTTTAACTTGCCATCTGCCGGCTCGTCATCGACAGTAGCTCGGGAGTTCATGGCTTCCATGACGGCCCTGGACCTGACTCAAGTAGTGGATGGCCCCACTCACATCGGGGGAGGCACATTGGACCTTATTTTCATCTCTAGTCAGTGGTTGAAGGATCTGGATTTGAGAGATGTAGTCACAGAACCTTTGTCATGGTCAGATCACTCTCTCCTTCGCCTGGACTTTCTGACCGCTACTCAACACCGCAGGGAGACGGAACCGTTACGGTGGTTCCGTCCCAGGCGCCTGATGGACCCGGAGAGGTTCGGACGGAGCTTGGGCCATTTCCTGAGGTCTGGCTCACGGCACGGCGGAGGAACTAGCCGCAGCCTGGGAGCGGGCTGCGGCTGGGGCCTTAGACCGTGTCGTGCCTCTGCGACCTCTGACCCGGCGCAGATCCCAACCGGCTCCCTGGTTCTCCGAGGAGCTGAGGGGATGAAACGCGGAGAAGGCGCCTAGAGAGCTCTTGGAGGTCTAGCCGTTTAGAGGCTGATCGGACACTAGTTGGGTCCTATACTAGAACCTACCTAGTGGCACTGAGGATGCGGCGTTGCTCGCCTCCTCCCTCATTGCGTCGGCAGATAACCGCCCGGCCACCCTGTTTGGGTGACCGCTCCCTCCTTCACCAGGAGCGGAGAAGACGCCTAGAGAGCTCTTGGAGGTCTAGCCGTTTAGAGGCTGATCGGACACTAGTTAGGTCCTATACTAGAACCTACCTAGTGGCACTGAGGATGCGGCGTTGCTCGCCTCCTCCCTCATTGCGTCGGCAGATAACCGCCCGGCCACCCTGTTTGGGTGACCGCTCCCTCCTTCACCAGGGGAGCGGGAAGACCCGTTGCAGGGGCGTGCTGAGGAGTTTAACGGTTATCTATACGATAAAATCGTTCAACCGAGACGGTCTGGACCAAAATTGCGGCGATTCAGGCGGGCATCTGAGGCGGTCTTGGTGATATTGTCTGGGATGAGTTTGACCCTGTGGCTCCGAGGACATGGACAGGTTGTTGGGTAGGTTGAATGCCACCACGTGTTTACTGGACCCGTGCCCCTCCTGGTTGGTGCTGGCCACTCAGGAGGTGACACGAGGCTGGCTCAGGCGATTCTGAGTGCTTCTTTGTTGGAGGAGTCTTTCCGGCCGCCTTGAAAGAGGCGGTGGTGAGGCCCTCCTCAAGAAGCCTCCTGGACCCGGCTGTTTTAGGTAATTATCGTCCGGTCTCCAACCTTCGCGGCGAAGGTTGTAGAGAGTATGGTGGCATATCAGTTTCCCCTGCACCTGGATGAAACTGTCTATCTAGACCCGTTCCAGTCCGGTTTCTGGCCCGGTTACAGCACTGAGACGGCTTTGGTCGCGTTGGTGGATGATCTCTGGAGGGCCAGGGATAGGGGTTGTTCCTCTGCCCTGGTCCTATTAGACCTCTCAGCGGCTTTCGATACCATCGACCATGGTATCCTGCTGCGCCGGTTGGAGGGATTGGGAGTGGGAGGCACCGTTTATCGGTGGTTCTCCTCCTATCTCTCCGACCGGTCGCAGACGGTGTTGACAGGAGGGCAGAGGTCGGCTCCGAGGCGCCTCATGTGTGGGGTGCCGCAGGGGTCGATTCTCTCACCCCTTCTGTTCAACATCTATATGAAGCCGCTGGGTGAGATCATCAGTGGTTTCGGTGTGAGGTACCAGCTGTACGCTGATGACACCCAGCTGTACTTTTCCACACTGGACCACCCCAATGAAGCTATCGAAGTGCTGTCCCGGTGTTTGGAAGCCGTACGGGTCTGGATGGGGAGAAACAGGCTCAAGCTCAATCCCTCCAAGACAGAGTGGCTGTGGATGCCGGCATCCCGGTACAGTCAGCTGAGTCTACGGCTGACTGTTGGGGACGAGTCATTGGCCCCGATGGAGAGGGTGCGCAACTTGGGTGTCCTCCTGGATGAACGGCTGTCTTTTGAGGATCACCTGACGGCCGTCTCCAGGAGAGCTTTCCACCAGGTTCGCCTGGTGCGCCAGTTGCGCCCCTTTCTAGACCGGGATGCCTTATGCACAGTCACTCACGCACTCGTGACGTCTCGTCTGGATTACTGCAATGCTCTCTACATGGGGCTCCCCTTGAGGGGCATCCGGAGGCTCCAGTTAGTCCAGAATGCGGCTGCGCGGGTGATAGAGGGAGCCCCTCGTGGCTCCTGTGTGACACCTATCCTGCGCAGACTGCACTGGCTACCTGTGGCCTTCCGGGTGCGCTTCAAGGTTTTGGTGACAATCTTTAAAGCGCTCCATGGCATAGGGCCGGGTTACTTACGGGACCGCCTGCTGCTACCGAGTACCTCTCACCGACCCGTCCGCTCTCACAGAGAGGGACTCCTCAGGGTGCCGTCGGCTAGGCAGTGCCGTCTGGCGACACCCAGGGGAAGGGCCTTCTCTGTGGGGGCTCCCACCCTCTGGAACGAACTCCCTCGAGGACTTCGTCAACTTCCGGACCTCCGAACCTTTCGTCGCGAGCTCAAAACACACCTATTTATTTGCGCGGGGCTGGGTTAGCTTTTAAATTTATTGGTTTTAATGGGGTTTTTAGTATTTATATTGTTTTTTACTAATCTGGCTATTGAATAAGTTTTTTATGTCTGATTTTAAATTGTATTTATATGTTTGTTTTTTAATTGCCTGTGAACCGCCCTGAGTCCTTAGGGAGATAGGGCGGTATATAAATCTGAAAAATAAATAAATAAATAAATAAATAAATAAATGGGAAATGCCAGATTTGCTTCACAACCACATGATTCACTTAACAAATGCAGTGATTTGCTTAACAACCATAGCAAAAAAAAAGTCATAAAATCAGCCGTGATTTACTTAACAACCATCTTACTTGGTAACAGAAATTCTGATTCCAAATATGGTCACAGGTGGAAATTATCTGTATTCATTTGTAAGCCACAACACAGCTTGCTGCACTGGCAGCATAGTATTCATTAAGATCCTTAGACAAAGGTTTGGACATGGGTAGTCTACAGTTGGGTAGTCTACAGTTTAGCAAATTAGACTATTTTGACAAACACTGAACTATTTATGCTTTTCATTTAGACCTTTTACAAAGCTACCACCATTTCCCAAAAAAGAAGAAGTCATATATCCACATGAGTTTGACTATTTAATACTGCACCAGTATATTCATTATCAAAATGCAAAGATGAAGGTCCTTGACTGGTACACACAAACTACATACAAAGAAGCATTTACATTACCATGTTTCAAATCAGGTGGGTAAATTCATATCCTGCTAACACACATTTCATATACAAACATATATTCTGTCAGCACACCGGAATAGAATTTTGAAACAGACCTTTTCAAAATGCAGCTGAAGAAAAATATTCTGTTTGCAATAAGGCATGATGTGTATTGGACTTTTAAATAAAATCTATTCTGGATTTACTATACTGACATATTTTTCCATCGGTGTTTGACATATCCTGAAATTGAAAAAGTGACATGTATTTTCAATTATAGTAGACAAGATGTACGAAATCAACTAGGTGTACGAAATCACTAGACCAGCTAAGCATCATTACATGTAGCTGAATTAAAATTTAAAACTTATAACCTATTAAAGAAACAAATAACCAAAACCAATACAGATCATGTAATAGCAGTAGGGCACCAATAAGTTACCAGTGAATTTTGGAAGTACCAAAATTCTCAACAATCTTCCCTTAAAAAGGAAAGCTGGAACCTGGATGAAAGTTGTGCAGTATTCTTAGGTCAAAGGACATTTTGGGGTGGGGAACAGACCACTGGCCAGTTCAGAACAGGCAGAATCAGTCTCCTAAAATCCTTGTCTTAAGATACTTCATATCCTAGAACTCCTTAGAAAATCAGGAAGTTCCATGGGATCCCAGGTCACAGAATCCACATAAGTGTGATTTGATCTAAAGCCTGTTGCCACTTGCACATTCCAAATAGTAACTATACCTCAACCGGAACATGCAAGTGTTTCAGGAATAATCCCGCATTCCCTTTAAAACTCCACTGGATTTATCAGTTGGCTGGGGTACACTGATTAAATAGGTCCTTCCTACCTCCAGTAGGAGGCAGAGTACTCCAGAGCTAGAAGGGAGCAATCTATCCATGGCAAGGAATGATGCCACAAAAATGAAAACCAGGCCAAAGTGTGACCTTGGTGTTAATCCAGCCCACCTCCCAACTCTCAATTCCACGCCCAGACACATGAGAAAATGCAAATATATCAGTCATGGCAAATCATGAATTAAAAAAGAAGACAAATCACTGAAGAGCACAGGGGACAAGACATTTAAGGGGAATATTTGTCTGGAGAATTTGAAGTCTGCTTATATATTAGTACCGTTATGTAGATAATGGAAATGTTACATGTTGCTACCAAATCTTGTCAAATTTGAATTTTGTTTTCTAAATTCAGGAGCAAAAACATTTTTTTTCTTTTAAAATTACAGGTAGTGCAGATAGCTATCGCCACAGATCAGATGCTGAAATACTATCACTTTGGAAAAGTACATCTGCTATGAAGAAAGAGAGAATTAAACCTTCTTTCATGGGTTTTGGATAACTGCTAACTTCTGAAGTTCTTCTCTTTTTTAAAGCAGCAATATGAAAGGATCCTATTAGATTTCTTCTAATCCAAATGTACTAAAGATGACTGCTAATCCTATGCAAAAGCTGTACAATGTACAATGTACCAGCAAAGCTGGTTAGATTCGACTATAGAACCCTTCTAAAATTCCACTGTAAATAGTGAAAAGATAAAAAATATTTCAGTCTAAGAAATGGAACTTCAGCAAAATAATAGATTAAGAAGCAGCATTGCAGCCTCTCACTGTAGTAAAAGCAGTCATTGTCATAAAAAACATTTTATGAAAAATGTTTTATTTTGTCTCAAATAGACACAAAATTAAAGTTTTCAACATCCCAAGAAACAATTTTTTCCTCACTATTTCAGTCACTACATGATTATTACTACATTTTTTAAACCATCTGTTTGGATAATTTAATAAAGATTTTGATGGAGTCACCACACATTTTGAACATTTAAAAATGTTATTGGCACCATTTATTTTTATTTATATTTTTCCAGAAACTTTCTAGTGCACTGAAGGCAAATCATTTAAGAACACAGAATAATTTTGCAAAATAATCAAAAAGTAATACCGAACTGTTATTACCATTTTTGGGTGCCTGGTTCAGTCTTATTTTTTTCTAATCACAGAAGTGTTCCAGCACACAATAGACATGAACAACAAATATTGGCAGCTTTGTAGATTTGTAATTAATTACGTGCATTGTTTGCTTTCTCTTTGTATTACCATTGTAATTTAAGGATATATATGATCAACTTGCCAAACATCTTAGTGAAAAGTTGTATTCCTATAAAAATAAGGAAAAGAGACACTGAGAAAATATGTCTATGTTTCACGTAACAAAGCAGTACAGATTTGTGCCATTCTTTAAACCACTTTACAAGCACTTCCATGGCAACTTAACTTAATGAAAAATGAAACAGATATGCTCCTTGAATGTTTTCTGGAATGTGTGCTTATTTCACTCTGGTTTACATTTTTTCAGTTGGATGTGAGGATCATGGCCACCCTTCAATAACCCAACCAGAACATAATTTAACAAATGACAGAAATGGTCAGGACATGTATTTTCTAATAACAACACTAATAACAGGAAAAATTATTCTATTAGAACAGAGTCACTCTAATTTCTCTATAATTACAAAACCAAAGCTCTAAAAGCAAATGTCTATGGAGATTCTCAATCATCCAGGTCATGGTTGTCCCAAAGGTGCTTTTCCAAAAGCCAACTGGACTTTCTGGGTTGCATTCCTTGAAAACATTTCCCTTCTCATCCAAGAAGCTTCTTCCGTTCAGTTTCTTTAGAAAGCAAATGTTTTTTTAAAAAACTGTTTAACCCAAACATAATTGGTTAGAATCTAAAACTTGGGACAAGCACAAATGTGTAATCAGTAAAGTTGTTATAGATATTCTAAGGGATCTGTACCATCTGTGATGTCATACATGGCCCCCAAAGAACAAGCAGTAGGAACACTGGTGCTTCTTAAAAATACTAGCTCTTCAAACACATACATTATTTGACAGAGCTCTAAGAAACTTGATAAATCTAGATACAGAACTTAAATGTGTGTAGGGCGCAGTAAACTAAAAGTCTGAGGTTTTTTCCTTCATATGTGCAAAAGTAAAACCTTAAATTTTATAAAATATAAAAATGTTCCAGTAACTAATATACAGTAGCATTATTCACTCCACTTTCAAATATTCAATGAACACAGAAAACACAAAATACAAAGTACTAGAGTAAGAAAAGTAGTAATTTGCTGAGTGTATTTCTTTCAGTGATAGGCATCAAATCTTAAAGACAGTACCAGAATATGTTGTCTAGTAAGAAAACCAGATATACAAGAAGCAAACATTCCAAAATGTGAACAGTGGTAAGTTTGAAAGCATAATTATCAAAGCCTTGTTTAGGATCAAAACATAATTCTGCTCTATGAAAAGAAGTCTAAATGCAGAGCTGAGGGTTTATTTATATACTTTTTAAGTTTCAGCAATCAGGGAAATGAATCTTTGACACAAATTGGCTCCGGGTAACATTAAAGAAAAAGGTGTATATGACAGCATTTAAAATATCACTGTTGTAATATTTATAAGCAAGAGCATTAAGGCTGGCACTTGTTTGGGTCAGAAATACTAGGAATAACATACTTGTTTCTGAGTACAAAGAAAACTTTGAAAACTTTGGTTTTCTAAAATACTTTATCTTGTCAATAACAGATGACTTACAATTTTTGCAAGGCCATGTTTAACAACAAGCAATCTTCTAAAAAGGCATTGTGGCACCAGAGTTTCCATTTATCTTGTCGGGAACATCTTCAAAACTTCTAGTCACTGAATCCTATGATTTTTCTGACATAGACAGCTTAGTCTAACTGTCTAAAATTATTCTGATAATCTTGGTGTGCTCCTTTTTGCTGACTGTAAATTTGCTTTTATTTCAAAATAAAATTCCATGTGCAAAAAAAAAAAAAACAACCCTCTCCAAAGTAAAAGAAATAACAGCTATTACAGTGTTGAATCATGATTATTTTACAGTGAGGATTTTCTATGTATGTTAGAACTTTATCATGTTTCTTCATGCAACATCTATATCGGTCTAAAGCTTACTGCTAACTTTCCCAGAAAGTGAGGTGGTATTTTCATAGAAATTTTTTAAAAGCTGCTGTTTCCCCTCCATCCTCACATTTTATCAAAAGGAATTAATACATTATTTTAAGAGTTCACACTCCAAGATACATTTTTCAGAACTCACGACAACGATCATGAAAATGTACATTCTGGAAAATGTACTTCAAATGACATGATTGCATACGTTGCAAATATGAACAGGACTGGAAAACTTAAGTTAAATTCCCTGATGTTAGCATCTTGTTTTTAGATACTATGCTGTAAGACAGCTATTAGATATAACCTATTAATAAAATGTCAGTTAAAAATATACATGTACATTCAATTATTGCATTCTACGTGAAGCCATGGCTCACCCCTCCTAAAATACTGCAGGAATAAAAGTACAGAAGAATTACATAGAAACAGAGTGAAAATCAGCATTCTTCATCTTACAAAATAATGCCCACATAGTAAGAAAAGGTCATGAATGGTGTTAAGGTTAAAGAATATTATTGGCTTGAAATTACTTCGATTTCTACAAGCTAGTTCAATATAGACATACAATACACTCAAAAGAAAAAGTCTTTAGCAAAGCACAACTAGAAACTACAGAATATATTGTCTTGAATATCTGCCAAGGATGAATTCAGTTCTTTAAAAAGTCAATTTACATAAATATTGTTTCTGATGCCTATTTACATAGGGTAGCCAAGTCATCTTAACCCACGAGAACTCTCTGTGTTAAGAAGCTAACTGAGTGATATTTAGGTCATCCTTTTTCCAATCACCCTCTGAATCGGTGTTACTGAATAGATTGGGCAATAGGCCAATGAAATGAGGAATTGAACTGAATGATGAAACTCTGAAATGTAAAAGTATCAATAAGAGGGGAAAAGAATGAACTCCATACGAGGGTATAAACACTTCCAATATTATCATTTATAAATTAAGTTGTACTGTATACATATTAAGCACCCCATCTAAACTATGGTTCATTATTCTTTTAATAAAAACTGTAACAAAAAAAAATTAGTTTTGTCATCATTATAAAATCACCCCTCTCTTTAATCACACACTACGTCAGCAACCATACAAGGTATAACAGCTTTAGGAGTACAAATGAAGATGTAAAACTCTGTGCAAAACTGCATTATCTTAAGCATCCAAAATTTCAGGAAGTAATACCACCAAAAGCAGACGTACAGTAGAGTCAGAAACATAAACAGAAAAAAGGCCTGGGGATACATCTGGAGAAAAAGTATCAGTGGCAAATGGTGGCATTACTTGCCACTAGAACTTTTGACAAAGTAAGATAAATGATACTGATCTGTCAACGTTTTATAGCAACAACTGTTTTTTTTCCCAGACTACCTCTAGTTGTTTTACATTGTTGTTTTACAAGATGTTTCCAATTTCCTCATCCAAATAATTGCTTATTGGGTTAAGACACATGTGTCTGCGTGAATGTGTATGTGAACAAGCAGTCTTTGTGGAGTGTGCTTTCCTTTCTTCAAACTATCCAATATCTTTAGAAGAGCTGGATCATCGACTCCCTGGATTTTCCTACTCCAATCCATTTAACTGCAAAAACAAAAACATTTTTACATCATATTTTGGAAGGAAGTCTTTCTTATGAACTAAAGCATATGCAAATCAATAGAAGAAAGCATTATTGCTTAAAATTTTAATTACCACATGAAAGCTAGTCAGGAAAGCAAGTTTTATTGTGATTAATTCTCAAGAAAATCAGCTGGCTCAAACTACACCAGATACCAACTTTACCACTGGCACACAACTTTTTGCAGATTGGCACACACTTTTTAAATGTAATCAATATTTAATAGTCCTTTGGTAATTTGGTTATGCCAATTTATTATTTACAGATAATTTATATTAGTCGTTTCATTGAACTAGTTGGTCAATAGTGTGATTAGTGAATTGTGAGATGCCCTGTTCCTTAATCCTTGTGTTACTGATTAGGATCTTCTTTTTTCCTAGGAATTCTGCAGTATTGATGCATGGAAAAACAATAACTAGAAAAACTAGTAATTTTGTCATAGCGGGAGGAGGGTGCAAAATATAATATATGAAAGCTCAGTACTTTCCATCAACGATCTCTTTTAAATGTACATTTAAAAATTTTATGTCACCTAATGTAAGTGTGGAGTATGAACTTTTCCAGTTTATCAAGTAATGAAATAATAAATTGTGCTTCTTAAAGCTTAAACACATTTGGGGATACAATTCCATTCTTTTAATATTAGGACAATCGTTTTTAATTGCTCAAAATTCAAAAGGAACTTTTCATTCGATCAGTTTAAATTATTATTAAATACAACAATTGCCTTTTTTTTTAAAAAAAGCACATTATATGTTCTATTTTTGATTTCTTAGTGCTTCTTATTCATAAACCTAAGATTTACAGAAGATGATTTGATTGCTAGAAGTAGCTAACAACAAAAATATGAATTGTTGTACAAAAGTATGGTTCCCTAAGTATCCCTTCAAACTTGCAGTTGTGTTGCACTTACCTGGAACTCCGAGCTCCATTTCTATAAATCGAACAAAATTTTGTGCATTTACAGGCAATTCATCAAATGTCCTTGCATTTGATATATCTTTCTTCCATCCTGGGAGGGTCTCATACTGCACCTCTACTTTATTTAAGACTTCTTGATTTGCTGAGAAGAAAAAAGAACCAGACTAATAGAATTATACAACATAATACTAATCAATTATCGTGCTCAGGAATTTCTATAGCTGAAATAACCAAATAATTAGTTATTAAGGGTTTATAACAATTGTTTTGATCACATAAAAACATTCAAAAAAATAAAGTTAGCTATCCAAATCACCGAATTGTAGAATATAAGCCCATCTTTAAATGGTAACTGAATCATTCCTTTGGTAGTTTACAAAATGAATGAAAATAAATAACCAAAGTCTTATATCTATCAAAGAGGGGAAAGTTCTTTGCATCCCAAGTAAGTAATGCAGGGAACTGCATTTTATAGATGAAATATGTGGAATTGTATCAATAAAACCTACTGAAGCAGTGGAGCACATCTAATAGTAACCATATATTTTTAGTGGCAGTAACATTGTAGAATGAACATATTTGGTATATTTAAATTTTCTTACCTGGGAAATGAGGTATGATTTTATTATCTAATCTGTAGGCAATCCCAATTTTAATTTCAGGAAAGACATCCAAAATATCCAATTTGGTAAGAGCCAGTCTGTTTAAAACAAATGTTCGAATTTTAGTTATTTGTAGGCAAATATAAACTCTTGGATTTTAAACTGAGATTTACCTTCTTAAAATGCCATTTACTCAGTATTTGACTGAATATCAAATTACATCAAATAAATTTCAGTTAATCACTAGAGCTGATGCACCAGTTAGCTGCCTGCAGATGTAATTGTAGTTCAATATTCTATGATGCCAATTGTACCACTGAGAAGTGGCAGCTTCCTTTTTTAGAATCTGCACACAGCTACTGCTATTACTTTTCTTCAAAAATATACAGTACATTTAAAAGCAATTCTTTTTGCTAGGGCAGCATACAAACAATTTTAAGAGGCAAAATGTAAAATTAAACTAAAAACAAAAACTAACAACACAATAATTATTTCTAAAGAGAAAAAATGGAAATGGAATGGAAAATGGAATAACAAAATTATTAACAAATTTTGATTAAAATCAGCATGATACTTTTTAAAAAATATTTACTATATGAAAAGACTTAGAAGCATTAAAATATATATTTACCTAAAAAAGATTCCAGAACAGGAGGTCACTACTGGTGTGGGTATCACCTTTGAAAATTTCTATAATTATATTATTAACGAAACAAGTCCTATTTTAGTAGAGAACTCAATGGTATGTGGGAATGATTTGGAACAAAGGGCAACCAGACAAAACCAAAGGAATAGATAGATAAAAGGCAGCTTAGCTTGCAGCAGAAATGTAGGCTGAACAGAAGGATCAGAAGAAATCCACCCACCCCCGTTTTTTGAGCTGTGAAGGAGATGCTAGTTGGGGAGAGATTTCAGATTTGTAAGATTCTATTAATACAACCTTACAGTTAAGAATTGGCTCATGCGGTCGTGTTTTCTGTCTGGTCTACCCCATAAGGCTGACATACAACCAATATGTCCCCTTGCTTAACTCTGGCGCTGTACCCTCCATTTTCAGAATAACTACTATTCCTCTTCTAGAACACATTTTTAGGAACAATATTATAATAAGAAAAACTTAAATGAATTGGAAAAAAATCCAAAAACTTCCTAACACTTTAATTAACGCAAGACATGTTCTCATCTATATTGAATTCTATCAATTCACGTGAATCACATTTTCCTAGCGATAAACTTAAACTCAGAAAAGAAATTCAGTGATAGAAAATAGAGCTAGATATAATTAACTACTTAAAAAAAAACCAGCTACTGCTAATATCATTAACCAATCTGCAAAAGCCCTGTCACCATAACAATTCCCTATCTAAATTCAAAACAGACAGTCCACTATTAATGTACAACATACAACAGTTCATTACAATGCTCTCTACATGGGGCTCCCCTTGAAGAGCACCCGAAGGCTCCAGTTGGTTCAGAATGCAGCTGCGCGGGTGATAGAGGGAGCCACTCGTGGCTCCCATGTAACACCACTCCTGCGCAAACTGCACTGGCTGCCTGTGGTCTTTTGGGTGCACTTCAAGGTGTTGGTTACCACCTTTAAAGCGCTCCATGGCTTAGGACCGGGTTACTTACGGGACCGCCTACTGCTACCGTTTGCCTCCCATCAACCCATGCGCTCTCACAGGGAGGGACTCCTCAGGGTACCGTCAGCCAAGCAATGTCGGCTGGCGGCCCCCAGGGGAAGGGCCTTCTCTGTGGGGGCTCCCACCCTCTGGAACGAACTTCCCCCAGGACTTCGTCAACTTCCTGACCTTCGGACCTTTCGCTGCGAGCTGAAGACATATTTGTTGTTTTATCTGGCTGTGAACCGCCCTGAGTCCTTCGGGAAAAGGGCGGTATAAAAATTTAATAAATAAATAAATAAGTAAATTTAGTGACCTTTCAAAGTTACAATGGCACTGAAAAACTGACTTATCACTGTTTTTCACATGTACAACTGTTGCAGCATCCCCATGGTCATGTGATCAAAATTCAGGTGCTTGGCAACTGACTCATATTTATGAGGGCTGCAGTGTCCCAAGGATACATGATCCCCTTTTGCGACCTTCTGACAAGCAAAGTCAATGGGAAAGCAAGAGTCACTTAACAACTAAATTCCATATTACTAAATATGTCTACATAAAATCTACATAAAAATTACTACATAAACATATTTAATAACATATTACATATGTTAATTAATTAACCACTGCAGTGATTCACTTAACAGCTGTGGCTAGAAAGGTTGTAAAATGGGGCAAAATTCACTTAGCAACTATCTCAGCAACAGAAATTATGGGCTCAATTGTGGTCATAAGTCGAGGACTACCTATACTACATTTCCACCCTGAAATATGTAAAATTAGTGTACATACAAAAGTCTTACAATAACATCCATTTTTAAATCACGAGTTGCTACGATGACATTCAAAAAACCGGAATTTTCTTACTTGGAGTAATGATTATTTTCAACTGTTACTTTGGAATATTTTAAGCTAAAGGTTCCCCTCGCATATATGTGCTAGTCGTTCCCAACTCTAGGGGGCAGTGCTCATCTCCATTTCAAAGCCAAAGAGCAGCGCTGTCCAAAGACATCTCCATGGTCATGTGGCCGGCATGCTAAATGCCAAAGGTGAACAGAACGCTGTTACCTTCCCACTAAAGGTGGTCCCTATTTTCCTACTTGCATTTTTTATGTGCTTTCAAACTGCTAGGTTGTGCAGAAGCTGGGACAAGTAACGGAAGCTCACCCTGTTACGTGGCACTAGGGATTCAAACTGTCTTAGCCACTGAGCGTCCCCTTGGAATATTTTACAAAACATGTAATATATACAATATATATCCATCAATAAGGCCGTATAAACCAGTACACATTACTCACGCAGTGAATCCATTGATCATATGAGCATATCTAAGCAATACGAGATCAAGCCAGCCGCATCTTCTCTTTCGGCCTGTGGTCACACCAAACTCTTTTCCTCGTGTCTGTAGCAATTCCCCAATTTCCTAAAAACAACAACAACAACACAGTATTGATACTATCTTGGAACAATTTTATCAACTTATAAACCCAATCTATTTGTAACAAAATAAAGTATATTTTACATTCTACCCAAGTTAACATATATGAAACAAGATAAAAATATAGAAGCTACCTTTATTAATGTCAGGCAATTTAAAAATACTAGCAGAATAAGCAATTTTCTCACAAAGCTATTAATTGCATTTAATGTCTATATACTAAGAGTGACCTTTGTCTTTCAAATTTAAATGGGCTGCTGAATCTTGTCCTGATGGGACATTTCAATTGGGACAAGATTCTAAAAGACAAAAGTCACTCTTTTGAAGACAGCAAAATCTAGGTTCTGGACAGAGGGGACCACTGGTTTGAAAGAGGGGGAAAGGAGGCCAAATTTATTAAGATCGAACAGTCCTCTCTCAACGTGGGGTGGTGGTATGACACTACTTATTCCCTGTCTACAACACAGTCTTTTCAGCAGTCTCAAGAAGCAGTCCCATTCGCATTCTGATTTAGGTGTCCCTGAGGGTAAAGGTAAAACCTCCAAGTGGCCTCAACAACATGGTTGTCTTTGGGACAACCATGACTTGCATGACTGAGAATCTTCACAGACATCTTTACTATTGGGGAGATGGCTATTAAAATATTTACTTAATTTAATGGAAAATGACATGTATGACACTTGAGGCCATGTATATTTATTTTAACGTTATACTTACATTGTTTTGTTCTGTAGGAAAGGCACCAATCCCAACTCTAGTTGTATATGCTTTCACAACTCCATATACTTCACCCACATTCTGAGGTGGCATACCTAAGCCAGTGCAAACACCTCCCACAGTGCAATTTGACGAGGTCACAAAAGGATAAGTGCCTATCAACACAGGTTAATAAAGGGTACATAAATTGTAAGATCTGTATTGTTACAACAAAAGCTCTTGAACAGTGCATAAATTGTGTCTTATTCACAGTGCTGCTTTTTACACCAAGAAACATTTCCACTGAGATATATAGCTGTAGCTCTTATTCATGCTTTGTTTAGCACCTATTTATTCCATACAAAATTTACAGCTGCAAGGATATTTTTACACTTCTGCTTAATTCAGAAATGCTTTCTAGTAAAAATTTTAAGTTATGTGCACTATCTGAACATGTATTATATGTGCTATCTAACTGATGCACGTATTTAATTATGTTCCATCATATCATCACAGTATCTATCAGAAGAATGGTACATCTATTTCTCAGCTTTTGGAATGCAGGATATTTAAAGTATATTTCTAGGTTTAAATTTGAAGGGCAAGACTAGTTCCATTTGAGGAAATTCATCTCAACATTTTACATTCCAAATTCTAGACAATTTTATTAAAGCGTATTTTCATCTCTATCATCATTAGAATAGGAAAAAAAATCACAGAGTTAACAATCACTTTCAATATGTTCTAGTTAAAAATAAGTTTTTCAAAACTATTTACATTACTTAGAATTTATAATACTACTGAAATGAAGAGTTCTATGGCACATTAAAGACTAAGCTGTAATATAAGCTTTAATAGAATACATTATCCTGTGTGGGATAAAACCACTCATCTCCTAAGGACATGAAAAGTAATTTGAGATGTTATTTACATAATAGTCACTTTTCAGAACACATTTTGTTATTTATACTTACCAAAATCAATGTCCAATAATGTTGCATTTGCACCTTCCACTAAAATTTTCTTTGGAGAGCCATGCAAAGCTTCATGCATAAAATATACCCCATCCTTCACCATCGGTTTGATTCTTTCACTATAGCCCTAGACAAATAAGAGTGTTGCACAGATTAGAATTAAATTAGTACATTGTGATGTGCAATAAATAGTAAAATGCAATGTAGACATTGCGCTAAATATAATAATAATAGTCATATGTCTTCCCAACAAGATATCCTTTGAAATTCAGAGCACTGGATTGTGCCAGTTTGGCGAAAGCTGTTTTAAGTGCCCTGCTGTAAATGAAGTTATGTATGCCACCAATGAGTTACTCTTTGTATGAAAGAAATAGGTATGTATGAGTATGACTAAATAGTAAAATATTTAAAGAAAACAAGTATGTTCTTTCTTGTATTAAAAATTAAGAACATCCCCACAGGGTCAAATAAAAAGTCTATATGATCAAACTAACAATATTTGCCAATCAAATACTCTCAACAAAATTGCAAACAACAGGAACGCAATTACCGTATTTTTCAGTGTATAGCGCACTCCCCCCCCCCCAAAAAAAAGTGGGTGGAAATGTCTGTGCGTCTTATACATTGAATGTTGCCAAAGCCCAGCCTACCCGCCCCCTCCCCCCTTCGGTCTCCACCTCCCAGCAATTTACCTCCTAACAGCAAACAGCTGATCAGCTTCAGCACAGCTTGATTTAGCAGGATTGGTGCTTGGATCTGCCTCCCAGAATACCACCTATCAGCTGTTCCAGGCTGTAGGAATCACCACCGCCCATCGCTCCCATCGCCGCTGCCACCTAGCACCGCCCCTGCGTGCCCCATTTTTGGCTCCACGTGTCCAATTTTCGAGGCAGAGGCAGATTTTTTTTCTTGTTTTCCTTCCCAAAAGCTAGGTGCAACTTATAAGTCCAGAGTGTCTTATAGTCCGAAAAATATGGTAGTTATTCCCTCCCCTCTGACTCATAGTAAATAATATTTTGGGGTACTTTTCTTCTAAATCTGAACCCAGATTTCAGTGTCATCTTATAGACATTTTCGATTTCTTTAATAAATATGACCTGTAATCTTTAAAGTAAATGGTCATCACCACATCCTGCAGCATTACATTCTCTAAGGACTTGCTTTTTATTCATTCCTCTTTCTTAAAGAACAGTGGAATGCCTTATTACTCTTCTGTTTGAACTTAGTGCTTTGTCACTTCCCAGTTATCTTCATTAATACACATTGTCTCCATCAGTAGAAAAATATAATGAATTATAATGATCTTATTCTAAGGAGGGTATTAATCTCTTTTTAGCAGTGGTTGTCTTTTCAAGCCCCATTCATGGGGTTCTAGTTTAATGAGGTTCCTGGCTCAGAGCTGAAGTTTACTGTTGGGTAATATTGGTCAGTTATGCTTCTAATTCTGCAATTTCTCCTCCTGGCCATTTAGGATTATCAAACTTGAATTGAATTGAATTGAATACTATATTTGGCCAAGTGAGATTAGATATACAAGGAATTTGTTTCCGGTACAGAAGCACTCACCGTACATGAAATGTAACAGAATAATAATACCAATAAAGGGGGGCAGTAAAGAACAAAATAAGAAGGATAAATAATACTACAACCACACTACAGGAGTTAATATACAGACATTAGATAGCATTGTGAGAATTAGGGTGTTTGGCAGAGCGATGGCATGAGGGAAAAAACTGTCCCAGGGGCTAGTTGTTTTGGCATACAATGCTCTCCAGCGCCATCCTGATGGAAAGAGTTGAAACAGTTTATGTCCAAGTGTGAGGGTTCTCCAGATATCTTCTCAGCCCTCCTTCTGACCCGCACAATATATAGGTCTTCTATGGAAGGCAGGCTGGTTGCAATTGTTCTTTCTGCAATCTTAATGATCTCTTGGAGTCTGTACCTGTTCTGTTTGGTTGCTGTATTAAACCAGACAGTTATAGAAGTACAAATGACAGACTCAAACAGACTTTGTTGTACCAAATTTTTTACCAGTCAACTCCACTAGGTGATTCTGGGTTCTAATATTATAAAGGATTGTATAGTATTCTGATACTATAAAAAAAATGCCTATCCATCCATAAGACATGGATCCTAAGATTTCAATCACAGATTTTTACAAGAAATATGAGCTTCTAAGAGATAACTTCCTCAAACGAACTTGTCTGAAGAAGAGAATTTATTATAAAACAATTTAATTACTAAATACCTTTTCACAACAACATACAATGACAATCTTTTCATAGCATCTCTGAAATCTTTATATATTTATTACTGTTGCAGCTTTCTGTTTTCTTTAAAGCCCTTTGATTAGAGGAAACATTCATAGAAAATCCATCAGCTAACAGGCCATTTCTGTGTTTTTACCTTTAATCTTTTCAATTCTCCTTCAATGTCAATCTCTAATGTAGGGTAAACAGACTTGTATTGATTGGCCAGCACTTTGAATCTAAAAGGTAAAAAAAGTTTATATTCTATTATATGTGTAAAACATTCACACAAAACTTTGATATAGACTTTGCTTTTAGAAAGTGAAAAGAGAGAAAATTATAGGTGAGAAATCCAGCAAGGAGTATGAAAATAAGAATCTACAAATAAGAAAACTGGTTGCCCTAGTAATAAATATACACAGAATGTAACATTACACTAGAGAAATTGTTACCTTTCTGAAAATTCTTTGAAGTCAGAAACTAGATCACACATTCTGAGCCCACTTCGAGCTGCTTTAGAAGAATACACTGGACCAATTCCCTTTTTTGTGGTTCCCAAGCTTTAAAACACAAAAAAATAAAAAAAAACACACACATACTACACAATCTGATTGACTCTCAAATGTGATAATTGATTTCTTGTTAATATTTTTTAAAATAAAATTCATTTTGATGTATTTTTACTCGCCACTCATAGAAGTTAAAATTGCTCTCATGTGAGCATCTAAGGGGAGGATTGAAAAAGGGGAAAATGCAGGCAACTGGGATAAAAGGCAGACAACCATTGTCAGTGGCAGACTTAAATAATTTAAATGTATGTATGTGTATGCAGGTGTGTGCCGGTATGCACGCACAGTTTAAATAACTAACTTTCTGTTGTTAAAAATGATAAACATAAAAATACACATTTATTTTACATTACTTGAAAATTTACACAAATTTTACATGATTTTCACTGAATTTAAATAGTATGATTATTAGCATGTTACAGATTGCTTTAACATAAAGTGGTGTGTAAAAAATTGCAATATTGCTAAATTTTAAGGTTATTTGAATTAAAACTATATAGATATCATTCAAACTGTCAAAAAAACTTCTTTCACAGTTGGAAGTAAAGTTTTGTTGTCCTAAGACCTGCAATATATAGGACATACATCTATATCTGTTATCTATATCCTCACCTGACCCTCAAACTATTCAGCTTTTGGCCTCTAACCACAAATAAAGGAAGCAGTTTATATATTGTACTAAACTAAGGTTTTTAAGTTATAATTTGAATAAACCAACATTTAAAAAATATAAATGTTGGGTCTTTCAAACCACAATGTCTGAATTCACACATCATTCTAAGCCTCAATCAGACAAAGCGCATACTGAATTAATGTAATGTATGATCTCAGCTGCTGTACATAAAAAGCAGAAAGAGTTCACTATACTCTGCATCAAAATGCTATATTACTCAGCTATTCTCTACCAATATTCAATAAAAGCTTAATGCATTAAGCCAGTGTAAATTAAGCATAAAAGATTCTAATATCTGGGGTTTGCAGTTACTAAATTTTAGTTTAGACCACTGAGTCAAAGTTAATATATACTTGAGATATAAACCCAACCCCCAAAACCAATCTTTTATCTGTGCTTCTATAGTTTTAAGCGTGAGATCACAGGGAACCCTTATTCCAACATAGAAATCTTAGTAATTAATAAATAATAATGTAGTATACTAATATAATGCGTTGCCAGCCTAACAGGAATCAAATGGTAAAAATACATTTGCCAATTTGTAGGTGCAACTGGATTTTATTTTGTTCATTAGTTGATATCAATAGCTAAAAAGCTTTCTATTCAAATAAAAATTATATTTAAAAAAATAGCAAATATTAAAAACATTAACTAGCCAGAATTGTTAATATAGGATTTTTGTTTGCAACGATTTAACACCGATACAAAAAATACCACATCACCAATAATTTGATATCACCTCTTCCTATTTTGTGATAAAAAGCAGTTTTCCATATTTTTATTTTGCATCTTTAAAGGGAATCCATCAGGATGGCGATGGTGTTTTTTAAATAGACTTATTATATATATATATATATATATATATATATGCGCTACTGTATGGGAAGGAAGATATCCAGAAAAAATAGCTCTACAAATTTGATCATTTGTTTTTGGCATGACAGATAGAAACATACACAAATAAAATAACAAGCAAACAAAAAGTGCTGTCCCTTTCCTCCTTGAATACATCATTAATAATTAATGCTGCCATTTCAACACTTTGGCACAGAGTTAGACACTCAAACAATTTTATTTAATAACAGCTTTTTTTCCTGATTCTGATCAAGATTTCATGATTGTATATATTAAGTTTAGTTCAGAGTCCTTAATCTCTAGAATGCACTGTTTACAACAACATGTTGCATTCTTAACCTGAAGTTCAGGTCAGTGGTGAAATCCCAATTTTTTTACTACAGGTTCTGTGGCAGGGGAAGAATACTGCAAAATCTCCATTCCCACCCCACTCTGGGACCAGCCAGAGGTGTTATTTGCTGGTTCTCCGAACTACTCAAAATTTCCGCTATTGGTTCTCCAGAACCTGTCAGAACCTGATGGATTTCACCCTTGGTTCAGGTAGATTTTCTATTACTGATCAAGAACAAGATTTATATTCTTAACGGGTAACTGGTCTTTACAATCATGTTCTACATTAGAAAAAAGTGTGTTTTTCTAATATATTCCTTGAATTATATGTAAGCCTCTAGGTTGAGACTCATAATTTAAACCCAAGTATACTGAACAAACCAAACTTTGTGTGTATTCTGGTTGTACAATTTGGGTTGCCGAAAAATCTTACTTTTTAAACCTTTAAACTGCCTGCGTCATCAATATACAAAAATAAGTAGGAATTTATAGATGTTTCAGACATCCTATAAAAAGTTTCTAAATCGTCTTATTATAAAATGTCCTTAAACTATTCTGGAAGAATTGACAAAAAAGACCTTTCATGACATTAAAAAGAGTAAGATATTTGATAAAGCACAACCTACTTTTTCCCTGCTTGCTCTTGTCTTTGTTGTTCTTGAATGCCATCAGCAGCTTGGTGGAAGTCAAATACTAAGGAATTTCAAGAGTACAAAATGAATGGACTTCTATAGAAATATAAATTTTGGAGTTCCTTATTTTCATTAACAACTAAATGTTCAAAAGATCCAACAGAAAACACCAGAAGAAACATCATTTATAAACTACACTTTAATTTGGCAAGACTGGAAATGTGGCAATTGTAAGCTATATTGTACTGTGCTGCAAATAAAAATATATTTTCAAATATTTTTTTAAACTCCTTCTCAAGCAGAATGTGATAATTGTGAACAGTCTCAGAGTTAAATTGGTGAGGCTTTCCTATGCAATTTCATATACAAACATAAGGTAACACAAAGAACCCTCTGAAATTAAAGTTATAAAAAAACCTTTCACGGGCTGTAATGATTGCTTAGTTCTAAGTTTCTCCAGAGTTAACGATCCACACCCAAATCATTCTTGCATAGCCATTTATTCGGTTAAAAAAAAACTTCTGGTGCCAGTGAAAAACTTTTAAAAACCTATTTAATGAACTGGTATGGGTGAGATGTCACGAAACAGAACAAGAAGCTTTCCAGATGGCAGACTGCTGATTCCTTACCCGTGGTTAAACAATAAATCTTTAATGTAGCTTATCAGAAATGATAATTGTCATGGAGAAAATCTATCTATGTGATCTGTAGGGTTAAAATAACCTGACTGCACATCATAATCAGTAATAAGTGGGTAACTATGATCTTGGGACTGAGACTGTTTAGAGTACCAGCAGGCAAATCTTCCTCATTCATTATAGTACTCCCAGTACACAATAACTAAATGACACCTTTGGAAGTCTACATTTCCCAGAATACCACTTTTTCTCTTGACTAAATGTTTATTTTTCCTGAAAGGTTCTCATTGCAACTGATTGCATGAGTGAAAGGTGCTAAAGAATTACTTTTAAAATTTCTCTGATGAAAAAATATCTGTCTGAGTCAAGATTTGGTTAAGCAATGTAATCAAAGTCAGCACTTGCTATGTGAATCTGATGCTAAGAATGAGAATGAAGAAATAAGCCGGGAATAGGCAGTATTCCCTGGCTGAGCAATGTAGTTGCCAAACTGGAGAGAAGAATAACCCTGTTGAAAAAGTTATCTGAAAATATGACAAAAGCCAGCATTTATTCTACAACCCTAAGCTAATTTTAGAATCAAAATCTCAGTGAGATAAAGTATAATCAGAAAAAAATGGCTTGAGGCATTAACTTAATCATATTTTCCCCTGAATGTCCTAGGATGCTACAGATTCTAAAAAATGGCCTTTGGAATTGCAAAATTACTTTAAGAATTGACAAGTAGTTCATCCAGTAATCATCACTTAGTAAAGAATTACCAGTATACATATATTGATGTGAGTGCAATTAATATAATTACTTACCAATATGGGCTCTGTCCGATATAATTAGCCTTTTTTCCCAGCCTTCTAAACCTTTTGAAGAAATATTAGGTAATACTCATTAATTTTATTTGTCAGTGTTTAATAATGCAAGTACGTTCCCCTAAGTCACGGTTATTACATTCAAGTATGCATAGGATTCCATCTAACCATCTGGGCTGATCTCAAAAAACTATGAAGTACCAGTCTGGGCTAGTGCTTGGTTGGGAGATCATTTGGGAATTCCAGGCCTTTAAGCTACAGCAGAAAGGAAAAAGGAATATCCCAGAGAAAGACAGCAGCAAACCATTTCTTTATTGCTACTAAGAAAACGATATATTGCCATTGCAGTTGAGGTGTTTAATTTTTTTAATCCATTCTAAAAATTGCCATTTTCATAGTGGCACAATGAAACTTCTAAACCTTGAACTTTCACCAAACACCTGGGTGGAGTTTCTAATGTCACATCAATGAACTTGTATTCACACAGTGAGACGTCCTTTCCTTCTCTTACAAATCCTATGTCTTTCAAAACTGAAAAATCTCCCTAGCTGATAAAGTTGGAGTTAGAGAACAGCACTGTGGGATGCTTTAGAAGATTGGTTCAGATAAGTCTGTTCTTCCACATATGTGTTTCTGTATTTTTCGAATGTCTATATTTCTATTTTTATTTTCACGATATGCTATTGAATATTATCTAATTTAGCATCATACTAACATCATTTCCATTTTGGAGCACTGTATCGCTAGATATTAGCTGCACGAAACAAATATTTACTTTTTTAAAAAAGCCAAAAGGGAATTGTTTATCAAATTGCTAATTGAATATAAAGCAACTGAATGAGAACAGCACCTTATTAAACACTCAGTTCTAGTATACTGTTGTGAGAAGACCATGAGAACTACTTCAAATAGTAGCTTACCAAGGTATTCTCACCTTTTCCTTTTTTAACATTTTTCTCTGCTTCTTCAAACAATCCTGGCAGGTGAATTACTACACCATTTCCTGCAAAAAAACATTTTAAAAAAGGTTTTAAAGAATAATGTGAGCTCTCTTTCAAAAATCACAGTTTGAAGTATGATAAAATAATGCAAATGCTATTACACACATCATATTTTTATCGTGTATTGGTGATTTTGGTTTGCAAGGAAGTACTTTTTCTCATGCAAGGCAAAACGCTGTCATTTTACTTCCTCACCCTCTCTCCCAATTGCTCCTCCACTGGAGCTCGAGATAGTTAAAGCACCCTTTGGAATAATACAGATATGGCAGGGTGGTTATTCATTCAGTAGAGAGATTAACACAAATATAGAGACCCAATTTACCTAAGCGTAAGCAGTCTCAAGTACTATAAACCAGCCATTGGATACAGACCAAAGAGTTTGAAGATCTTACTTTTACACTATAGCTGGTTAATATGAACTAACCTCTACTTATTACTTGTATCAGAGCTTACAATTTAATCTGGAATTACTTCAATGGTATGTATACCATTTTTTCCAGGTTGTTGAAATCAACATTTAAAACTACCACATTAATGGTAATTTTGAAAAAAAAAACACCCAAATTTAAAACTACTTTCTTCCCCCCAAAACCAATAGATAAATAGAAATGAATCTGCCATTTCTTTGGAGAATCTGAGAAACCTTCCCATATGTTGGGGGTAAATAATCTAATATTACTTTCATGTAAGCACAGTAATACTATTCCATAGTCTCCCACAATGGTATGTGCCTGATCTTCCCACTCCCTCAACACACACACAGCTTCTGGAATGAAGGACTCATCTAAGACTTTTGTGATTGCTCTCACAAAATGGCTGCCACATAGGGGCATGTCATTTATCACATGGTTCATATGATCAGTGACAACCAATGTGTAAAAGACATAATTTCCCACCTGTTTTTATGAGCCTCACAATTATAAGCAGCAACTTAACTTTGTGTTCATATTGGACAAACAAGAACCTTCCAACTGGCATTTTAATTTTCTAAGAATGTCTAAAGTATCTATGTAACGTCAAAATACATTTTCTCAAAATAAAACTAATCGTGTAGTTCTTTGCTTTATACTGTGCAAGCTTCTCATTGTGTAGGAGGAGGGTAGATGGGAGCATTTGTTCTTACAGATGCCATTATGGGAATTTTAAGCAAGGCATGTTTTCTTAATCTGTCTGGTGTAACTACTGTTACATTTCAAAAATGTGAAAAAGTTATAATGTTTGCAGGTATTCCTGAAAGTTGTACTCTCCAGACTCATCAAAATGCAACTTCTATTGTGATGGTTGAGAATAAGGTGAGGTATAATCCAGGATAGCTAAAGGAATGTGAAGTTAGGATGGGTTCCTCTAAAATTGTTGCTGAATGCATCTGCTATTTGAAGAATGTATTTGGTTCCTGCCTGCCCTACTGCCAGACTTGCATGAGTGGGTATCGTGATTTTTACTTATAAATGTTCCAACAGACATGGGGAGCTAACTTAGACATAGACGACCTGTTATTTGTACACTTTAACCAATAAAAACTTGATTTTTCATGTATAAAGCAGATATAAAAATATATTTATGTATGGGATGACTCAGAAGATGAAAAAACCCCACTCCTGTTCCCCACTATGGCATTGCAGTTACATTTGCTAGGGAAGACAGATGGTAACTCATTCAACCCTGAATTCTGAGGTCAAAATGATCACCCTGTGGCACACAGCAAGAGATATGCAATTCTTTTTGCCTAGCATCCTTGTAAGAGCATATTTGGTGAAAAAAATCTTATCTTCTGCTACTTACTGCATAATAGTAAAACAAATTGTTTCATCTAAAAAAGCCTTCTCCCAAACCTAGCATTAGTATCACTCGGGGAATTAAAAACAACAGCAATACCCGACTACAATATGGATACTTTTTGTTCTTTCCTCGGTTTTAGCTTGAGAACTTTTTGCATCTAGTCATAAATAAAGCTACACATCAGAAGTAGAACTACAAGTAGTGTAGTCCTCTGATGAAACAAAAACAAACAAATCATTTCGATAGATACCACTAACATGGGTGGTGTCTAGAAATGTGTATTTTCTTCTTTATTGCATAAATATTGTAACATGTATTTCCTCACTGTAGTTACTAAACAATGTACTGCAAATTTTTCATAAACACTGAAAAACCTTCAAGATCTTGACTAACAAGAATGGTATGTTTGTACAGTAGTAAAAATCACTTACCAATAAATGCTGTGACTTTTGGATTGATGATACCACTGGGTAACAGATGAAAATCATATTCCACAGAATCTACAACAACCGTATGTCCAGCATTATTGCCTCCCTGTTAAAAATAAAAATGTTAGCTTTAAAAACAAATATTAAAAAAATTAAATTCTCACTAAAGATACTTCAATGACATCTTTCAATGTCCCTTTTTACAGCTAGAAGACACGTATCTCAGTAACAAAAACAAATATGAATATGAATATTCTTGAATGCACCGATATTCACTTGACTGCTTCTTCCAACCTATCTTTTCATTTATATGTGTATTAATAAAGAAGTAAAATTATTACGGGAGAGAATAAGTTGAAATAAATTTAGGACTCTAGTGGGTTATTTTCATGAAAGAAAGATCTAATCCTTTAAAGCACTGACACTTCCATTAATTTAATATTTTCAAATATATGCATTTGGATCAAGAATTTCTGGTTGGTTCCTCCAGAAATCAGAAACATCTAAAAGAAAATCAAAAAGCTTTGCCTATAGTTTGTGGTCTATGCAAATCAGAATTGAATATAATGCTCAGTAAAGTGGGGCATATATTTGCTATTTGATTTAAGTATTCCTGTAGCAGATGTCAGCCAGGTGCTATTTAACACTATGAATTAGCATGCTACTCATTAACAATTGTCATTCACAATACATCTGTTTACTGTTTTATGTAGATTATTGTTTTTACATTATCTTGCATTGGGAGCTGGCAAGAGTCAATCTGAAGTTATTTATCTATTGTCTGAGAAGCATCTAAATAAACAAATTAATGCAGCATTAAAATAGAACAACTTTTCACAAATACTACAGCAGTGACTGTGCGGTAAACCACTTGTGCAAGTATGCCATCAAATATAATATTTCTGCTCAGATAAGTACACACAAACAGACACACAGACACACACATAATAATAACAACAGCAACAACCAAAAAAGAAAAGAAAAACATTGAAGAGTGCAATAGTTATTTTTATAGCTATCTTACTTGATTTATAGCTTGCCTTAATGATCTGGTAAGCACTCAAGACAAACTTAAAAAATTAAGAAAAACAGAATGAAATCAATATAAATTAAAATTAAAGATAAACAAATACTAAAATCATATAACAGTTAAAAGCTCAATAAAATAGTTGCATCTTCACAGAGGTCCTATGTGCCGAGACAGCACGGGTCAAAAAACAGTCCCCACTGTTTCCTGGATAGGATCCAAACAACTGTAAAAACACTGCTCCCGCCCCCATCCCATTTCAACACGCTTTCCAAAAGGATATTACAGTTAATAATAATAAAAAGAAGACCTACCAAGAAATATAGACAATATAGTGCACTCTCACCCCTCTCCCCAAGTTCTTCATATAAGTCCTCTACCATCTGATAAAATTGATAAGGGGTACATTTAGACTACAAAAGAGACAATTAAGGGGAGACAGGATAGCAGTCTTTCATTATTTGAATGGCTCTCGAAACAAAAAGTGTGTGGATTTATTCTAGATAACATCCAAGGGCAGAAAGAACCAATGGGTAAAAGCGATATAGAGGGAAATCCAAACGCAAAATAAGAAATAATTTCCAGACTAAACAGTGAACTCCTAGAGTTTTGGGTTCCTAACTCAGGGCAAAAGGGTGAAAAGTTCCCTTCCAAATCAATGAGGTGCCAGGGCTTACTAGTGTCAGAGTTCCAGAAAAGGAAGGTTACATGGTCATGATGGGGTACTCCTGAATTGCTTGTACAGGTAATCCTTGCTTAACGACCATTCATTCAACATCTGTTTGAAATTATGATGACGTTGAAAGTATGGACTTACAACCCATGCTTAAAGTTTACAGCCATTGCAGCGCCCCTGCAGTTAGGTGAGTGAGCTCTGGGCTCTTGGCAAGCTTTCATGCTTACAATGGATTTCCAAGCGCCCTGTAATCACAAGATTGCATTTGAAATCTTCCTTGCCAGGGGCTTCCATCTTCCGTAAGAAGGTCAATGAGGGAAGGGCAGCCACTGCCATCTGCTGTCAGGACTCCTTCTGGCTCTGGGAAGGAAGGGGGCTAACTGAAAAAAGGTCCATCAGGATCCATTTTGGGACAAACTGTTTTCAGCAGCTTATTTGGGAATGGAAGATGAGTCTGCCTCCAGACTGGTTTCAGCCCACATGAGATGGAGTCCCTCTGGCCAGCAGCCCTGTTACTGTCAAAGAGTGTGGCATGAGGGGCTTGCAGCAAGGGACATTTGGAGCCAGGCTGGCAACAAATGCTTCTTGCCATAAATCCCAATTGCCAAAATTCAATCTGGCATGGACTTCTCCCACCAGTTGTCTTTCAAAATGGAAGGACTGCCTGTCAGATTGATTTTGCCCCTCATCGACCCTCACACAGTCATTCTGTGCACTGAGGGGAAGAAATCTCCAGTACTGGGCTGGAGAAAAAGAAGTTCAGATGACAAAGATCCAAGCTTCTGTTCTGTAGCCCAACGCTGCAATTTCCTTCTGTCCATAGAAGAAAGCTGCCTGAACCCTTCCTTTGTAGGCAGCAATTTTGCCTAACCTGCATAATTGCTTAACAATTGCAAGTGAGAAACCTGGGGTTGTAGTCATTGAGCTAGGTGGTCATTTGGGTGTCTCATTTAATTATTACAACAACTTACAACCAAAATTCCAAGCTCAATTATGATCCTAAATCAAAGAGTATTTGTAAGTAGCTACTTCAGCATGGCCATTAAAATCCTCCAAGAAAGCCAAGAAAGAAGCATTGAATATTTGACAGTACTAAAAATTTCTAAAGCCGATTTTTCAATACAGTATTGTTTACTGGGATATTTATAAAAATAGACCACATTATCTGTGACATGCTTTAATACCACAAGTAATTCAGAAAGTCTTTTGTGCATTTGTCTACACTTTATTTGAGAATCTCATTAATTCATTTTATATTTTCTCTTATCCAAAATAAAGTATTTAATTCCAACATGGAACTCAGAAGTATTCTGCTTGGATGTGTTGTGCTATCCAAAAAACCCAGAGTGTAAATCCCCCCCCCCTACACACACACAAAACAGTTGTCCACTATTATCTAAAGATGGAGATAATCCTCCATTAGGGCTATGTGCTTTGTTAAAACTCTTGGCGTGTGGCAAACTGAAAAATGAGAAATTAAAAATTAGGTTGAAAACGCTAAATAAATAATAAATTTCTTCTAACTTATAATTGCCTCAGAATCTCTCATAAATCAGAAAAAAACAAAAAGTTGCTCCATGTTCTTTTAATTCCATGCTATTTGAGCAATTTTCCATTTGATCATTTATAGTCTCAGCAAACAGAATCAGAGTGTTACACAGCTAAAATTTTAATATATTTGAGGCGTTTGCGGGAGAGGCAGCATTTGCTGTCTTGTTATCCTTATTATTTTCTGTCCATGACCTCTCAATTATTTAAATCAACATATTTTCACTTGCACACAAATCTTGTTAGCACCTATCATTATATGTTGTTTGTAACTACAGATATGAGCTAAGATTTCACAAATGGATGTATCAAGATACAGAGAAGCATTTTTTTTCATTTAACAAATGAAACTGATACCACACTCAATTTTTATTCAAATATAAGAATCTTCGACACTCTGCAGGGCTAATCTGAGGCTTAATGTATGTGATAGGTTGATCCAAATGATAATTTCACCCCCACATCCCATGGACATGCTCCATCAAATTCAGATGGTTAGTGTTGTGTTGAGATGGGGAACCTTTAAGAGTTTTTATTTATTGGGTTTGATGTAAAAGACTAACACAGCTAACCACTCTGAAGACATGTCAAAACTGATCCTCTTTTGTTTATTTTAGCACAGGCATAAAATACTGTTCAGGTAACATAGACCAGGGCAGAACTCAGAATGTAAACAGTGGCAAGAAGTTCTTCTCTCTATAAGAATCTAAACTCCTGTGAATGCCGTCATATGTACAGTACAGCATTGCATGTGAAGCTTTCCTTGTTACAAGTACGAACACTATATTTGTAGATAATCAACATTAGAGTATGATTTACAGAGCAAAGAGGTTATTTATTACTGGTTATTTGGTTGAGTTCTCCGAAGATTTGTGTCACCTATCGTATTGTTTTATGATATTAGGTCTTTCTTTATAATATTATTTTTCTATTTATATTCAACTAAGTGATAGTTGCCTTGTTTTTCAGAATTTGCTGCTGAACACATCTGAAACTTAGGTTGCTGAGGTAAAATCTATGGTCCATCTCCTTTCCCATTATTTTTTTTCAAATACCAAAACATAATGGTACCACTTTTCATTTTATTGATGACATGAGGATTCTAAGAGCAAATATGAGAATTCTGAGAATAATATCCAAAAACAATTATGTATAACCAACAGACCTTAAAAGTAACAAAATATTTACTAGCTTAAAGTTCTATATGTGTAAACATGCTACAATATGAATTTCTTTGCTGTGTACATACCAACATCCAGGAATTTCATTAATAAATGGTCAAAAAAACATGCTTAATAGAAAATACATTGCAGGATCAAAAAAATATTCCTCAAATCATCAGGAATGTGTCCTGCTTACTTTTAATTTCATATTCTCTAGCTTTACCTTGCCCTTATATTTATATCAGGGTGGATTTTTTTTAAATTAAAAAAATGGATTTTTAAAATTTTTATTACATTTATTTTCATAAAATGTTTCTGGAGTAAAAATCTATCTAAATATAGTTTTCTATTTAAGATACATTAATAATTTAGTTTATTCAGCATGAAATGGAGTTTAATTATGTAGCATGAGGCTATATATTCTTCAATATTGAGACTGTCGGTGAGTCAACAGTGGGTCAGAGGAGGAGCTACTATGGGACACAAATGACAGTTGCTCTTTAAAAATTATGATTTAAATCAAGTTGATTTAAATCAAGCTTTTTTACTAGTGATTTAAATTATGATTTAAATCATGATTTAAATTGACTTGATTTAAATCAAATCCACCCTGATTTATATTCAAACTCTTCCTTACCCAACCAACTAATCTTGGTTGATTAAGGGAACTAAGCAGAATCAAACTTGATTATTTTTGGATAGAAGTTCACCTGGAAGTAAATTGTTTGTAGGCTAGAATGGAAAGTAGAAACAAAAGTCCTGAAAATGTGGCAATAGCGAACAATTTCCATGTTGTTTTTCTCCCAAGATTATACCGAAATGACTATAAACTCACTAGGAATCAATTTTGATTTAACAAAGACTTTCCCTGAATCTGATTACTTCCTCTTTGTCCAGAATATTCTTGTCACCTCAAATTCAGTATTCAGGGATCTTCTTCTCTTTCTTTTTTATAGAAAGATAAATTAAGATTTATTTATTTATTTATTTATTTATTTATTCACATTTTTATACCGCCCTATCTCCCGAAGGACTCAGGGCAGTTTACAGCCAGATAAAAAAACATACATATAAATACAGAATAAAACATTGATTAAAAAACTTATTAAATAAGGCCGAATATTTAAAATAGCAATAAAAATAATAAAAACCCCAATTTTTTTTTTTTATAAAAAGTTTTATTTTTACAATCATATCAAATAATTCATCCAATGTACAGTTATATACAATTAGTCGGGCTTGCCCAGTCACCACCCCCCTTTTTAACACTCTTCCCTCTTCTACCTTCTTCTACTTTCCAGACCTTCCTCTCCTTCTCTTATCTACATCCTTTCCTCCCTCCACCCTACACCTTCCTTCTCCCTCTTCTACCCCTCTTCCTTCCTCTTCTCCTCTTTCCTACCTCCTACTCTCTCTTTTCTCCCTCCCCACCGTTCTAAAATGGTAACTGGGCAGACCCGACCCTGCATTAATTATATTTATACATCTTCAATAATCCCTGTACATTAACCATCACTCCATCTCTACCAAACCCCAATTCCCTCCCCTTACCCCCACCCCCACCCCGACTTCCCAGAACAAAATGCAGGGTATCAAAACTAACAATCATAATCTAAAATAATTCCTAAATTATAATCTCTAGTCACACCACACAGTCACACTCTCAATTCCCTCTCCTTCAAAAATATATCTAATACAAAATATTTCCTAAATTTACTCATATGCTATTGATATTTTTTATCTGATACTTATTTTGAATATAATCAATCCACATTTTCCATTCTAAAATATATTTTTCTTGTGTATAGTCTTTCAAGTAAGCGAGATTTTTGCCATTTCTGCCAGATTTGATACTTTAAGTGTCCATTCTTCAATTGTAGGTAATTCTTCTTTCTTCCAATATTGAGCAATCAAAAGTCTTGCGGCTGTTATTAAGTTCAAAATCAATTTAGTCTCTATAGCTGTACAATCCATAATTATTCCTAGTAGAAAGAACTGCGGAGTAAACTTAATCTTTTTCAAAATATTCTGCATGATCCACCATACTTTAATCCAAAATGCTTTAACTTTTTTACAAGTCCACCATATATGGTAATAAGTGGCATCTTCACAATCGCATCTCCAACATTTAGCCTGTACATTAGGATACATACATGACAACTTTTGGGGTCTAAATGCCATCTATAAAACATCTTATAAAATTTTCTCTCATATTTTGCGCTTGTGTAAATTTAACATTCCTCACCCAAATTCTTTCCCAAGTTTCCAACATTATTGGTTGCTGAAAATTTTGTGCCCACTTAATCATACAATCCTTAACTAGTTCGGACTCTGAGTCTATTTCTACTAATACATTATACAACCTCTTAATATGCTGTTGGCCTTGATCTCTCATTTGTTTTAACAAATTATCCTCAATTTGCTTAACACCTATTTTTTGATCTAATTTCCATCTAGCTTGTAATTGTCCATATTGGAACCATGTATAATTTTTCCCTTCTTCCCCCATCTTTTCTCTAGATTTTAATTGTAATTCCCCCTTTTCCATACAAAGAAGTTCTTTATAGGTAACTACCTCCATCTTTTGATATATATTTATATTTTCTATCATGTGTCTCGGGATTGCCCATATTGGAATCTTTCCATCTAATTATTTTGATATTTCCTCCAAACCCTCAATAATGCATTTCTAATTATATTATTTTTAAATATTTTATCTACTTTCTTATCATATAATAAATAGGCATGCCACCCATATAACAAACCATAACCTTCTATATTCAAAACTCTTTCCTCAGTTAAATTAATCCAATCAGTAATTAAAGTTAAAACAACTGCATCATAGTACAATTTCAAGTTAGGCATTTTAAGACCCCCCCTTTCCCTTGTATCCTGCATTATTTTTAATTTTATTCTTGGTTTTTTGCCCATCCATACAAAGTTATTAACCCCCTTTTGCCATTCCTGTAATTTGATATCATTCTTAAGCACCGGTATCATTTGAAATAAAAATAGAAACCTGGGCAAAACATTCATTTTTATAACCGCTATTCTTCCCAACAAGGATAGTTGTAACTTCTTCCAACTCTCCATTTCTTTCCATACCTTCTGCCACAATACCTCATAATTATTTTTATATAATTTAACGTTTGAAGCTGTAATATATATTCCTAAATATTTAACCTTTTTAACGATTTCAAAACCTGTAATTCTTTCTAACTCTTCTTTTTGTTGTATATTCATATTTTTAGTTATCATCTTTGTCTTTTGCTGATTCACCTTAAATCCAGATACTTTACCATAAAAACCCCAATTAAAACCAAATTCAAAATTTAAAATTCTAGTCCAGTCCTGCGCAAATAAAGAGATGTGTCTTAAGCTCGCGGCGAAAGGTTCGAAGGTCAGGAAGTTGGCAAAGTCCTGGGGGAAGTTCGTTCCAGAGGGTGGGAGCCCCCACAGAAAAGGCCCTTCCCCTGGGTGTCGCCAGTCGGCACTGCCTGGCCGACGGCACCCTGAGGAGTCCTTCCCTGTAAGAGCGCACGGGTCGGTGAGAGGCAATCGGTGGCAGCAGACGGTCCCGTAAGTAACCCGGCCCTATGCCATGGAGCGCTTTGAAGATAGTTACCAAAACCTTGAAGCGCACCCGGAAGGCCACAGGTAGCCAGTGCAGTCTGCGCAGGAGAGGTGTCACATGGGAGCCACGAGGGGCTCCCTCTATCACCCGCGCAGCCGCATTCTGGACCAACTGGAGCCTCCGGGTGCTCCTCAAGGGGAGCCCCATGTAGAGAGCATTGCAGTAATCCAGAATTTAGGTTTGTTAATGTATTTATCTTGATAATAGCAAGTACAAGAAAATGTAATTAGATATTACTGATTATATCCTTGACCCAGAAATATCCACAGGATAGCAGAAAGATAAAAGCAGCATTGCACAGTTGTGGCAAACTCCCACAGCGTTTGTATGTACAACATGAAGTGGCAGGCACATCCAAAAGGGATGGAGCTTATAACACAACAGCATGCCACTCTTTTCATCATTTTGACAAAATCTCGAAGACCTTCATGCTTTCAACTACATTTATTTTCATGAAACATTAAAATCTTGAATACATATAAAACTGATTTAAATTAAATATCTGGTTTCTGGTTGGTTTTTTATTATTATTATTTTTATTGATTCATTTTCACTGGCTAGAACTCCAAAAAATATTACAATGCATACGAAAATATCTCCATGTTTATTATTCTAGCTAATTCCTTGAGACAAAGGAATTAACTATTAAGAGCTGTAAATAAATAATAAGCAACTTGTCTGAAATCTCAGTGGAGCCACTGATACAACGAAAGCAAAACACATGACATTTAACTCCTTTTTAGTAACAGTCTAATCTAGCCATCTCTCTGAGGAATGCAAGCTAGTTAAAACTACTGACATTCCATATTGTACTTCTGAAAGGAGATTTCAACCTTTATTATCAGTCTCACATTAATAACATAAAAAGAGGAAAGAGTGCATTCCACACATATTAAATGTGTTTAATTTAGAATAGAATAACAGTGTTAAAAGGGACCTTGGAGGTCTTCTAGTCCAATGCTCTGCTCAAGCAAGAAACCCTATGCCATTTCAGAAAAATGGTTGTCCAATCTTTTTTTTAAAAACTTCCAATGTTGGAGAATTCACAACTTCTGGAGGCAAGTTGTTCCACTGATTAATTGTTCTGTCAAGAAATTTCTTCTTAGTTCTAATTTCTTCTCTCATTGATTAGTTTCCATCCATTGCTTTATAACTATAACTATAAATTTAAAATATATCAAGTCTGTTTTTGTTCTAATCTTTTCCATTTTCTGAGTGTACCAGCCAAATATAATCTAAAGGTCAGTTGACACCACTAGAACAAAAAACTGCACCCCAGATTTGGACATATTGAAGAAGGTCAACATTTTATGTATTAAACCGGGTTCCCTAACCCCAGTCCTATCAGCAACCGGTCCACACAAATAAGCAAAGTCCCATTCGCAGGATGGAGGCAGCACACACCCTCCTGTCCACAAAAAAACCTTTCTCCATGAAACCAGTCCCTGGTACCCAAAAGGTTGGGGGCCAATGTATTTAAAATTATAAATTATAAACTTAAACTATTAAACTACACAATAAATTTAGTTATACTTTTAAAATCATGCTTTTAAAAAATCAAACTAGAAACCTTTTAATTACTATCTCTCCACTAAATATGACCACAATGTTATATCACAAAATGTATGCCTAACATATGATACTAATATTGGTCTTGCAGATAGAAATCCTAACATGCAAAGAATCCCCAACAGTTTTTATTGTAGATTAGCAAAAGAGAGAGAGAGAGAGAGAGAGAATAAATGATGATATTACTGCAATAATAGCTTGATTCACTTGGATCAGAAAGATGTTGAGACAACATCCCCAAATTCTTTTCCCTGTCAAGTTCATATACTTATATGCAATCAGTTTAACATAATCAGGAGACATTAAAATGATCAATAGCCAAATTCAAATCTAAAGAAATACAACTGTGAGAACAAGCTACTCTCTCATTGCAACTACTGTATAACATTTGTAAGCCATAACAGATACTCTAATTAAAAATATATCAGACGGTAAATCTCTGGAATTTAGAACAAAACTCTCATAATCATACTCAGTTCTTAGGAATGCAATTAAATAAAGGCAATCTTTGATTAGAAGGCACTATCACATTTATTTTAATATGTCATTTTAATAAGAAAAAATCTTATGGTAAAGCTTTGCTTTATGACTACATTGGCAGAACCATTTTTTTTAAATAATGTTGGCTCAGATTGCTAGACCTGAAGAAGCTGAACACTCCTTGATAGTTCTAAGATATCCAGTTTCATTAGCATGCACAACTGTTACATAAATATGCTTCAAAGGAAAATGATCTAATAATCTCACAGGTTAACACTTTAGAACAGAAAATAAGTTCATTATTGGCATGCCGTATCGTAAAGTGCAAAGTCCATGTATGTTTACATTAGAAATACATATTTTCCCTGTATTCATTAGGGCTCATTTCTAAATAACATTCTGGATTTCAGCCTAAATTATCAGTATATTAAAAAGCTTTTCAGGGCAAGCATATAATAAAGTTTCAGGTATCATTAGAAAAGGAGTTATCAGCAGTGCGTGGCATAAAATTATTTGAATAACTAAAGGCAAATAAAGCATAAAATGTCATCATTTACCTCTGATAGCAGTTTCTTATACATTGTGTTTGGAATTACAAAACCAAGTTTTATGAAAGAAAAAAGTACAATATTAATATCTTATTCAACAGACAAAAATTGATTGCCCAAGATAATTATGGTAAATTTCTAAAAACGATTTAGAGTCCTTGAGCAATGTTGCATGAAACACCATTCTATAATAGGATAGTAGATATGGGAGAGCTGTTCTAAAAAATAAGAACACATACACACCCAACCCAAAATAAACTCCACAAGATCGTAGACATGGCTTGTTATTTCCTGCTCAAATTTGTTCCAAAGAATTTGAATAAGAGGATAGGCACCTCAATTTTGTTTCCTAACTTTTAACAAAGCATATTTATATCATTCAGAGGGAGTACTATCATGAAGTAGCTGAAATTGAAAAAGACAAAATAACCTTGTAAAATGTTGCTTTGAATAACACATTATTTTTGGAAAAGAAATATAATCCTTCTCTAATTTCCAAGTTCTTTTAAGTTCCATGTTCAAATCAGGTTGTAGATTCAGAAATCATTTTAAAACGTGTGACTCTGGCTGATATCAGAGGCTAAGCAGGCTTAATTTTGATTAATATTTGCATGGCAGAATGGCTGGGAATCTGACCATTATAGGCTAGATTGGGAAGTTGGAAAAAACATGAGAAAGCAAGAACAAATCACTTCTATAAGAAAACTGCAGTCCTGAATAGAAATTGTTCAAAATAACTGAATAGAAAAAGACTGGCCTTCCCATACCAAAATTCTTTTCAATTAGCAATTGATTAAATAATTCCAAAAGAAGTATTGAATAACACTAAGAAAATTTAAGGGCAAACATTGAAAAAAAGTATTGTAACCAAGTAAATATTTCAACAATAGGATTTGATTGATCAACCCACTAATACACTAATGGATAAAAGACAGAATGGCAGGAACAAATTTATCATATGTATATGTTACATACTAAATATATTTATATAGCCCTTTCCAGACAACTGCATTTTAAAGTGTTTTACTATAAAACCTTGTAATAAAACTCTATGTGAGTATGAGTGTGTGTGTGAGAGAGAGGGGGGGGGGAAGAGAGAATGAGAATATTCACAAAGGGCCTGTAGTGGTATGTGGAAATGTTAGGAGACAGGATAAAGGGAGCTATCAAATAAGAAACAGCATAGCCGACACCTGGATAGCGGGTGGGGCAAGAACCTAGAAGAGATCCTCCCTAGTTTCTCATACAGTAAAGAAGATGTGGGGGGAAGTATTTTCAGATTTGCAAAATTCAGTCAATGTAGTTCTATAATAAAGTAGAATTAACTCATCTGATTGTTATGCTCCAACAAGACCAATGTGAAGAGATAGGCATTTAAAAAGCATCTAAAAGATGTTATGATAGACCTCTAACAAAGAGCAGGATCTCCCAAATGATCTTAATGATTAACCAAATCTGTAACAATCCCAAGTTACTTAGTGAAGTATATATTATTAAAAAAATCCTTGAACTTGGTTCAATAGCTAATTGGAAGTCAGTGCAGTTGCTTCAAATGAGGTGTAACATGACTAAAATATAGGCAAGTGTCCCATCCAACAACTTGACTACTACTGCATTCCAAACAGCTACAATTTGATCAAATGGAAACTCTGCATTCAGCATAATAATCCAAATGCAAGGGTACTGATGTGTAAACATTAGCCTAGGCTGCCTCTGTCCAAGTTGCTATAACAACAATTACTACTACCCTAACCAAAGCTGATGACAGGCAATCTCTGGCTGCACAGATCACCTAGGCTTCCAATGACAATGACTTCAAACACATGCCCAAACTACTTATCACTTTCTGAAGAAGTGCAATCCCATTTAGAATTCCTAAACTCACCCACATGAGCTCTCCATGTTCTCAAGATTCAAACTGTTTACTTCACATCCCACCCCATCACTTATCCTGTTTCAGAACACATATAGTCTCTCCTGTACAAGGAAGGAAAGAAGGAAACTGAGTATCATTGGCATATTGATTACACTTAGTCCCTGAACTCTTGACAACCATCTCTAGCAGCTTGATTATATTTTTTTTTTTTTTTTTTTATTCAAAAAGTTTTTATTAGTCAAAAAAGGTTTATACAAATACATATCAGGTATGGTAAATTTTCATTTTTCTTATCTAAAATAAGAATTTTACTCAAATTTTTTAACACATACAACAGCCATATGGCAAGCAGGTGACACGAAGTAGCTAAGTTTACAAATTTTAAATCGTAATAAAGAAGGGTCAAGAATAAACAGAATATCGTACAAAAGAGAATAAGGAAAACCAACACAATCCCAAATATCTTTATCACTTCCTAGTTTTGGATCTCAGAACTCTGGGTTCAGCCTGACCCAACTCCAGGGCCGCAACAGCGGCAGCCGCTCGCCCATGATCTATAACCTCCCTTCTTCAATTCCTGGGTCATCTGATTCCAGGAGGCTTTGTGTTCCTCCACATAGGCCGTAGCCTCCATAATTGTACTGATTTTTTCGTAATGCCCTCCCGGAAAATCATCAATCCCTCTGGCATCAGCCATCTGAAGCCCACTCCTTCTGGTACAATTTGCTTGACAAAAAATAATATTTCTTTCTTTTTTCACGTACCTGTCTGGGAATCTGCCTCAGAATGGCTATCTCCCTGCCCCTGTAAATCAGTGCCCCACTCCTATGTTTTCTAAGAATTTCATCTCTCGTCTCTCTTCTCACAAATTTGACATGAACCTCTCTGGGAACTGCATGCGTGCGTGCATATTGCGAATTAACTCTATAAACTCGATCCACATCCCAATTCATGAAATCAACACCTCTCCCAAGAAATTCTCCCAACAATTTAGTCACAACATCTCTCAAGTCTTCTTGGTCCACTTCTTCCAAATTTTGAAACCTAAGGAAATAAGACATTTTATCCATCTGTGGTCCAAGCACAGCATTGCCTGTCGTCTCCTCTCTTTTCTGCACTGCCGCATCTCACCCTCAAACCTTCCACTTTCTGCTTGTTTTCTGCTGAAACTTGTTGAGTATCCTTTAAATCCTTTTGGATAGTCACAATTTCTGCTCTTATTTCATCAATTTCTTGTCCATATTAGATAACTTTTCCAAAATTCTCTCCATCTCTCCAGCAGTTGGTCTCTGACCTTTTGCCATTAAGGAAAAAAAAATACAAAATCCTCAGGCAGGCACGGTATCCTTGTAATTTCCTCCGGATCCACCAGGGGGCACTCACAGGAGCAACGAGTCCAGAGTACAGTTAGTCAACCAGGAAGCCGAAGGGAAGTGATGTCATCAAAATTCTCATAGTGAAGGCGGAAGCTGGGCGCCACCACTGTTCCCCAGAAGGAGGGGCCTCAAACCTTCCCTCCTAAATTTCTCCATCACCTCTTCTCTCCAGAGCTCCACAAAACCGGTAATCTTCTTATTTTAAGTTCTCCTCTCTCCAGAATAACTCGTGCTCCTTCCAACCGCAGGGGAGAAAAACCCCGCACTCCGGGCACTCCACTCACGTTTACCGATATTCCCTTCCTTCTCCTCCTCAATTCTTCTCCGTTCCTGTTCACCACCAGGCTGCTGCAGTTATAAATCAATGCCCGGTGTCACGGGCACAGCGGCAAGCGGCGACCAAAATAATGGCGCGGCCTGTGGCCTCAAACCCCGCCAAGCCTAGGGCCGCGCCAGCATCGGTCCCCACAGTCCTGTATGTCGGCTGGGAGACCCCTGGCGAGCCGTCCGTGCGGCAGGTGTCCTTTTCGGAACACCTGGCCCCTGAGGGCCTCGGCGGCGGCCGGATTCGGGCGCTGGAGGCAGGAGAAGCCTTCCAGACGTCCGTTGCCACTGGACACCGGAAGTCGTCTCCACTAGCAGCTTGATTATAGATGTTAAATAATAGTGGGGACAAAGCAGTGATTTGCAACACATTATAGATTGTTGCCAGAATGCAGACAGTTGCCAAATAACTGATCTCTGAGATATCCCTGCAAGTAGTAGTAGTAGATTAATTTTAGTGCAGTCTGTGTAATTTACAGAGAACAGCATAACAGATGGTATGGTTATTAAGAGACCAAGTAAGATCAATAACATAATCTCTGACTCTACCTTGCAGGAAGTACACTATTTGGCTTGGCTGATTCCACCTCAAACCATGTCTGAACCTATATCAAGGCTCCTCAAGAACATCTATAGCTGCACAAATACATTACACATTTTTTCAAATAGTATAATTTCCTCAAAAAGATGAAGAGGGGGGTATTTATTATCAGGATAGCAAAAAAAAGTTGGTGCCAGAGGGCATATACAGGTATGGGCAAATCAATACTACCTTTATCAGTCCATCATGCAGACATCGTTTCATCTATTAAGTCAAAATGATCAGAAGTCAACACAGCATATGGTAGACCAGACACATTCTTAGATTTCAAAAACTGAAAACAATCTCATATTTCAATCTCACAAACAAAAAGTACTGGAGACTTTGTAGTTGGTATGCAATGTACTGAAAGCAACATTGCAGTCAATATCTATACAAGTGATTTATCCTTGAAGAATTTCACAAATTTGTTCCATGCCAAGGTCCCTAAACTGGATTCATTATTATAATTACATTCTTTCCTTTTCTGCATTAACACGAAAAACTCTGGCAGGTCTGGAAGCTTCTCTGACCTTCTGAGATGTTTTTCAAGAGAAGTATTAAAAATTTCTTACATGAACCAATATCTAAGTCCATTCTTTAAACGTTATTACCTGCTTGATCTTGATGCTGCAAACAAGAAAAGACTAATTCAAACTGATCCTTTAGATTTCTGATCTTTGTTTCTATTGCCAAAATGTCCATAGTTTTCAGTGCTACAATTCTGTAAAGTTACAGAATTTTTTTCAACCATACTGCCAAAAATCCATAAAGTAGAGGACTCCGACGAAACAGACTAGTGTTCCTAAACAAGCCTGTGTGCTTTGTTTTTGTTTCTTCTTTAAAAACAAACAAAAAAGGGTGTCAAGGTTTTGTCCTAAGATATACAAAGCAAACAATGAAGCCTACTCAGTTTTTAAAATTAATTTAGATATTGTAGGCAATCTAGTTTTCAACTTCTAAGCAGGAAATTTGAGAGACAACTAACTTTGGTGAAGAGGATGAGGCATCAGGCTACAGACCAGAAGACAGTGAGTTCTACTCCTGCCTTAGGCAAAAAGCCAGCTGGGGCTAGTCACTCTCTCTCAGCCCTAGGAAGGAATCAAGGACAAATCATTTCCAGAAAACCTTGCCAAGAAAACCACAGGGAGTAATCCAAGCATCACCAGAAGTCAACTCTGACTCAAAGGCGGGCACAAGCGCAAGCACCTGTGCACACACAAACAAACAAAAAGCATGAAACTACTATTTCCCTGCATTGCTTATGACTAACAACCTTTTCCTAGTCTCAGCCTGTTTTAAATAAACAGATGACAGCTTAGGCACAGAACCTGCATCAATTTTCAGGTATTTATAACCTGCATAAATTTTCAGGTATTCATCTCCCCTGTTTATCATTTTTGAAGACTAGGGAACCCGGTGAAAATAAAATTACAAATTTCTTGGGCAGAGATGGATTTAGCTTTGAATATTAGCCTAGAGTTTAGTCTAGAAGTAAATTCTATTGCAAATTGTAATTTCATTTGATGATCTATGTATGGACTAACTCAATTCCTGCAAAATATCTCACTGCAGACAACTCTTTTAAGATTAATCCTGATGGGTTGCAACGTCTACTCTTATATGACTTCCACAACACCTCAGTGTAACTAAGGGATAGGAATAACATCAGAAAGATCACAAATAGGGAGGTGTGGGATCTCGGTACATTTTCGCACCTGAAGGGAAAAAAAACAAAGACATGTCGGATCCCTGGTTGCCTATTTAGATGGGAGGGAAACCTGCTGCTCGCTATGGAATCGATGCCCAACGGGAACGGAACCCAAATATTCATTCTTTGCACATTGGCGAGTTTAGGATGGGAGCGAGACAAGGGCAGATCCCTGGTAACGGGCGAGCAAAGGCCTCAGCCGTCACCATCGCTCTCCTTACTCCTTCTTCCTACGTTTGGTCCCGCAAAGGCTTTTCTGCCTCGCCCACACCGCGCGCCTACTGCACTGCAGGAACAAGGGACAACGGACTCTGGCGGGCGGCAAAGCCATCCCTGACCCTCCCCAGGCGGGAAATGGCGGTAACGGGCTCACCGTGGGAGAAGCCGAAAGAGGAAGAGGTTACCGCGATCCCGGTCCCGTCATAAAGCAACGTCGTCGGGGGTGGGTGGATGGATGGGAAAGACGGGGACTCGCGCGCGGGGCATCTTCTGCAAGATTGCGGCGACCCGGCTAAATGTAGCCGTTGTTAAGAAAAGCGGGGCCGGCGGACGGAGGACAAGCAAGGCGCGAAGAGATGGAGGGGCAAAATTAATCGACCCAGCGCTGGGCAGCCTTGCTCGCAATTTAAAGGCGGGAAAGGCTCCAAAGGTGCCTCTGGATCCCGCCGTTGCCGCCTTTGTCTTGTGCCGGCTTCGCCTCCAGGAGGCTCAAGGTGACACACATACACACACGCCCCTCTTCGGCCCATCGGGGCGCTCACCTGGCACCTGCAGACGATGTCCGCGTCCTGCGCGAGCAGATCCACCACTTTGCCCTTCCCTTCGTCGCCCCATTGTGCTCCCAGGACTACAGTCACTAGGTTGCCGGGATGCCGAGCGGCGCCCCCGCCATTAGGGATGGTAGCGGCGGCGGACGCGGAGCCGCTTTCAGACATGGCTCCCGCAGGCGACTGTTCCCTCCTCGTTTGCAAGACACATGCAAGGAGGAAAGGAGGAAACGGCGCGGCCGGTGAAGGCGCCTTCTTCCCCGCCTTCTCATACAGAAGGTACACCGTTGCCGCATCCGACAACTGCGCTGCCCGCCGCCTATTGGTCATTCTTCGATAGCCCTCTTGTACGCGAGATCCAGAGACCCGCCTCCTCATCTGCATAACGTGAAAAGGATGCCGCTTCATGCCCATATATAGAAGAAGGGACTACGCTGCCCAGAGTGCTACTGGGCTAACGTCGCCGCGGGTCATCCTGGGAAGCGTAGTTGCTGAGTCCTGATGCCGAATTTGTGTTCATGAGTTCTTTTGTGCAAAATTTGTCCTAGAGAGAATCTCAAGGGGCACTGCTGGTACATACTAGCGTGCATCCCATTGGAGAAAGAGCATACGGCTACATTCTACTGCAATCTCAAACAGACCCTTTTGGGGAAAAAATAAGACTTTTAGGAGCACCGTAATTTGTTAATAATAATATGGGGTTGTTAATAGCTCCCTTTTTGAGCTAACTCGTTGCTGCTCAGCCTGTAGTTGAACAAGGTGGGAGCTAAGAGGCGGCATAATTGAGGACTATCCAATAAGGATGTGTTGTATAAATTCTGTTTATAAGTTATACTTTTCAGCTACCTTTTACAGTCACATGATCACTCTACCTTTTTGTGAATTCTACGTATTTTCATTACTTAAAGCAAAGATACCAGCGTCTTGGTTTTCAGATCTTGCTGAACATGATTTCTTATCAGACATATATGTCATTATTGAGGTGGAATGAGAGTTGAAATTTTTCAATTTCAATTTCAAATCTTTATGTGGCTAGAGTGCACAACATATGTACAATGAGATTGGTTGAGCTCCCTCAGTGCACACCCCCCCCAACACAATACAACTCAGTGAAAATAGAAAATCCCTAACCCAATAAATCATGTTAACAAAACACCCAGTCCTATTGCACCAGTGTGAACAAGTTACATGTTGTGCCGGCCCTGCAAGTCCATCGTACTACGTAGTTATGATGTTATTTTGCATTCAGGAATTAAACAGTATGGAAGGCTATATATTGCCTGGGATCCTGAAAGTGTAAGAGGCTCCATTACCTGGCTGCACTGTTTTTATGTAATTATTATGATAAATCTTGATGGGCTATATATATATATATTACTTTTTTATGGTTTTGTGATATTGTTCTTTGCTAAGTCTATTGGATTGACATGGATAGCTATAGAAGTTGACTAAATACAGTACTGTAATTCGATAGCTGTTCACACTTCTGAAACTGGATAATCCTGGTAATAGATTTGTCTTTTTAATTTGCAAATACCATTTGAAGTGATGTGCAATTACTGAGCTTATTGCACAATGTGTATGTAAACTTGAAAAAGAAAATCCAATCATGTTTCAGAAAGAAATCTACTGGTAGAATATTGTATGATGTCTTCCTTTTTTTTTAAATCTAGGGTTACTACAATATTGAAAGCCTGTGTGGGTATGGGCTACATGACAAACGATGGACATTGTGACATCTTAACATGGAACTGACTTTTTTGTGGGGGGGAAACAAGTTTGGTGGGCTGAAGAGGACAACCTGGAAGTAGGGTCTTTTCTGAAGACAAAGTGTAGAAACTCTTCATCCACCATTTTGCATTTTTTCTTTACAAATGATTTTTCCATGTTTGACTATTTTGATACATAGGTTTGGGAACATATTTGTTTAAAATTGCATGTAGTACATTCCAGTCCATTTCCAAGCCGGGAGAAAGATGTTGGGAATAAAATGGAGGCCGGGTGCAGGAAAGGTCTCTGTTTATTTGAATATCAGAAACTTCAGTAAAAGCAGAATGTTTCTGGGGTGGCTGATAAACATTCTTTGGGGCTTTGTGATTGAGATGCCTGTTCCTGTGTAAGAATGTGTCCTTTAATATTTTTATATTTTAATGGCTGTTCCCAGATTCCTATGGGATCCTGTAGGGGTCATGGCTGGCTCTACAGGAAATGCAAATCCTAGGTGTTTATCAGAGCTAATCTTGTCAGCTCTGCCTTGCCTAATTGTATTGCTTATTTGGAGTCTCTTTGCTTATGAATAGATTGGCCCAGTCTTTCTGAATGGGTTTAAATCTCCATTCCAAAAGACCAGCCTCTTCAAGCTTGAGGATATTTTCCTATGGCAGGAAGACTGGGGCTATTTTCTGCCTTTTAAGATTTTTCTTCATTTCTCTTTTGGGGAAATATTTTATTCTGCCTCTTTTTAAAGTTAAGAATAAATACTATTTTAATCTGGGGGTGGGGGTGGCATTCCTACAGGCAGAACTTTAGTGGATATGTTAAAATAATTACCAAGATAGGAAATTTGTATTGCCAGAATGTGAGACTATTTCTTTATAAAATTCTATGAAAATCTATGCCATGAATATGTCATTAAATTTAATTATTCTAGGAAAAAAAAGACAGTTCATCATATACAATGTCATATTTATATCTATAGATAAAACTGAAAATTTTGTAACACTCCAAAAAATAACAAATCGCTAATTTAAATAATAATAATAATAATAATAATAATAATAATAATAATAATAATAATAATAATAATAATAATAATGTTTTAATTTGTATACCGCCCTTCTCCCGAAGGACTCAGGGCGGTGAACAGCCAAAATAAAAATGACAATCAATACACACAGTAAAATAAAAACACTAGTTAAAAAACTTATTTAAATTTGGCCCAAATTTAAAAATACATTTAAAATCCCAAAAACTAATTAAAAATTTAAAACCCTAAAAACAACTAAAATAGATACATAAAAATTAGAAGAATAACTTCCATCTTTTTAGTTAATTGATGTATAGTATTACTGATGTGAGAAGTCTAATTTCTAAAAAAAAACTCCATATTGATCTACATATTGAACTAGGGCTGAGGAGACCAGGTTCAAGTTACTCTCAAAGGTGGAAGCTCACTTGGGCTAGTTGCTCTCTCTCAGTGCACTATATCTCACAAAGCAGTTGTGGGGAACAACTAGTGTTATGCTGGAGGAAAAGGGCAATGTAATGGTAACAAACATATTAAAATTACTACTATGTAATTCAGAGCACTCAGTCCTAAAGTAGAGCTACTACATTGTGGCAAGTACTGTATGAATTCAGTAGAGATCGTAGTTTATTTAAATCTGTCTTTTCATTTATTATTTATCAATTATTAGATTTGATATCCCACATTGCATTCAAGGGCTCAGGGTTCCAAATATAATTGAATAATATGAAATGAAGTTGATACTCTACATAATGGGAAGTTGTAGACTTTCCACTGAATCCTCTTCTAAGCATGCAATTCTATAGAACAAACATTTCACACGATTTAGTTAAATTTTCAGTCTTGGTTTTGAACAAATATTTAAATATTTTTAAAAGTAGTACAATCTTTTTGGGTGTGTGATATGAAGATAATGATTTGTTCAAAATATTGGTGCTGTTATTTTTAATTTATTTTCTAGTTGTAATGGTGTATTTCAGGCTATATATACTTTCAGACAAGTTTGCAAAATTCATGAATAAAATTGTAAGAGGCAGTATTTTTAGCAACAGAAATTCTTTCTGCTGAGTGATTCTGTGTGGGAAAAGTGCAGTCCATCTGGAATACAAGGGGACTCCTGGGATTATCCTTGCTAGCTTTCCTGTTTCCTGGAACCTTTCCATAGAATCATTAACCCTTGATTGAAGATAGAAGTTGGACTGAAATTCTTTTTTGTAGCTTTCTTCACTCTCTGAAGTTCTTTTGATAGGGCAGTTGGAAGTGATCACATAAATGACGCTGTGAGTGAACATCAATAGGCATTATTGTAGCCTAAAATATGGAGTAAAATTCCTTCTCTGTGTATTTGTATTGTATTCTCATGTAGAGAAGAAAAAGAAAATTGAGAGAAAACAAACATAGTGCATAACAGAAAAATACATGCTGAGAAAACCCCCAAGGGGAAAATATGTATTTCACCATTGCTTGTATATGAGTGGGTAAAGCAGCTTTGTTGAAATTAATGGAGGTGAGACGTTTGCTCATCTAATAATGAATCATGAGGATTTTGGTATTGGTCCTGCTCCTTACAACTGTTTTTGGCAATACAGGTTTCTTCTCTTCCAGCATCTCCTGATATGAAAAATATTATGGTTATAATAAATAAGAAACAGGACACAACACATGAATTTAGCTGAAAAAAGGCAAGGCAGCATAGCACAGCAGGATCAAAAAAACAGGATTAGAACCTGTTTTCACATTTATTCTCCTTTGTGTGTGAACTGCTCAAAATAAATATAAAAATCTGAAAACTGCATGCAAAAAACTAAATGATGCCATCCGTTTGAAATCTCGTCTAATACTGATTACTGAGAAAATGAAATTTCTAAATTTTAAAACATCTTTTTTGAACTTTGAAGATAGAAAATACTATTTACCTCTTATTTGCTGAGATGAGGAGATAAAAAGATTGGACCCCATGATACAAGTAGTCCTTGACTTATGACCACAATTGGTCATGTGATCACAAACGGTGATCACATGACCCCGGGACATTGTAACCGTCATAAATGTAACTCAGTTGTCAAGTATCTGAATGTAAATCACTTGACCATGGAGATGCTGCAATGGTCATAAGTATGAAAAATGGTCATAAGTCACCTTTTTCAGTGCCATTGTAACTTTGAACTGTCACTAAAGGAACAGTTGTAAGTCGAGGACTACCTGTACACACTTGGCATCTAGGTCTACCATTTTCTCTGAGAGCATAAGACTTCGTAGCAGCCCATCTGTAAGTTGCTGTCCAGTTTATAGCTCCTCTCATATGGTGATTTATTGATTTTGTTCTTCATGAAGCAAACAACTCAAAGCAGTGCAGAGGATGGGGGCTAAAGTGCTGGCTAAAGAAACAAATTTTGAATATTCAGTCACAGGGACCTGGCCTCATCTGTGATGAACATTTAACAAAACAGGATTTATGACGTTTTCCCCACAGTATAAGGAAGTGGTTTTATGTGCATGTAAACTATAGTTCTTGATTCCTGATAACTGACTGGATAAAGTCCCTGCAGATTTCTTGACAAGATTTTGGAAGTGGTTTGTCCTTGCCTTTTTCCTAGTGCTTAAAGAGTGACTGGCCAAGGTCCTTCAGTGCCTAAGGCAGAACCAGAACTCACAGTCTCTCAGTTTCTACCCTGGTAACCATTACACCAAACTGCCTCTTTAAGGGAGTGGTAGCCACCTGTTTAGGATATGGCTCATTTGACACTTTGAGAGCATGTGGCAAGTCCAGAAACAAAATCCCAAGGGCAAAGTAGGGCCCTAGGATCTTCTCTGCCATTTCAAGGGGTATCTGTGGGGTTCAATGGCATTATTAGAATTAAATATGATTATAGAAATCATGACTTTGCAACATGCCAGCTTCCAATGAATGTTTTTACTAAAATATTTTTTTAAAAATCAGGTAGGATGTACATAGACCCTGGCAAGAATTAAAGTTATTGCCTTGTTTATCTACTGCCCTTATATCTCATTGCTCTTCCTCAAATCAAAGCTAGAGTATTATGCTCCCCTCCAATTTTTATTCCCGCTGGTCCAAGTTATTGTATTATAGCAGAATGAAACAATCAGGTTCCATATATCCTTTTTGCTCTGTTCAAGGGCCGTAAGAGATGTATCTGATCATGTGACATGACCAAAATGGATGGGGGCAAAAGTTTTAGTCCCTTTTTTTGCATTTTCAGGAGTTACAGTTACAATGAAGAAATACAACATATATATTTTGTAATTCCAACCCATCCTTAAAATGGGTTAACTTTATTTGTTCTGCTTGTTGTAGCAAATGGGTATTGTATTTGCAAGGAAAACTGTTACTGAACAGATGTCATTAGACAATTGCCCTTAATAAGGATTTTTTAAAATATACTGACAATATCCCATGCACGAAGACTTCAGTGTTCTTTTATTTGTACAGGTTGTTATGTAGATTTGGCTTTTCTTAGACTCTGGGAACAAATACTAAGTCCAGAGGTCTACCTTTTGAGCTCTAACATAATCTTGGAGACTAAACTATTGGACCTCACAGTTCAAGAATTGGCATTTATGTGCCCCATTTTGCCCGAGGCCAGTAAGGCTTCTCAGCATCTTGTCTGTAAGTTGTCCAGTTTATAGCACATGGCTATAATTGCTACTTTCTGAAAAACAGCCCGCCTGAGCACCATTGTATATCTGTATACTGCACGAGTCAAAAAGAGGGCTGTGAAAATATTTACAGAACCCTCACATCCTGGACATAAACTGTTTCAACTCCTACCCTCAAAACAATGCTACAGAACACTGCACTCCAGAACAACTAGACACAAGAACAGTTTCTTCCCAAATGCGATCACTCTGCTAAACAAATAATTTCCTCAACACTGTCAAACTATTTACTAAGTCTGCACTACTATTAATCTTCTCATTGTTCCTATCACCCATCTCCTTCCACTTATGACTGTATGACTGTAACTTTATTGCTTCTATCCTTATGATTTATATTGATATTGTTTGCTGATTGCTTATTTGTACTCTTTGACTATCATTAAGTGTTGTACCTTACAATTGTTGATGAACGTATCTTTTCATTTATTTATTTATTTATTGGATTTATTTATTTATTTATTTATTTATTTATTTATTTATTTATTTATTTATTTATTTATTTATTTATTTATTTATTTATTTATTTATTTATTTATTTATTTATTTATTTATTTATTTATTTATTTATTTATTTATTTATTTATTTATTTATTTATTTATTTATTTATTTATTTATTTATTTATTTATTTATTTATTTATTTATTTATTTATTTATTTATTTATTTATTTATTTATTTATTTATTTATTTATTTATTTATTTATTTATTTATTTATTTATTTATTTATTTATTTATTTATTTATTTATTTATTTATTTATTTATTTATTTATTTATTTATTTATTTATTTATTTATTTATTTATTTATTTATTTATTTATTTATTTATTTATTTATTTATTTATTTATTTATTTATTTATTTATTTATTTATTTATTTATTTATTTATTTATTTATTTATTTATTTATTTATTTATTTATTTATTTATTTATTTATTTATTTATTTATTTATTTATTTATTTATTTATTTATTTATTTATTTATTTATTTATTTATTTATTTATTTATTTATTTATTTATTTATTTATTTATTTATTTATTTATTTATTTATTTATTTATTTATTTATTTATTTATTTATTTATTTATTTATTTATTTATTTATTTATTTATTTATTTATTTATTTATTTATTTATTTATTTATTTATTTATTTATTTATTTATTTATTTATTTATTTATTTATTTATTTATTTATTTATTTATTTATTTATTTATTTATTTATTTATTTATTTATTTATTTATTTATTTATTTATTTATTTATTTATTTATTTATTTATTTATTTATTTATTTATTTATTTATTTATTTATTTATTTATTTATTTATTTATTTATTTATTTATTTATTTATTTATTTATTTATTTATTTATTTATTTATTTATTTATTTATTTATTTATTTATTTATTTATTTATTTATTTATTTATTTATTTATTTATTTATTTATTTATTTATTTATTTATTTATTTATTTATTTATTTATTTATTTATTTATTTATTTATTTATTTATTTATTTATTTATTTATTTATTTATTTATTTATTTATTTATTTATTTATTTATTTATTTATTTATTTATTTATTTATTTATTTATTTATTTATTTATTTATTTATTTATTTATTTATTTATTTATTTATTTATTTATTTATTTATTTATTTATTTATTTATTTATTTATTTATTTATTTATTTATTTATTTATTTATTTATTTATTTATTTATTTATTTATTTATTTATTTATTTATTTATTTATTTATTTATTTATTTATTTATTTATTTATTTATTTATTTATTTATTTATTTATTTATTTATTTATTTATTTATTTATTTATTTATTTATTTATTTATTTATTTATTTATTTATTTATTTATTTATTTATTTATTTATTTATTTATTTATTTATTTATTTATTTATTTATTTATTTATTTATTTATTTATTTATTTATTTATTTATTTATTTATTTATTTATTTATTTATTTATTTATTTATTTATTTATTTATTTATTTATTTATTTATTTATTTATTTATTTATTTATTTATTTATTTATTTATTTATTTATTTATTTATTTATTTATTTATTTATTTATTTATTTATTTATTTATTTATTTATTTATTTATTTATTTATTTATTTATTTATTTATTTATTTATTTATTTATTTATTTATTTATTTATTTATTTATTTATTTATTTATTTATTTATTTATTTATTTATTTATTTATTTATTTATTTATTTATTTATTTATTTATTTATTTATTTATTTATTTATTTATTTATTTATTTTTACATCGTGGACCAAAACTGGATGCAATATTCCAAGTGTGGCCTTACCAAGGCATTATAAAGTGGCACTAACACTTCACGTGATCTTGATTCTATCCTCTGTTTATGCAGCCCAGAACTGTGTTGGCTTTTTAGCAGCTGCTGCACACTGCTGGCTCATATCTAAATGGTTATCCACTAGGACTCCAAGATCCCTCTCACAGGTACTACTATTGAGCAAGGTACCACATATACGGTACTGGTGCATTTTGTTTTGCCTAAATGTAGAACCTTATTTGTTCTGCTTGTTGTAGCAAATGGGTATTGTATTTGCAAGGAAAACTGTTACTGAACAGATGTCATTAGACAATTGCCCTTAATAAGGTTTTTTAAAAATTTTATCAGAAGCTCTGGCTGAATTTATTGAACTTGATCCACAAGAGGTTGCTTATCAAATTGACAAAATTTATAGAGTTAATTCTTGGATTGCTAGGCAAAAGAAACTTCCTAGACACATTGTGGTTTATTTTTTGAAAAGAACAGTGAGGAATCAAATTTTGGAAGTTGCTTTTCAGAAAAACTTGAAAATAGAGGAACAGGATTTGAAGGTTTTGAAAGAGATTCCTCCCAAGATGTTAAGGGATAGAAAGGACTTTACATTTTTTACACAAGAAGTAAAGAATTACCAGATTCAATTTAGATGGGAGGTTCCAGTTGGCTTGACAGTGTATTATCAAGGAAGGAGATATCGTATTGACACAGTGCTTAAGGCCAAAGATTTTCTTTCTACAGTGCTGAAATTTGAAATAGAAATAATAGAAAAAAGAATTCAAGAGACTCAAATGGGTGTGGAAGCTGAGGTGATTCCAGTGATGTTACCATCAGAGGAACAACCACAAGAACAAAGACTGACGAGGAGCCCTTAAGCGTAAAGAAAAGGAGCAACAAACTCAAAGTAAAGTTCAGGATTCTGCTACAGAAGCGGTGGGAGGAGCACGGCCGAAGATACGGGAGGACGATCTTCAGTTGATTGCTCAAAGGCTTCAGCAGCCCAGTAATGGCAAATAAAATCTTGACTTGGAATATCAATGGTTTGAACTCAGCTCAGAAGAGAAAAATTTTTTTCCTTTGTTTTAATTGACTCTTAAAGATGGCGCCTGAACGGGAGTGAAAGTGACGAATGGAATTTCAAACAGTCTGTGCAACTAAGAAGATAAGAAATGTTATGTGTGGATTTTAATGAAGTGAACTGAGCTCTCCTATACTTAAAGCGGGAAAGAGAAGTTTCTAGACTTATATTTTGTGAATTTTAAAACTGAAATGGCTACTAAACCACCTAAGACTGGGGGCAGAAGGGGTTCTGAACCAGCTTTAGAAGATCTGATTAAAGAGCAAGGGAAAGTGTCTGAAGAAAGGTTTAAGGAGATTATGGATAATAATGAGAAAATAAGAGAAGAAATAAAGAGAATAATAAAAAATAAGAGAAGATATCTTGATGGCTTTTCAAGGTTTGGCAAAAGACTGGAGGTGGTGGAGGAGGAGGTGCAAGAAATTGTTCAGTCAAATCAACAAATAGAAAATAGAATGGGGAATGCAAATCAAATTGGATAAAAATGAAGATCAAGTGGTGGTGATGCAGTATAGAATGATGGAAGGAGCTCTGAGAATTAGAGGTTTGAATGAGGAGAAAGGGAAGATTTAAAAATTTTATCAGAAGCTCTGGCTGAATTTATTGAACTTGATCCACAAGAGGTTGCTTATCAAATTGACAAAATTTTATAGAGTTAATTCTTGGATTGCTAGGCAAAAGAAACTTCCTAGAGACATTGTGGTTTATTTTTGAAAAGAACAGTGAGGAATCAAATTTTGCAAGTTGCTTTTCAGAAAAACTTGAAAATAGGGAACAGGAGTTGAAGGTTTTGAAAGAGATTCCTCCCAAGATGTTAAGGGATAGAAAGGACTTTACATTTTTACACAAGAACTTAAGAAATACCAGATTCAATTTAGATGGGAGGTTCCAGTTGGCTTGACAGTGTATTATCAGGGAAGGAGATATCGTATTGACACAGTGCTTAAGGCCAAAGATTTTCTTTCTACAGTGCTGAAACTTGAAATAGAAATAATAGAAAAAAGAATTCAAGAGACTCAAATGGGTGTGGAAGCTGAGGTGATTCCAGTGATGTTACCATTAGAGGAACAACCACAAGAACAAAGACTGACGAGGAGCCCTTAAGCGTAAAGAAAAGGAGCAACAAACTCAAAGTAAAGTTCAGGATTCTGCTACAGAAGCGGTGGGAGGAGCACGGCCGAAGATACGGGAGGACGATCTTCAGTTGATTGCTCAAAGGCTTCAGCAGCCCAGTAATGGCAAATAAAATCTTGACTTGGAATGTCAATGGTTTGAACTCAGCTCAGAAGAGAAGAAAAATATTTCATTATTTGAAACAATTTAAAAATGATGTTATTTGCTTACAAGAAATGCATATTAAATTATCAGATCAAAAGTACCTAATAAACTCAAAGTTAGGTAAACATTTTGTTGCTTCAGCTTTGGAGAAAAAACATGGCATAGTGGTTTATTTGAGAAAAGATATACCAGCCAAGTTAATAGAGGCAGATATTCACGGAAGATATATTGCTATTGAACTTACAATAGAAACAAAAAGGACTCTCTTGCTTGGTATATATGCACCCAATCAGCAACAAGAAAAATTTTATAGAATGTTATATGATAAGTTGAATCTATGGGATTATAAATCGTGCATTATATTGGGAGATTGGAATGGAGTAATAGATACACGAAAGGACAAGAGAATTTCTTCCAAGAAGATACCTGCACATGCAAAGCTGCCTAAATCCTTTTTTGATATGATAGAAGATTTTGAGTTAAGAGATGTATGGAGACTGCGAATTTGGAGGAAAGAGACTATACTTTTTTTCTGATAGGCATCAATCCTTCTCACGTATTGATTTTATTTTAATTTCTAATGATTTGCTTTTTAGGGTGAAGAAAACTAAGATATTTCCAAGATGTTTGTCTGATCATAGTCCTGTTTGGATGGAATTGCAATATGGAAAAGAGGGTAGAAGAACTTGGAGATTAAATGAAAATTTGTTTAGATATCAGGATAATGTAAATCAATGTAAAAAGCAGATGAAAGAATTTTTTGATTATAATTTGAATAATGAAACATCGATAGAAATGGTTTGGGACTCCAGTAAAGCTTTTATGAGAGGTGTATTAATATATCTTAATAATAGACAGAGAAATAAGCAACAAAGACAGCGTAGGTATTTAGAAGAGGAAATTTATAAGAAACAACAATTATTAATACATAATCCACATGATCAAAAACTTAAAGATGCAATAAAGTTACTACAGAATCAATTTAATATGATAATGGCTGATCAGGTGGCAACAAATATACAATATGCCAAACATAATACTTTTGTAATGCAAATAGACCTGGTAGGTGGTTAGCATATACTTTAAGGAAAAGACAAAAACAACGTACTATAGAAAAAATAGAATATAAAGGTAAAGAGAGATATCAACAGGATAAAATTAAAAAAGCTTTTTTAGAATATTATACAAATTTATATCTTAAAGATAATATATTGAATAGGGATATTGATAATTATTTGAAGGAATATAAGGTTAAAAATTTAACTTTAGAACAAACGGATGAACTGAATCGGCCTATAACCTCGGAAGAAATTATTTTGGTAATTAAACAATTAAAAATGGGGAAAACTCCTGGTACGGATGGGCTCACAGTTAGTTATTATAGGAATTTACAGGATGAGATGTTAGGTCCACTTAAGGAATTATTTAATCAGATACAACTAGGAGAATTCCCCTCATGGAGAACCTCTTTTATTTCATTGATACCAAAGAGGAACAGGATTGTTCTAAACCTGGGAATTATAGGCCAATCTCACTTTTAAATAATGATTATAAGATTTTGTTAAAATAATAGCTAATAGATTAATGTTGATTCTGCAGCGAAGAATTCATAATGATCAATCTGGATTTATAAAAGGGAGACAGATGAGGAATAATGTTAGGCAGATTGTTAATTTACTGGAGTACTTAGAAAAGAAAAATTTTATTCCAGCAGCATTTATTTTCTGGATGCAGAGAAAGCTTTTGATCGATTGCATTGGGATTTTTTATTTAAATTAATAGAAAAGATGCAATTTGGAGATGGTTTTTTAAGAATAATTAGGGCAATTTATGGAGAGCAAACAGCACAGATTATAATCAATGGTAGCTTAACAGAACCTTTTAAGATTGCGAAAGGAACAAGACAGGGATGTCCTTTATCACCATTATTGTTTATTTTAACTCTAGAACCATTATTGGATAAAATACGAGAAGTAAAGGAGATAGAGCGAATTAGAGTTAGACAGTATGAATATAAGTTAAGAGCTTTTGCAGATGATTTGGTGATTACTTTAACAAACCCTATAAATTCTAGTAAATCTTTGTTGGAAATAATTGATCAATATGGGAATGTCTCAGGGTTTAAGGTAAATCAGAAAAAGACAAAAGTGATAATAAAAAATATGGCCAGACAACAGAAAGAAAAACTAGAGGAAGTAACAGGATTTGAAATTGTAAAGAAGGTTAAGTACTTAGGGGTTTATATTACGTCATCAAATGTGAAATTGTATAAGAATAACTATGAGGTTTTATGGCAAAAAGTTCAGAAGGAGTTGATTGTTTGGAAAAATTGCAATTATCTTTGCTGGGAGAATTGCTGCTATTAAAATGAATGTTTTACCTAGATTTTTATTCCTCTTTCAGATGATACCAATAATTAAGAAAGATAAGAATCTTGAGGAATGGCAGAAGGGAATTAACAAATTTATATGGGAAGGTAAAAAAGCTAGGGTTAAAATGAAAATAATTCAAGATTCTCGGGAAAGGGGAGGTTTAAAAATGCCTAATTTTAAATTATATTATGAAGCAGCTGCTCTCTCTGCAATAAGTGATTGGTTTAATTTAACAGAGGACAGAATTTTGAATATAGAAGGTTATGATTTGCTATATGGATGGCATGCATATTTAATTTATGACAAAAAAGTGGATAAGGCCTTTAAAAATCATGTGCTAAGAAATGCCCTTCTGCGTGTTTGGAAAAAATACTCTTATAAACTAAATTATAAGGTTCCTATATGGGCAAGTCCTAGACATACAGTAGAAAATATAAACATAGAACAGAATCAGGAAATGATTACATATAAAGATCTTTTGTATACTGAAAGAGGTAATTTGCAGTTAAAATCTCTGCAAGTATTAAGAGAGGAAGGGAAAAATTATACTTGGTTTCAATATGAGCAACTACGTGCTAGATGGAAGGGAGATCAGAAAATTGGTATAGAGCAGAAGAAATTTGGTAAAGCAAATTAGAAATCAGTCTCAGGAGCATATAAAGAGATTGTATAATGTGTTACTTGAAATAGATTCTGAAAGGGACTTGGTAAAGGACTGTATGATAAAGTGGGCACAAAATTTTCAGGAGCCAATATTATTGGAAACGTGGGAAAAATTTGGGTTAGAAATGTTAAATTCACGCAGGCACAGAATCTGAGGAAAATTTTATAAAATGTTTTATAGATGGCATCTAGATCCTAAAAATTATCGTGTATGTATCCAGAAATGCAAGCAAAATGTTGGAGATGTAATTGTGATGACGCTACATATTTTCACATTTGGTGGACTTGTAAGGACATAAAGGCCTTTTGGATAAAAATTTGGTGGATTTTACAAAATGTTCTGAAAAGAAGATAAAGTTCCTGCCGCAATTTTTCTTGTTGGGAATTATTACGGATTGTACAGTAATTGAGACTAAATTGATTTTAAATCTAATAACTGCAGCAAGATTACTAATAGGACAATATTGGAAGAAAAAGAAGTACCAACAATAGAAGAATGGATATTGAAAGTTGCCAATTTGGCTGAGATGGCGAAGATATCAGCCTTTTGAAAGACAATACGCAAGAAAGATACTTAAAGGAATGGAAAAATGGATTGACTATATTCAACGTAGATATCAGACTAAGAGTTATCAGACTGTTTTGAATGATTATGATGTATTATTTTGATTGCTTTTGGGGAAGTTAGGAATTGATGATTGTAGGGGTACAATTAAGTTGGGATGAAAATTTTTAGCATATGTTTGTTTTATTTTAACTATACCTTGTGCTCGTTCCGGGAAGTCGGGGAGGGGTTGCGAAGGGAGGGGGGAGGAGGGGGGGAAAGGGGGGGAAAAAAATTTTGTAAAACTTTTTGAATAAAAAAGAATTGGCATTTATGTGCCCCATTTTGCCCGATTCCAGTAAGGCTTCTCAGCATCTTGTCTGTAAGTTGTCCAGTTTATAGCACATGGCTATAATTGCTACTTTCTGAAAAACAGCCCGCCTGAGCACCACTGTATATCTGTATACTGCACGAGTCAAAAAGAGGGCTGTGAAAATATTTACAGAACCCTCACATCCTGGACATAAACTGTTTCAACTCCTACCCTCAAAACGATGCTACAGAACACTGCACACCAGAACAACTAGACACAAGAACAGTTTCTTCCCAAATGCCATCACTCTGCTAAACAAATAATTCCCTCAACACTGTCGAACTATTTACTAAGTCTGCACTACTATTAATCTTCTCATTGTTCCCATCATCCATATCCTTCCACTTATGACTGTATGACTGTAACTTTGTTGCTTGTATCCTTATGATTTATATTGATATTGTTTCCTGATTGCTTATTTGTACTCTATGACTATCATTAAGTGTTGTACCTTACAATTGTTGATGAATGTATCTTTTCTTTTATTTATTTATTTATTTATTTATTGGATTTTTAAAGCGCCCTTCTCCTGAAGGACTCAGGGCGGTTTACAGCCAAAGATAAAAACATAAACATAAACAAAGATTAAAAGCTTATTAAAAAACCAATTCTAAAAATTTGGCCAAATCAAATTAAAAGCTAACATAAAACCATCATAAAACCACAATTTAAAAGTTTCGTTAGGCTAGCCCCGCCCGATGAAATAACAGTGTCTTGAGCTCGCGTTTGAACGTTCGGAGGTCGGGGAGTTGGCACAACCCCGGAGGCAACTCATTCCAAAGGGCAGGGGCCTCCACAGAGAAGGCCCTCCCCCTGGGGGTCGCCAGTCGACATTGTTTAACTGATGGCACCCTGAGGAGGCCCTCCCTATGGGAGCGCACAGGCCGATGGGAGGCTGTTGGTGGCAGAAGGCGGTCCCGTAAGTAACCCGGTCCTGTGCCATGGAGCTTTTATGTACATTGAGAGCATATGAACCAAGACAAATTCCTTGTGTGTCCAATCACACTTGGCCAATAAAAAATTCTATTCTATTCTATTCTATTCTATTCTATTCTATTCTATTCTATTCTATTCTATTCTATTCTATTCTATTCTATTCTATTCTATTCTATTCTATTCTATTCTATTCTATTCTATTCTATTCTATTCTATTCTATTCTATTCTATTCTATTCTATTCTATTCTATTCTATTCTATTCTATTCTATTCTATTCTATTCTATTCTATTCTATTCTATTCTATTCTATTCTATTCTATTCTATTCTATTCTATTCTATTCTATTCTATTCTATTCTATTCTATTCTATTCTATTCTATTCTATTCTATTCTATTCTATTCTATTCTATTCTATTCTATTCTATTCTATTCTATTCTATTCTATTCTATTCTATTCTATTCTATTCTATTCTATTCTATTCTATTCTATTCTATTCTATTCTATTCTATTCTATTCTATTCTATTCTATTCTATTCTATTCTATTCTATTCTATTCTATTCTATTCTATTCTATTCTATTCTATTCTATTCTATTCTATTCTATTCTATTCTATTCTATTCTATTCTATTCTATTCTATTCTATTCTATTCTATTCTATTCTATTCTATTCTATTCTATTCTATTCTATTCTATTCTATTCTATTCTATTCTATTCTATTCTATTCTATTCTATTCTATTCTATTCTATTCTATTCTATTCTATTCTATTCTATTCTATTCTATTCTATTCTATTCTATTCTATTCTATTCTATTCTATTCTATTCTATTCTATTCTATTCTATTCTATTCTATTCTATTCTATTCTATTCTATTCTATTCTATTCTATTCTATTCTATTCTATTCTATTCTATTCTATTCTATTCTATTCTATTCTATTCTATTCTATTCTATTCTATTCTATTCTATTCTATTCTATTCTATTCTATTCTATTCTATTCTATTCTATTCTATTCTATTCTATTCTATTCTATTCTATTCTATTCTATTCTATTCTATTCTATTCTATTCTATTCTATTCTATTCTATTCTATTCTATTCTATTCTATTCTATTCTATTCTATTCTATTCTATTCTATTCTATTCTATTCTATTCTATTCTATTCTATTCTATTCTATTCTATTCTATTCTATTCTATTCTATTCTATTCTGGGAGGCTGTTGGTGGCAGAAGGCGGTCCCGTAAGTAACCCGGTCCTGTGCCATGGAGCTTTTATGTACATTGAGAGCATATGAACCAAGACAAATTCCTTGTGTGTCCAATCACACTTGGCCAATAAAAAATTCTATTCTATTCCTTAAAACTCTAAATCCAAATCAGCCCTAATACACGGCCTTTTCTATTGGAGAACCCATACTGTATATAAAATCCTAACTGAAACTAGTGTTCCAAGAAGATTCCTGCTCCTAAACCACCAATTATATAAAGCCTATGGCAGTGAAGCACCTGGTGACACCCTCCATTTTTGCTTTTCTAAAAGTAAAGTTTTTGAACACAAATCATCTGGGCAGAGGGAGGAGAGGCTGATCTCAATTTAGGGGAATAACAAAAGAAGGGATGCACAGTGACAATTGCTTTAGCCTGCAGGCAGGCAGAAAGCTAATATAATTCACCCATCTATGAATCCACATAATCCAGATGTATATGTAATTTAGTAAATATTTCATTTCCATTACAGCATTTCTTTTTTCTGAGCATAAGGTGCTTTCTTGCCTAGGCTATTTCCTCATATCTCATTCCTGAGCATGAGCTAATGCATGGCTCATAGATAACATTACTATTTCAGGCCATTTTCCAATGAAGCTTGTGGTGTTTTATTATAATATTATAAATATATATTTCAACTTCTCTTTGAATGTTGAATGATTTAATATTTCTTAAGCATGTAGAACAGGAGTGTGGGAGATTAGCATTCAGTAGGAGCTCACATGAGAGGATATGGTTCCTAAGCGTAAGGAGTGTGCTTAAAAGAAGACCAACTCAGAAAAGAATTAAAAAGAAATTGCATTAAAAAGAAAAAAATGCTCACAATATAATTCTTGAATGAAGAACAGACTTTGCCAAATGAAGATATTCATCTCAATGCTAACAAATATTTCTTATATTTGAATAAATGTATGGGACATCTTAAAAAGAGGCAGGCAAGCAAGAGTCAGAGAAAGGAAAGTTATCTGTTGTTAAGCACAGACTCCTTTAACCAAAATAGGCCAGATAAAAAATAGCCACAGGGACAGTGTTTGCCTTATCTCTTCCTCACCAGCTGCCTTGGGGGAGGGGGCCAAAACAGCTCATAAGTGCAAAGAGATTATGCCACAAGGAGGTAGCAAGTTATGTTTTTGTTTTTCCATTTCAACAAGATTTCATTATATCTCTGCTTTTGAATGTGGGATCATTCAAAAATATATTTTGACATTAAAATACAAGCTTAAATCCACAGAAAGATAAGAAAAAGAATTATCAACTCTGTGTAATCTCTCCATTTCCTGAATAATTTGAATCCTTGTCTTTCTAGATAATACACTTAAATGCTCCCAAACAGGTTTATACAATCATTTTATGGTATTGAGAAGGGAGTAAGCTATTGGCTTTTAAACTTAAACTGATCAGCCAATATATCACTAGGATATCTATGGAAAAAGTTTCCAGAACCATAAGCCATCAAGTCTTTAAAAAAAATGGAGTCTAAAATGAATTCAGATAATGAGGTTCATGCTTCCACAGAATGTGAGTTACCACAGATCAAGATAAATATTTTAACCTTATTTTTATAAATATTTTTCTTTCAAAAATAATGGAGGCAATTAATTCTATGAAACTGAGAAAGGCTCTTGGCTCTAATAGTCGGGGATAAAACATTTCTGTTTATGATAGAGTTGGTTTTCCCTGAAAGTTTTATAATCTGTTTATACGTAGCTTACTTAGCCCTTGATACAGGGACTAGTCCAGGCAATCATCAGGTGTCACCAGGAGTCAACTCATGAAGGCACACACAAAATCACCAGTGATTATAAATGGCATATCCTCTTCTTTTAAGTATTTATGACATATGGAGGCATTCTGTTCATTTTGTTAAAACTTCCTGCTTATGATTGCTTTTAGAAATTCTGAAAGTACTCAAAGTACTTCAGTAAGATAGATTATGCCTTACATGCTGTATGCATACTGTATGCAAATTATGCCTTATCACAGGAATACCTACCACCTATAATGATGTTTCCTTGTTTAAAAGTTCTATAAATCATGAATGGTGAGGTGGAAAGATAAATAGATAAACATTTTATTTCAACTTACTACTACAACTGAGTCCAAAATTCCCATTGCCAAGCAACACAATAAAGCTAGTTTTGCCCCATTTTATGACCTTTCTTGCCACAGTTGAGTAAATCACTGTAGTTGTTGTCAAGCAAATCTTGTTTTCTCATTGACTATACTTGTCAGAAGGTTGCAAAAGGTGATCACATGACCTGGGAACACTGCAATAGTCATGATGATTTCAAGGTTGTTTTATTTTTGGAAGTTTTTTGTCATTTTTTAGCCAGATACTTCTCTTACCTCAGCAAATGATGTCAGCATTTCATAACATAACATAACATCAGAGTTGGAAGGGACCTTGGAGGCCTTCTAGTCCAACCCCCTGCCCAGGCAGGAAACCCTACACCATCTCAGTCAGATGGTTATCCAACATTTTCTTAAAAATTTCCAGTGTTGGAGCATTCACAACTTCATCTCTGATCCACAAATAAACAGATACTAACCTCTGTTTTCCAACCAACCACAACCATCCACAAAAGGAGGAGAAGTAGATCCTCTTCAGAACAGAGCCTCCAATCCCGGGCAATCCAATGAAATACCATGGTAGATGACACTAAAGGCTGATGAAATGTGTAGCAGAATCAAAAGGAATGTACTTCCCTTTGGGATGGCTATGTTCTATCTATCAGATTCCAGAGGGGGTCGAAAAGGTATTAGAGAAAGAAGTAGATTGTAGTAAATGGAAATGATTGAACTCTCTTGGCAGTGATTGGTGTACCTCTATTGTCAGAACCAAAATCAAACTGTGAAATCCAGTTCTGTGCAAACATACAGCAAAATCCAAAATGTGATGGATGTGAATGTGCCATACAATAAATAAATAAATACAACAAAATCAAATTAATTGCTAAATGAGATAGCTATTCAATTCCTCCAATATTTATTTATTTATAATTTGTATAGCCTATTTCCTATTTATTAAAATATTATAATTAATATAATATATTTTATATAATTAATATTATATTTCTAATTATTTTGTAGTAACAAAAGAATGTTTGAAAAAGTGAATGCAGATTCTGGTCACACCTGCATCCACCATTCATCCCCTAGTCCTTCTTTTCATTAAACTAGACATACCCAGTTCCTGCAACCATTCTTCATATGTTTTAGCCTCCAGTCCCCTAATCATCTTTGGGCCCCTAATCATTTCAAAGGCTTATCCAGAATATAGTCTGGCAAAGCAAAATGGTATGAGGTCTACTTATTCTAAATTGTGGTTGTAGCCCAAAATAGGAAGAACACACAAGACATTTAGGAACATATGCAACAAAATGCATAAAACCCAGAATCAAACTAACTAAAAGTCATCTGTAGTACTGAAAATTAAACTACCTAGAAATTTTAATGGGAAATGGATGATTAAATCGGAATCAGAGAAGCTGAAGGCCATCCAGCATTCCTCTTTCCCAAAGTAAGCTATTTTCTAGATGAATTGCATATTTCAGCCAGTTTGTACTGCATTATTCCACTTGGGCTCAGATCCTGATTTGAAAACAGGAGCCAAACAGACAGGAACAGTTTTTTCCTCCCTCATGACATCTCTCTGCTGAACACCTAATTCTCAAGTGCTGTCTAATGTCTATCTGTATTTACCATGTAGTATGGGTATAGTATTTTATTTATTATCTTTTTTTACCTTCCCCTTTATTGATATTATTATGATAGCAATAGCAATTACACTTAGACTTATATACTTATATATTGGTTCTGCAACCCAACAAGACAGACACAGACTTCAGAAGATAATAAGAACTGCAGAAAAAACAATTGCTACCAACCTAATCTCCATTGAGGACCTGTATACTGCACAAATCAAAGAGGGCTGTGAAAATATTTACAGACTACTCACATCCTGGACATAAACTGTTTCAACTCCTACCCTCAAAATGTCCCTCCCTATAGAGCACTGCACACCAGAACAACTAGACACAGGAACAGTTTCTTCCCAAATGCCATTACTCTGCTAAACAAATAATTCCCTCAACACTGTCAAACTATTTACTAAATCTGCACTACTATTAATCTTATCGTTCCCATCACTCATCTCCTTCCACTTATGACTGTAACTTTGTTGCCTGTATCCTTACAATTTATATTGATATTGTTTCCTGATTTGTAGCCTATGATTATCATTAAGTGTTTTAAGTGTTGTACCTTGATGAAGGTATCTTTTCTTTTATGTACACTGAGAGCATATGCACCAAGACAAATCCCTTGTGTGTCCAATCATACTTGGCCAATAAAATTCTATTCTATTCTATTCTGTTCTGTTCTATACCACTTCAGTGCTTTACAGCTCTCTGTAAGTGGTTTACAAAATGCAGTCCACAAATTGCCCCCAACAATGTGGCTCCTCATTTTACAGACCACTGAAGGATGGAAGACTGAGTCAACCTTTAGGTGGTGAGAACTGAACTGCCAAACTATAATTATGATAATTATCCTTACTCTGCTGTTTTGCATGTATACTGAGAACTTCTGCACCGGAGACAAATTCCTTGTGTGTCTAATCACACGGCCAAATAAAGTATTCAATTCAATAAAGGGCATTCCAAGACTGTAAAGAAGCCCTTATAGCAGCAATAGCTACTACTGCTATAAGGTGACAAGGATTATCAGGATGTAAGCAGTTATCCCAAAGGACAAGCAAAAGCAGGCTTGCTTAAAAACTTGCACTGAGCTCAGCTTGGAGCTCAGCAAGAACTCTGAAGATAATCACTAAGTAACCTGGCAACAGTTGGGCCTCACATTAATATTTAAAAAGCCAGAAAAAGATAATAATAACAACAGAGTTGGAAGGGACCTTAGAGGTCTTCTAGTCCAACCCCCTGCCCAGGCAGGAAACCCTACACCATTTCAGATAAATGGTTATCCAACATTTTCTTAAAAATTTCCAGTGTTGGAGCATTTACAACTTCTGCAGGCAAGTTGTTCCACTGATTAATTGTTCTGTCAGGAAATTTCTCCTTAGTTCTAAGTTGCATCTCTCCTTGATTAGTTTCCACCCATTGCTTCTTGTTCTACCCTCAGGTGCTTTGGAGAACAGCCCAACTCCCTCTTTTTGTGGCAACCCCTGAGATATTGGAACACTGCTGTCATGTCTCCCCTAGTACTTACAGATGATTGTAAGTAAACCAAAGGTCAAGGGTGTGGTTACCTGATCTAGCTGGCTAATTGTGACTGAGATGGTAACATTAGCCCTATCCAGAATAAACTGTACTAATACAGGATAGTCGGAGGGAAAGGGCTTAAAGGCTTGCATTAGGGAAATCTTGAAACCTATATAAAAATCTGAAAAACTTTTCACTTACAGGATTTGTATGATTCCAGACATTCTCAGACTAGCTTCATCCACAAACACAAAGGACATTGGCATTTACAAATTTGTATTGCACTTCAGTGGGAAAATGCCTGATGGTTGCTACAGAGGCAAAATCTCAGCCTCCTTGTTCCAGATCATCACACTTCTGACACCAAATTGTAGAAAAAAATAGTTCATTTAAATTGGAGACCAATACATAATTTTATTGAAGCACAATTTATTTATTTCAGTTCAGTACAGAAGCAAAAAATAAACCCAGTGTGGAAGCAAATCTTCCCACTATATACATACTGGTATATGTGGGATTGGAGACAGGAGCAAGATTATTGATTAGAATTTCAGTGTTTCACAACCCTGTCAACTTTAAAACATGTGGATTTCAACTCCCAGAACTCCCCAGCTAGCATGCATTCACACATCTTAAAGAGCTTGAGAAACACTGAAATAAATGCAGCACATCTTGTCTTTAGTGAGGTCAGTGACATACTTAGGGTAGTATGAAGTAAAAGGGAAGTGTTACTAAAACAATGGCACTTCTGACAAAAGGTCAATGTTCTAGGAAAGTAACTGTCTTTCTAAAGTGTTAATTTTATCTTATCCCATCCTTGTTTCCCACAGCCTAGGTTCATCTCCCAGTATATGTTCTCAGCTTATCAGCATTTCTGGACCTACTAAATGTTACATGCATGGTAGTTTAAAAGACCAAAGTAGCAGAACATCATGAAATTACAAGAAGGACACGCTATGGAGAAAGTGAAGGAAGAATCACATGTGAGGAAATTATTCCCTATTTGCACCTAACCATGGTATAAACACGCTCTGGTAAAATCTGCCATATTTGCCTGTCATTGTCCTAATCCAAACCAGTATTCCCCTTTTAAAGATCAACATGCAATAATTGTAGGTTGTTCAAAATTGTTGCTAGGTTGAAACAGAAGCTTTTACTGACCTTTCCCCGCTGATACCGACTTCTTTAACCCAGACAGCCTCATTTCATGATGTTCTGCTGCTGTCCCATTAAGGAGTTGGGGACGGGCGTGTGAAACATACTGTACAAGAAAACTGCTTGCCAGGAGTTGAAATAGTGCAACAGATTGAACACTGCAGTTCAATCTGCAGTTCTAAAAGAAAGAGAGAGGAAAGAAGCAAGTTGCTCTCCTTACTCCAGTATATTTTTATTTTATTTAACTCTGACCATGACAAGAGTAGAAAGAGGAGCACAGGAAAACACCTGGAGATTTGCCACATCCCTTTTACACCACAGCAACTGGCAAATGTTTCCCAGGGACTGGCAATGTGTCCAGTGAGGGGCAGTAAAGTTAGAAGAATAACTACTTTCACCCACTTAGTCCCCACCGCTGCAAAATCAGCGTAGCCCCATTTGGCAGGCGGCTCACAGCAAAAGTAAGAGGCAAAATAGGAATAAGCTACGAGGACAGCATGTTTAATGGCAGGAGCGCTTCCCAGCAAGTGAGATGGTGCTCGCATTGGAATTGCTCAGTGGAGAAAGCCCCATAAATCAACTGGTTGCTGCTTAGAAATACAATACAGGCGAGATCAGATTAATAAGTGTACCTACACAAACCGTTCCAATTAGTATAGAAAATTATGGGCGGGAAAGACCACGCGCTTCAATTACTCCTCCTCCACCCACTTTCTGCACTTGCCGCAGAAAGAGTCAAGGTGACCCCATCCCGGCCTGTGAAGGCTCCTTCTTCCCCGCCCTTTTCACGCAGACCTAACTCCATTGCCGCATCTCATCCCTGCTCTGCCCGCCGCCTATTGGTCATCCTTCGATAGCCCCGCGTGAGGCGATGTGAAGACTTGCCTCCTCATCTTGCATAGCCTGAACAACGTGCCGCTTCGAGCTCCTCCACAGAAGGGACTACACTTCCCAGGATTCTAATCGGCGGTTTAAACTACGCCGCGGTTTAAACCCGCGGGGCATCTCGGGAAACGTAGTCGCTGTTAGCCTCTTCCGAACGCTGCTGAGTGGTGGCGCTGCCTGAGCCGCGAGGGGGAGAACGCGCGGCGGCCGTTGTTGGTAGCGGGCTGGGATGTTTCTTGCGCAGCTGTGATGGCCGGCTTTTTGATCCTGTCCTTGCTGCTGAATTGCCTGTGGTGGAGCGGTTGCGGGGCAGTGTGGAGGTGGGGCATGGGGGAGATTCAGGGGGAAGGGAAGGTGAGAAAAGGGTGTCATAAGGGAAAGCAAGGCAAGCATCTACCTTCCATAACCGACGTTGCGTTCCAAGAAACGTGGCTCTGCTCTACAACAGAAAAAACACGGAACATATTAAAAAGCATTTTTCTAGTCAAAATTCTAAAGTGCAATAAAAGACTGATACTCGGTTCAGATTAACTCCTCCCATTTTTTAAAAAAAATAAAGACTGCTTTCACTGCAACTAGAAAATTAATTCGTCCCGGTGTGGCGAATAAAAAGCCTGGAGAATTTCCATTTTTTTTCTTATCACAGGACGAAAAGGCTCCCCTCACGGCTGACTCGCCACTTTTTCTGCCTTTACGCCTATAGCGACCATACATCCTTTATTTTGAAGGACAGTCCTTTATATTTCATTAAATATATATCCTTTTATATTTGTGTAATTTAATTACGTTCTTTGGTTTTGCTGTTGAATTTTCCTTTGTACAACAAAGTTATGAATTTTGTTATCCTTTTGAATTTCTTTCAGGTTTGTCCTTCGTTTCTGTTTTTCCAATAAAATATGCTTGCTGTGACTTATGTAAATTTTTAGACTATTAGCATTTTAATAAAAGTGATAGTAGTATTTAAACATGGCATCCATGGCTTCTTTTGAAGTTTAGGAAACCATGTTTTTCTTTGAACCAAAGCCACTTTTGATGTGCAAAAAATAGCCTTTCAGGGATTTCGATCAAACAAAACCAAACCCCAGTGGGAAAAGAGGAGATGTAACATTGTAAGGGTGTCTGGTTGTATCTCTTGTCTCTTTATGGCATATCACATGTATAATTTGTAATTTGCCCTATATAATTTGCCCTATTTAAAAACTTGGCAGCCCCTTAAAAAAGGCTTTATGTGTTGCCTAAAGTACTTCCCACCTACAATCAACAACCAGCTATGTAGAGATGAACACAAAGATTAAGATTAGATCAACAATCAAGAAGTTACCCAAACAAAGAACTGCCAAGCAAGCTAACAATAAACAGCCCAACCAAAAAACCACCAAATCCATTCCCACCAACTGACAAGACAGTCACTAGATTAGAATATAAAATGAGAGCAAACTTCATTCCATACTAGCACCAATATGTTACCTAGTTTGGATAATGAAATGTCTGCAAGAAAACAACCAAGCTCAGAGAGCATCAAGACCCCTCATTTCAATTCTGAACTACATATATTCTCTTCTATTGATATTTGTATCCCCCTCCTTTCCCCTAGAGTGGCATTATTCTCCCTGATTGATTGAAGATATGAGGTACTGTAGTTATTTTAGTTGTCATTGTGTGACTTTTTTGGCTCCCTGTTTTATTTCTGCATGAGATACATTTTTCTGAAGTGGCTCCCCATTTTTAATACCCTGTTTCTCCCAAAATAAGACATCCCCTGATAATAAGCCCAATTTGGCTTTTGAATGCATGGCAATAAGGCCAAGTGCTTATTTCAGGGTTCAAAAAAATATAAAACGGGGTCTTATTTTCAGAGAAACGCGGTAGCAGCAAAAATAAATAATATTAGAGGGGGATGAGATGAATGCAGCTTTTCTTGATATAATGCTATACTGAGGCCCAATTATTCATTATGGAAGCTCATGAATTGAATATTTTGACTTCTTTAAAATTTACATTTTTCTACTGGAGAAAGGCAAAATTGAACTTAAGATGTGACTCTCTGGGTGGGACCACACTACTTTTAGAGATGATTTTTCATGGCACTTGTATAGATCTTGGAGCAGAAAAAGATCACTACTACAAATTACTGTATTCTAAAATGTAAAAAGCAAATCCAAAAGTAATTTGATCAAAGAACTGGCTTAGAAAGAATGGAATACCACTTTCTTCAATACTATTAATCTAATCATTTGTCTCTTTTTTTATTTAAGAAAATTGGGCAGTCAAATAATGAATAATCAGAATAATTCATAACTAACCTTTATATGAATGACAGTGGAATGCAAGTATTAGCAGTTATTGGAAAACTTTTTTTATTTTACTTCCAGGTATACAACAAACACCGGAAGGTATTATATGTTTACTACAAGAACTACTGTAAGTGCTTATTGTCAAAATCCATATAAAATATAAATGGTTTCTAACTGCCTCAATGAAATATATATTTTTGTGTGATGGGTTCAAAATTAATTGTATTGTATTATGTATTGAGGTAGTAATTAAAATTTTCTAAACTATTTTGGCATCTTTAGTTAAAGTTTTGTAAATTTAATTGAACTATATTTATAGTGTAATACAACATATACATAGTACTTCCGGTGGCTCCGCTTGTCGTTAAGGACGGTCTTTTTAGACCGCCAGCCCTGGATTGCGTAGAGCCGCTAAGGCAGCGAAAATCAGCTGTCTAGCGGCTTGGAAACCTTTCCCCCGGGAGAAGAGGGAAAGGTGAGTGATTGGGTGGAGGTAGAGCTGCCCCAAAAGCACCAGGAATGATCCTGGAGGCTTGAAGGGAAGAGCTCCCTTGGTAACCCGAAGAGCTCCAGATCCAGGATGCCTCTGTCTTTTTTGACAGAGCAAAACGCCGCGACCACATCTGTGATCAATATTGAGTTTAAATGGATTTTTGACTTAACCAGACAGAGCAATGTCAGGAGGCAAGGTAGATGTAAGTACCAGACCTCAACCCCGTGTGTGGATTCCGTTTGAGAAGAAAGGAAATGGTGTCTGAGTATAACGGGAGTGAAAGTGAAAGTCAAAGAGGTGCTTATTAGCATTGTTACCGTTTATAATTTTGCTTAAACTTGCTGGATTTTACGTTTATATGAAGAAACTATAAAGTGAAAGCTGGAAAGATTATACAACTGATTTATTCAACTTAAATACTATGTTTACGAAAAGATTGGACTTTGTTTCAAATTATAAAATCAAAGTAAGATGGCTTCTGTACAAATACAGCTGTAATACAGTCTTCAAGGAATACAGTCTTCAAGGAAGTTGGAGCCCCGTTAGTAACATAAATTACAAGAGGAGCTGAAGGAATTTCTGAAGGCTCAAATTTCTGCTTGGGATAAAAAAATTAAGGAAATTGAGGTGAAAATATTGAAAATTAAAGATCTGTAGCAGCTGAGAATGAAGAGATCAGAGAAGGTGTGGTGGCAGCAATTAAGACTCTGGCTGAATGTATAAAACAATTGGATGAAAAAGTGGAAGAGATTGATCACAATTTGAACTTAAAAAGCAAAATAGAGGAGTTTCAGACCAAGGCGGAGAATATAAAGCAGTTGGATGATAGAGTTGAAGAAATTAATCAAGTTAATTTGGACTTAAAAAAATAAAATAGAGGTGCTCCAGATCAAGGGGGAATGAGCAGAAGAAGAGCGGGTTTTATTGCAATACAGAGTTATGGAATCTGCACTGAGAGTAAGAGGCCTGAAAGAAAATAAACGAGAGGATTTAAAAAAGATTTTTGCAAAGGCTTTTGCACAGCTGATTGGACAGAAACCAGTGGACTTTGAAATCCAAATTGAGAAAATTTACCGTGTTAATTCATGGGTTGCAAAGCAGAGACACCTGCCAAGAGATGTAGTAATTTATTTTACATCTAGGAAGATTAGGAATGAAATTTCACAAGTTTCTTATAAAAACAAAATTCAAATATTGGGACAAGAGGTATTGGTATTGAAAGAAATTCCTTCTAAAATGTTAAGAAATAGAAAAGAATATGCTTTTTTGGTGTATCAGCTTAGAAATCTCCAGATACAGTATAGATAGAATGTACCAGCTGGATTAACAGTAAACTATAAGGGAGGGAAATAGTGTCTTAATACAGTTTTTAAAGCAAGAGATTTTTATACTAAAGTATTGAAGGTTGGAAGCTTACCATTGTTAGAAGTTAAGATGGAAGGAGAGGTGGGAATGGTTAAAAAAGGGGAAAAGGAAGTAAAGCAAATACAACTTAAAACTGGGGCTATAATTTTCAGAGAAGAAACACAGAAAGCCGCAGGGGAGGATCAAAGTATGATTGTAACTATTAAACGTAAAGAGCAAGTAATATTTTCAAATGAAAGGACTTTCATGGGATAGGGTAAATTATAAGGGATATTTTTGAATATAAAAAGTAGAAAGAATAAATTATATTTACTTTTAGCAAGGATAGTTAAACTAGATGGTATAAAAGTTATTAGGGTATGATGGATATATAAATTTGAGGGACTATAAGATATATTGAAACCCTTTGATAGGGTAATACTGTGTGGGGATAAGAAATGTAATTAGTTATGGATTGTATGATAAATGGGGTGTGAAATGTTTAGAAATTTATAGTGTGGGGAATCTGGGGAAGAATATAAGGTAAATGTTAAATTTATATAAGCTAAAAAGATGATGTTTATTATGTATGATGGATATACATTGATGGATTATAAGGTATACTGAGGAATAATTTTTGAAATTACAACATTGGAAGATGGGATATTGTTTATTACAGAAGATTGGACTTTAAACTTAATGGATTTAGATGAGAAGGTAGAATTATCAGCGTATTTGAAAGATTATGTTCGAAAGATAAATATAATGGAGACGGTTTGATTTTTTTAAAAAAAATTGGACTGAAATAACAAAATACTAAATAGCTTTTAAATGAATAGAATGTAATTGTAATTGTATTAGTATTAATATTTTCCGTTTCCTTCTTTTTTATGGAAAAGGGGAGTTGAGGTTCAAGAAGATGGATGGGAGTTTATGTTAATTAGCGTATTTTAGCTTATGATTGTTAGATACGATACCCTGTATTTGCTCTGGGAAGTCGGGGGGGGGAGGGGATGGGGGAAGGAGGGAGGAGGGAGGGAAAGGGTTAGGGTTGGGGGGAGGGGGGATGTATGGGAAAAAATTTTGTAAAACTTTTTCAATTAAAAAAAAACCAAATACATAATTTGGATTAAGACTCCATTTTTACATTTGCACAAACTGGCTGCTGGGAGATAACTGCTAGAGTATCAATTACAGAATACTAAACTATTATTCATTTGCAGCTTACTGTACTAATATATGAGAGTATATTAATAATTTTATATACTTATAAATGTTTTTTTCTGGAATATATCCATAAAGTCAGTTTAATAGTTTTTGACTAACCTTCATTTCACAATAAATTTAGAGAACATATAAATAGAAATTGTGACCTGTTTTTATGTTACATCATTACAATACTGTGAATAGTGAATGCGTTCATGATGTCAGATATTATACTGTACAATGAATTATTTTCCAATACATTGTATGTTTAATCTTGTATATCATTTTATAATAATATTTAATATGTGAAATGCACCCACTGTTGGAACATTAGTGGATAGGATCAGGGGTGGGTTCTAAATTATTTTACTACTGGTTCTGTGAGTGTGGCTTATTTTGTGGGCATGGCTTGATGGTCATGTGACTGGGTAGGCATGGCAAACTCAATGTCATTCATGTCAAGGGGTACCTCACCTGGCCCCTCCCCTGCCAGCCATTCCTTGTCACACCCAGCTTCAACGTATCTATAGTTCTGCAAAAATGTTATTCACCTGTTTTCAACTTTATTATCTACATACTATAGATCAGGGGTCTCCAACCTTGGCCACTTTAAGACTTGTGGACTTGTGGACTCCCAGAATTCCTCAGCCAGTTTTGCTGAGGAATTCTGGTAGTTGAAGTCCACAAGTCTTAAAGTGGCCAAGGTTCGAGACCTCTGCTATAGATGCACTTTCATGGCCCACTGAAAGGAGGAAATGGCTCACATGCTTTGCCTAAGGGTGATAGGCAACAGGCTTTTAAGGGGCTGCCAGAAAGATGGGGGGGGGGCAATGTATTTTCCAAAGCACCAGAAGCAATGGATGGAAACTGAATAAAGAGAGAAGCAATCTAAAACAAAGGAGAAACTTCCTGACAGTGTGAACCAGTATAGGATTCAGTCATAATTTCACATATAAAATAGCCATTCGTGTAATACAATCTGCATATTGTTCAAAACAGTTATTAGTATTTATGGCTGATTTTTGACAGCAAGCCTAAAATCCCCATTCCCTCCCCACCCCACTAATCTGCTCTGGGAAAAACTCTCCCCTCTTCATTTCCCAAATAAAATATTACTCATAAGAAAAGGCTCCCACATAAGCAAGGAAAAATCAAGCTGCTAACAAGGAACATGCCTGGAATTCCACATTCCTGCCAGCTGCATAAAGGAAACTTTGTAAGCAGAAAACTGCTACCGGTGCTTAGAGATCATAGAAAGTGGAAGCCGGAAGTTCAGCTCCATTTACAAGCCGGCAGAAAACTCATTCAAGACAGAATATTCCACAATGGAAATTGCCCAAACCTTTTTAGAAACACAAAGCCCATGCTGCACAAACCCCAAAATTTCAAAAACAGAACTATATAAGAATCCTCTTATTCAATTTGTTGTTCAGCTGAACAACAAACTTTTTTTTTTACTGCTTCTGCAAGTAAAAACCTCCTTCCAGCAGCTGTGTCAGTTTAAAGCAACAACGTCTTTTTCCCCCCCCTTCTTCTTTGCCAAGTGATCTCCTGGCTGAAAAGCGAGTCCTGATTTTTTCATTCTAGCCGATCAGTTGGGAGGCTTCTTGGCTTCTCAGTTTAAAGCAACGGTGTCTTGGTTTTTTTTCTCTTCTTTGTCAAGTGAGTCCTGATTTTTTCCTTCTAGCCAATCAGCTGGGAGTCGGGAGGCAGCAATAGATTGGGGGCAGAGCCAGGCAGAGGTGGCATTTACTGGTTCTTTGAACTACTCAAAATGTTTACTACTGGTTCCGCAAGAACTGGGGAGAACTGGTAGCAACCCACCACTGGATAGATCTTCAAAAACTATACAAAACAGCCACTTTTTATTAATGCAATTAAGCAACTACCTTCCTTGATTTCAGTGAAACTTCAAATATGCAGAAAGTGTTTATAAAAACAAGCCATTATTCTTCTGTAATGATCTTTCAGATAATACTGGAAATGTTACATCTTTGCCACATTGGTAAAGAAGAAAAGAATGGGGGTAGTGCACCCATTCTCACCTCCTTGACCTCTCAGCAGCTTTCAATCCCATCAACCATGGTATCCTTTTGAATTGGCTGCAAGGTTTGGGACAGCAGCACAGTGTTTGGTTTTCAGAGGGGTGTGGCCAACATCGCGGTGGGACGGCGGTCCCCCAGGGCTCCAGAGGAAACGCCAATATCCCAGTCGTTTGGGGGTTCTTTATGGACCATAGCTGTCTTGTAGAGACAGCAAAGAAGGGAGGCACGGATCGGCGCAAACAGGGAAGTGGCAAATTCCCTGGAGAGCCTTCGACTCAATGGCACAGGAAGACAGCCATTAGAGCTGTCAAAAGCTGGGGTGGTCACCCAAAGAGATCTGAGCAGGAGCGGTGATTGAACGGAGTATTGTTACTGGATGAGTGACTGGCCAACTCATAGATAAGAAGAAAATTTATTAAAGCTTAAAAGGAGTTTTCAACTTGAAATTAGCGGCTAATTGGCACGTGGAAATATAAAGAGAAGAAAGCCAAAAGCAAAGTGGAACTTTGTAATTAAAGCCCCAAAAAGGAAACTTTCCATCTGAATTTAAAACTGGCTTTGGAAGAAACCAAAAATAATAAAAGGAAAAGAAAATTGAAGGAAAACATCAGTTGCTAACAAAAGGATTGAGACAGGAAGTAATTAACTTTGTGGATTAACAAGTGACATTTTGTTGCTGAAGCATTTGTGAATTGGAGAGAGACATCTGCTGGAGGAAAGAAAGTATCACATCATTTAGATCAACGTGGGAAAGTCAGAAGGAGGCTTTGTTTATACAGCTGCAGTGAGATTGTAAAAAAAGGGAGTGGAATCGACAAAGACTTCAACTGGAATAGCTTAAAGGAACATTTGAATTGGACATTTTCAGAAATGAAGAAAAGAAGAAAAGGGATGCTATATGGACTCGAATTTGGATTATATTTAAGTCAAAGTAACAAATTTGAATTTGGACTATATATAAGTTAAGATAAACAAATCTAAAAAGTTTTTCTCCTCATATCAAAAATATGGAGAATTGGGGGGAATTATGGGAGATGCTTCAAATGGTGTGAGAGTCTATTAATGGGAACAAACAAGCAGAACTGTGGCTTAAAAATAAAAAAAGAAATGATGAGAAAATTATGAGATATAATGTTGAAAAAGAAATGAGTGAGGATAATATAGATGATCATATTGGGATTGATAGTGAAAAAATAAAAATGGAGAGAGGGAAAGATATTTTAAAAAAGAAGAAAAAAGAAAAGATTGAGTGGGAAAATTAAAAGAATTAAAAAATAGATGATTACATTGGGATTAGCAGTGACAGAATAAAGAGAAGAGGAGGAAATAGAGAAAAATTGAGGGAGAACATTAAAAGAGTAAAAGTCAGAGAAAGGTGGAAAAGAGGATGCAAGAAAGGGAGAAAAGATGAAAGAGTGGGAGAAAGGGAGAAAAATATTAAGAGATTAGATCTGGGAGAGACTGAAAGAAAATGGTTAAAAGTAGGAGAAAAATGAATAGAAGAAAAGAAACTAAAATAGAAAATTTCTTTTTTCTTTTCTTTCTGAAATAATGGAAATTAGAAGAAATATATGGATTATTGTAAAAAGGTAGTAAAAAAGGTTGAAATGAGTGAAGGAAATTAAAAAAAGAGAAGGAGAAGTAAATTAAATGTGGAATATATAATGGGATATATGTTTTCTTTTTCTGTTTGTGTCTGAGAATGCTTGGAATGAGAGAGAATTAAAGTTGATGGTAAAGAAATAAATCTTAAGCATATAAAAGAATGGAAAATCCAGCAGATGAAATATAAAAGATAGCATGTTTATAAGTGAAAATGATTGAAATTAAGATGTAAAAGGGAATAAAATTGAAATGTTAGTAAATGATGTACACTATTGGAAGAAAATAATAAGTATTGAATTGTGAACAAAAACGTTAAGAAAATAAGAGGTGGAAAGTTGCATTAATTGATTGTATGATATAAATGGAATAAGATGAAAACAATGTTAATAACTAAAATATAGTTAAAAAAAGAATGAAAGGGAATGAATATGAATAAAAATGGACAAATTAGAACCTGAGGGCGAAAGAAGATGTGATTTAATAAAATGAGCAAGGAAATATTAGGAAATGAATAAAAACTATAAAAAAAAGAATATTTTGGCAAAAACTGTAAATAAGTAAAATATATTTGAATATATTGAATTGTATAAGATATGATATGGCTAATAATCTGTTCATAAATCATGTAAGTGTGTAGGGGCGGAAACTAAAAAATCAATAAAAACTTGTAATAAAAAAAGTGTTTGGTTTTCTTTCATAGTTAGTTAATAGGGAGTGAGAAGTCCAGCCCACAGCCACTCCTTTGTGGGATGCCATATGGCTTGGTACTCTATCTGTTTCTTTTTAACATCTACATGAAGCCGCTAGGTAGGATCATCTGACACTATTGGATACGGTATCACTATGCTGATTATACTCAGCTTTACATCTCTATCTCTTGTGATCCAAGTGGTGCTGTGACTGCCCGGACACAGTGCCTAAAAGTTGTAAGGGCCCAGATGGGGACAGCGAGCTTCAACTGAACCCTGATAATATTGAGTGGGCTGTAGATTCATGAAGCCTCAGAATCTGGAGATTTACCCTTTTTAGTTCTGAATTGGGTAGCACTATCCCAGACAGACCCGGTACACAACTTGGGGGTTCTCCTAGACTTGTGACTCCTGCTCAATAAGCAGATGGCAGTTGTGGCTAGGAGAGCCTTTGGGCAACTTTGTGTAGTATGCGAGTTGCACCTGTTCCTGAAGCATTGGATCCTGCACACAGTGACTCAAGCCCTGGTCATCTCTCAGTTGGAATATTGCAATACACTCTACACGGGACTTACTCTTGAAAAATATTTGATGCTACAGTGGTACAGAGTGCAAAAGCATAGATAGTTCTGGAGGTCTCTTGAGTGGCATATGTGACATTGCTGCACTTGCTTCTGATTTGCTTCTGGGCCCAATTCAAGGTTTTGGTCATTATCTCTAAAGCCTGTATAGCATAGGTCCAGGATATCTGAAGAGCTGTCTTGGCCCAATGAAATTGGCCCGCCCAATTGTGCCAACAGAAAAGGCCAACTGGAACCCCATCAGCCAAGGCATTGTAGCAGGTAGGGTTCAGGGGAAGAGCCTTTTCTACCATGGTTCTTGTCCTTTGGAACATCTTGCCACAGGAGGTAAGATCTGCCCCCACCCATCAGGTTAGTATTCCTAACTACAACTTCAAAAAAGCCAACTATGACCTTATAAACAACGATCTCTCATTTTGGACTGGCAAAATCTGTTCGCAACCTGTATAACTGCTGAAGACCATTATAGAGTTTTCCTATTTGAAATTAATAGAGTCACTAAACTACACGTACCACAAATGACCACCAAGATCAGGAAAAGCAAACTACCCATATCAATAAAAAAACTTCAATTAAAAAAAAATCCCTCTGGAGAAGAAACAAAAAAGGCTATGTAGCAAACTTCAAAAACTGCTACAGGAATATATGCAACCAAATAAAAACTGAATGCACAAATTACCACACCAAGCAAGAAGAGGACCTTCTGTGCACAAATTCCAATCGTGCCTTTTATAATTTTGTCAACAATAAAAGACTCAAGATCTATCCCACCACTAAAAGATTCTAACAGCAAAGAATGCAATGACGAAACAGTTAAAGCAAACATCTTCAATATATTCTTTGGCTCAGTTTTTGTTAACAGTGATGACTCATATCCGACATTCCCAAAACATACCAGCAATGAGTACGACGACTTAACACATATAGATCTTCATAATTTGAAACCATCGCTATCTATTGGACCCAATGGACTATGTGCATACTTCTTAAAAAAACTTTCCACTAATATAGCAGAACCCCTAAGCATAATCTTTGATAAAGCTTTCACTACCAGTTCGCTTCCTAAACTTTGGTCACTAGCCACAGTCATCCCAATCTTCAAAAAAGGAGACCCCAGCTTAGTCGAAAATTACAGACCAATCTCTCTGTGCTACGTCACCTGCAAAGTCATGGAATCAATCATCAACCAATCCATCACCTCACACTTAGAAACAAACAACCGACTCTCTAATAAACAATTTGGTTTCAGGAAAAAATTATCATGAAATTTACAACTTCTCCATTGTAAAAACATATGGACTACAAATCTTGATCAAGGCAAAATAATAGATGCAATCTACATAGACTTCTGCAAAGCTTTTGACTCAGTAGTACATGATAAACTTCTCCTAAAACTAAAATCCTACGGCATTTCAGGACCCCTTCACAAATGGATATCTGCTTTTCTGTCTAACAGACAACAAGTGGTCAAAATTGGCAATGCTCTATCAAATCCTGTTCCTGTCAAGAGTGGCGTTCCTCAAGGCAGCATTCTTGGACCAACACTCTTCATACTATACATAAATGATCTTTGTGACCATATCTCAAGTAATTGTGTTCTCTTTGCTGACGATGTCAAACTATTTAACACCACAGACAATACATCTACCATTCAAAAAGACCATGATCATCTAACCGCTTAGTCCAAAACTTGGCAACTCCAAATCTTATCCAGCAAATGCTCAGTCTTACATATTGGAAAAAAGAACCCAAACACTAAGTACATACTTGATGGACATTACCTTGCAGATGACCCCCACCCTGTTAAAGACCTTGGAGTTTTCATATCAAATGTTCTAAGTGCCAAAGCCCACTGCAACTACATAGCAAAAAAGGCTCTAAGAGTTGTAAATCTAATCTTGCGTAGCTTCTTTTCCAAAAACACTACTGTTGTGTCTTGCCCGCCCTCAGAGCAGCCGGGGCCTTCTTACCTGCTCCCGAACACTGAGGAATGTATGCCTCCCGGCCCAAGTCCTGGCTCCATGCCCACACAAACTGCAGAAGAAGGAGCATCTCCCTGCCCCAGCCCTGACTCCATGCCCAGGCAAACGGAGCAGCTAGACCCCTCCCCCTCCTCCACAGCAGGTGAGCCTGAGGAGGGTTTACTCCCAACAACAGCTAATTGGAGTAATCCTCGCATCAGAAGATTGGAGAGGCGGAGGCAACAGAAGGAAGGGAGGGGCAGGCCTTAATGAGTGCTGAGTCATGGAGCCACACCCCATGGCCTATATAAAGGATCTACTTTCTGGCAGTCTCTGAGTCAGGCAAAAGTCGAACTTATCTTGCTGAAGTCACTTACTGGTCTCCTGCCTGCTCTGAGGACTTTGCTAGGACTTTGGGCAGAGCTGCAGAGGCAAGCCTGATTCAGATTTCCCTGACCCAGCCGTCAGCGGAGGAGTGGGACACGACAACTACAATACTAACAAGAGCATATAAAACATTTGCTAGACCAATTCTAGAATACAGCTCGCCTATCTGGAACCCTCACCACATTTCTGACATCAATACAATTGAACGTGTCCAGAAGTATTTTACAAGAAGAGTTCTTCACTCCTCTGAAAACAACAAAATACCTTATCCCACCAGACTTGAAATCCTAGGCTTAGAAAACTTAGAACTCCGTCGCCTTCGACAAGACCTCATAGAATCATCTATTGTAATGTCCTTCCTGTTAAAGACTACTTCAGCTTTAATTGCAATAATACAAGAGCAACCAATAGATTTAAACTTAATGTTAACCGCTTCAATCTAGATTGCAGAAAATATGACTTCTATAACAGAATCATCAGTGCTTGAAATACTTTACCTGACTCTGTGGTCTCTTCCCATAATCCTAAAAGCTTTAACCAAAAACTTTCTACTATTGACATCACCCCATTCCTAAGAGGACCATAAGGGGCGTGCATAAGAGCACAAACGTGCCTACCGTTCCTATCCTATTGTTTTTCTTTTTCTCCTTCTTATACATATATATATTCTTATTCCTCCTAATATTTACTCTTATATATGTTTATACACTATATAACCTTTTCTGTATGATACTTATATATATTGTTGTGACAAAATAAATAAATAAATAAATAAATAAATAAATAAATAAATAAATAAATAAATAAATAAATAAATAAATAAGGTTTTCAGGAAATGCCTTAAAACTTAACTATGCCAGTTAGCAGGTGGCTAGTGTAGGAACAGAGATGCCACCACCATCAACTTTTTTAGTTTTAATCTAGCTTTAATCTATTTTAATATTTTATCATTGTTTTTACTTCCATATGTTATTATATTGTAAACTGTAAGATGAGCAGTACATAGATTTGCTAAACCTCATACTGCAAGATGAGAAGCATGCAGATTTGATAAACAACCAAATAAATAAATTTAAAACTGGAAGTTTTGCTATATGTTTCAACACCAACCAAAGTCTGGTGAATTGGAAGTTGCAACTCTTTCTGTACAGAATTCACATGTGGAAGAAATTTAAAGGAGTATGTAAATAGAAATGCATAAATCTGCATTATCAATTATATGTTTTACTGGATATTTCTATGTTCTCTTTTCTTTATTAGATACATTTAGAATATGAAGGATCTACATTTTCAAAATGGGATGTTCCAACATTTTGTACAGTTCGTGATGCAACGTAAGTATTAACAGAATATGTAAATACCTGTACAAAGTACAAAGAAATAGACTGTAGAAAGAAGAATATCTACTGTTTTTTCTTTGAAAATATAATTGTCATGCCACCGTCAGGAGTCTGAACCTGAGATGGAAGACAAACAGCTGACTGAAAGCAGGAGAGTGGCTCCTTGGCTGTGGAGGAAACTGGGGAAGGGCAAAGTCAGGCTGGGCAGAGCAGGGGAGAGGTAGAACAAGGGAGAGGGGGTTCAGATAAAGACCAAGGCCCACCACCTCCTCATCCTAGGGCATACAGGGAAGAATGCAGAAGAGAGCAATGTGGGTTGTGTGCCTTACAAGGAAGGAAAGGGCCCCGATTCCCTTCAGAAGGCACACCTGGGGATGGAGTTTAAAGGAGAGACAGTTGGGAGGGGCGTTTGTCGGGAACAAACACTGAATTCATCTGGTGTTGAGAGTTTAACAGATTAGCAGAGTTGGAAGGGACCTTAAAGGTCATCTAATCCAACCCCCTGCTCAAGCAGGAAACCCTACGCCATTTCTGACAAATGGCAGTCCAATCTTTTCTTGAAAGTCTCAAGTGATGAAGCTGCCACAATTTCTGGAAGCAAGCTGTTCTATTGGTTGATTGTTCTCACTGTCAGACAGTTCCTCCACATTTCTAGGCTGAATCTTTCCTTGGTCAATTTCCATCCATTATTCGTTGTCTGGCCTTCAGGTACTTTGGAAAATAGCTTGACCCCCTCCTCTCTGTGGCAGCCCCTCAAATATTGGAACACTGCTATCATGTCTCCCCTAGTCCTTCTCTTCACTAGACTAGTCATGCCTAGTTCCTGTAGCCATTCTTCATATGTTTTAGTCTCCAGTCCCCTAATTATCCTGGTTGCTCTCTTCTGCACTTTTTCTAAAGTCTCAACATCTTTTTTAGTGTGGTGATCAAAACTGGCTGCAGTACTTACTAGGGCTTTATAGAGTGGTATTAGTACCTCACTTGATCTTGATTGTATCCCTCTGTTAATGCAAGTTAAGGTTGCAATGACTTTTTTGGCTGCTGCTGCACACTGCTGGCTTGTCCACTAAGACTCCAAGATCCCTCTCACAATCACTGCTATTAAGCCTGGTTTCAGCCAGTTTTTATGTGTACTTTTGGTTTTTTGTACCTAAGCGTAGGACTTTACTTTTCTCTACATTGAATTTCATTTTGTTAGATAGGGCCCAGCGTTCAAGTCTGTCAAGATCCATCTGGATCTTGAGCCTATCTTCTAGGGTGTTAGCTATTCCTGCCAGTTTAGTATCATCCGCAAATTCCCCTACTATTCCCTCATCTAAGTCATTTATGAAGATATTGAAGAGTACTGGGCCTAAGATGGAACCTTGTGGCACCCCACTGCTTACTTCTCTCCATGTAGACTTAGACCCATTAAGGACTACTTGTTGAGTACAGTTGGTCAGCCAGTTGCGAATCCATCTGGTGGTGAAGCTATCTATCCCACTTTTTTCTACTTTACGAATAAGTAGGTGGTGGTGGTCTACTTTGTCGAATGCCCTGCTGAAGTCTAAGTATATTATGTCCATAGTATTTCGCTGGTCTACTAATTTAGTCACTGTGTTGAAGAATGAAATAAGATTGGTTTGGCATCATCTGTTTTTAACAAAGCCGTGCTTCTAGTTATTACTTTACTCGTTTCTAGGTCTTGGCAGATCTGTTTTTTTATTATCTTTTTCAGTATCTTTCCGGGTATTGGTGTTAGGCTGATCGGTCTGTAATTTCCTGGGTCTGTTTTTTTTTCCTTTTGTTTTGTTTTGTTTTTTTATGTTGATCCATATGCATTCTAAGAGGTTTTCGTCTTTGGTTTCATGCAATTCTGTAGCAATATAGTGGTCCTTTACATACAGTGCAACTCCACCTCCTCTTTTATGGGGGTCTGGTTTTTTTGAACAGTTTGTATCCTTCTATCAGTATGTTCCAAATGTGGGTTTCGTCCCATCAAGTTTCTGTTATTCCAACTATGTCGTATCTACCTTCGTGTATTAATAGTTCAAGTTAACCCTGTTTGTTCCCCAGACTTTGTGCATTTGTATATAGGCACTTGAGATCTTTATGCCTGACTCCGAGTATGCTTCCCATGTCTCCTATTTGGTATTTGAGTTTGTGTTCCTTCCCTTTCCTCCTTACTTCATTATTTGCCTTGCTTTCTAGGGGTTTTTGCTTGGAATTAGATCCTGGACAGGTCGCCCTCCCCCCTCAATTTTAGTTTAAAGCCCTCCTGATGAGATGAGCCAGTCATTTTCCAAAAACATTCTTCTCAGTCTTTGTGAGGTTCAACCCATACCTTGCCAAAAGTCCATCTTGGAGGTAGTATAGACCATGGTCCAGGAATCCAATGTTCTTTAGCCAGTGGTTCACTTCTAGAATTCTTTGTTCTCTTACTGGATATTGTCCTTTCGTTGGCAATACAGATGAAAAAACTACTTGTGCACCTAAATCCTTGACTTTCTTGCCTAGCTGCTCATGATCATTCAATATTGTTTTCAAGTCCTTTTTTGTGTCATTCATCCCTACATGTAGAAAGGGGTAGTAGTCTGTTGGTTTTATTATTTTGGCTAGGTTCTCAGCCACATCTTTGATTTTAGCTCCAGGGAGACAACATACCTCTCTGGATTGACTGTCTGATCTATAGATGGCAGGTTCTTTTCCCTTGAGAATTGAATCTCCTATCACCAGCACTCGCCTTTTTTTTCCTGGGAAGTTTGGCATATTTTTCTATCTATCACAGTAGCATTTGATGGTGCTACTTTTTTAGGGACATTTGATGGTGCTTCTTTTCTATGTGTCTGCATGTTTTCTTCTAGTGAGAGTCCATGATATCGATTGCTTAGCACCAGTGGGGCTGCATCAGAGTGGGTTGGTTTGGACACGGGTTTGTGTTTTTTTCTATGAGTGACATGTTTCCATCTGTCTTCTTCCTCTAAGAGGTCAACTCTTTTAGAAGTTGTTTGGTCATGATTATGTTCAATTTGGGCATATTCTTTTTGCAAGGTTTGAGGTTTCTCATTTTGTAGGTCGAGTTTCAGAGTGGTTAGAGTTTCCTCTAGATCCTTTACTTTTTCTTCTAGTAACTTGATTAATTTACATTTGGTACATATGTAGTTTGAGTATTCTATGGGCATAAGTATATACATGGAACATGTTCTGCAGATCACAATGGTATCAGTTTCTTCTTCCATGAGTGGATTTACAAAAAATTGAGAGTGAAAGTGTAGAGGGTTTTACCACAGATTTTTAAAAGGGGGAAATGTCCAATTTGGGATACAGATGTTCTAACAGATCATTTAAAATTTAAAATTTGGGGGACTCAAGTCTAGCTTAAGTTTAAGGTTCTAACATTTAAAGAATGCCTAGTTTAAGGATTTAAAGTTCTATAGTTCAAATTGTCTAGTTTAAAATTTTAAGGTTCTAGCAGATCATTTAGATTGTCCAATTTTATTTTATTTTTTGGAGTTAAGTGGACTTAAGTGCGAGGTTCATTCTTAGCCAGTACTGGAATTTTCTTTGATTGTCCCTTCCTTCTTGTGATCCTTTCCTTCCCTGCTTTCTTGTGGGCTTGATTTATCTTTTACTTCTCTGCCTTTATATGTTCCGTACTTGCTATTATCTACTTGCCTTTTTTTCTTTTGCTTTGTGTCCTGTGTTGTCTTTTTATCCTCCCTTCCTCATTGCTTTTTTCCTGCCTCTAGCAGGTATTCAGCTCTCCCTGCTTTTTTCAGTTTGTGGCTCCCTCCCACCTCGCCGGTTGGTCTGCCATGCTGCTCTGTTGCCATTCTCAGTCACTGGTTCACTGAACCGCTGTGCTGAAATGCTCCACCAAGACTGATAGCCTCCAGTTGCACCGATGCTGTCCCATTGCTTTCCATGCTCCTCTCAGCTCTGCTTTGTTGTTCTGCTTCTTGCTGCCGGGTCTCCCCTCTGCTGTGCTGCCGCTGCTCATGGTTCCTCAGCCACATGGGTCCTGTTTGCGCTGCTTCTCCCAGCAACAGGGCCGCTTGGATGGCCCATGGCAAGCTCGCCTCTTGTCTCCTCTCCACAGCCAGTTGTCCTCCTCCCCTGCTCCTCTCTGTTTCTCACCAGCTCGCCTTTTCCTTCTCTGCCAGTCATTGCTTTGCCCTCTGCCTTTGATCTCTCTGCCCCATAGCTGGGCCCCATTTGCTCACTGGCTCGTCTTGTTGTTCTCCGCCCATCGTCTCCACTCACCTCGCTTCAATGGGCCTCCGTGCTCTTCGGAAGGCCTCTTGGGTGCAGCTGAGCTTCTCTCAGCAGGCCAAGTTTGCTGTGAATCGTTTTCCTCCTATTTTGCCAGTCTTTCCTCTCCTTTTCCTTTCTCCACTTATTTTTCTTTCTCTATGATTTATTCTATGATTTGTCTTTCCCTCTCCACCACTCCTCCTATCATTTATCTTACTTTAGTAGCAACTTTTCTCTTCTTTTAACTCCCTGCAATGTAACTATGCTCCCTCCGTTGCCGCCATCTTAAAAACATTTTGTGTGGTTTGTGTGTGGCCTGCATTCCTGGCATTCCTCCTGACTGTTTGAATTAGTGCCGTGCTACTGTGTGCTTATCTTCCCTGCAGCCCTGCCATGCTTGCCTGCCTTCCATGCAGCCTTCCCAGCGGTCCCCCATGCCTGCTTGCCTTCTGAGGTCAGCGTCCAGCCCAGCCCAGCCAGTGGGTGGGTGGGCAGCCTTTATTGGAAATACAGACACTGCACTGGAGCTGATAGGAATGGAGGCAGTGGTGCTCCATGAGGGCAGGTGGATATCCTGGGGCTTCTGCACATATGCACCACATGTGCAGCACCAGGAGGTCTGCCTGCCCTCCCGGAGCGCCGTTGTTCACTTTCTTCCCTCTCCTGTCTTGAAAGGAAAGCGAACGGCGGCGGTGGTGCTTCAGGAGGGCAGGCGGATGTCTGCAGCCAGGCAGGGAGGAAGGGCTGCAAGAGCGGCAGCCCCTTCTAAGTGCACTGCATGGAGGCAGTGGGCAAGGCAGCCTCAGTGTGTCTGTTGCTGGGGAGGTGCAGCAATCACTCAGCCAGGGCAGCCTCGGCGGCGGCTACATCAACCTTTCCACCCATGCCATGTCTTGCTCCAGCCGGCCGTGCGACTACAAGTGCGGCAACCCTGGTTTTCACTAAGATGAAGGGTTACCCACACTGCCAGGTAAGCAATGCCACCCAGGTCAAAGGTAAAGCACCATAGGCTCCATGGTGGCACAGCCGGGCCTGGCCCTCTCCCCGTGTGAGGGCCTGCTGCATGGCCAGCTGGCAGCAGCTTTCACACCTCTTGCTCCTCTTCTTCGCTGACAGAAAGCCACGCCATGGCCGAGCCTCCTTCTCCCAGAGCGCTGTACTCTGTGGGCCAAGTTTCTGGATTGGTGCCGGTGGTTGGCCAGGCCAATCTGCAAAGAGAGTAGGCAGATGGCCGGGTGGTAAACCAGTGGGCTGCTTCGGAGCCCCAAGCCCCGCAGAGTCAGCCCGGGAGGCACACAGGCCCGGGTGGAAGGTGGCCTTTTCTGCAGCATCTCCCTCCCCTCTTTGGATCATCCTGCAGGGGGGGCTCTGCCTTTGCAGAAACAGGGCAGGAGGTTTGTATGGAGGATTGGCAGGGGGATGCGCAGCCTTCCGGGATAGAGAGCGGGGCAAGAAAAGGCTCCAAATTTCACATAGTCAGTCAAGCCAAATGGTGGAGGGAAACTCAAAGTGTTCAGGCTTCAGAAGGGCAGAATATGCTTAAGAATGTAAAGCACCGAGACGTCCACCTGCCCTCCACCAAGGGCCGCCCGCCGTCAGCCTTACACTGTATACACTTACACTGGCTCCATGGGGATGATGGGCATGCTGAATACACCAGTGGGGGATCTAAAAGGTAAGGCCAATGCTGGCGGCAGAGTGGTGGTGGGAGGGAGACCCGCTGCACTCAGCCAAGGAGCTGCCTCGGGGGGGTCATGGCAAGGCTCCCTAGCCTTTTAGGCCTGGTGAACTTGGCTTCCGTGGGGCCTTTGGGTGCCTGCCATCCACTTGCCTTTCCCTCTACCTCAGGTTCCGCTACCTACATCCAGCCCATGACAGACACACTGCTTCCAGGCTGGGCCGCCCTCCCTCCTGGGGCACGTCTTCTTTCTCCCGCCGCCGGAAAAAAAAAAGAAGGAAAGAGAGGAAGGAAGGAAGAGAGAGAGAGAGAGGAAAGAAAGAAAGAAAGAAAGAAAGAAAGAAAGAAAGAAAGAAAGAAAGAAAGAAAGAAAGAAAGAGAGAGAGATAAAAAAGAGAAAAAAGAAAGAGGAAGAAAGAAAGAGGAAGAGAGAGAGAAAGAAGAAAGAAAGAAAGAGGAAGGAAGGACCACAAACCCTGGCATTAGACGTGACTTCAGAAGACGTAATTTAGGGCTGCAAGGGATCTTGGAGGTCATCTAGTCCAGGGGTTGGCAACCTTAAACACTCACAAAGGTCCTAACCGGAAGCCCCACATTCAGTTCTGGAGCTGACCGAAAGTCCAGTTCCCCCACTAGAGTCTCCTCCTAGTGTGGTGCCCTTTTTTCCTCTGCTGAGCAGAAGTCCAGTTCGCCCACCATAGAGTCTCCTCCTAGTGCAGCATCCTTTTTCCTCTACCTGCCCTAACTGAAAGCCCTGTCAATTGTGGAGCCGACCAGCAACAGGGAGCCGCAGCAGGGGGATGAAAGAGCCACATGTGGCTCCAGAGCCACAGGTTGCTGACCCCTGATCTAATCCAATCCCCTTGTACAGCAGGAAACCTTACATTGTTTGGTGCCTCTAACAGAGAGGAAAATTTCCAGAAAGGAGGAATTTACTAGGACAAGGCTGCCATGCAGAGATAGTCCTTGATTTATGACCACAATTGAGCCCAAAATTTGAGTTGCTAAGCAAGAGCGTTGTTAAGTGAGTTTCACCACATTTTACTCAATCCATGACATCTCCTGGTTCTAACGGTAAGTGATGTGAGTGATGTCAAGTTGGCTATGCCCACCCAATCACATGACCACCAAGCCATGCCCACAGCACCGATAGGAAATTTTTTTACCACTGGTTATAACTAATGTACCAGTTATTCGTTGAGGCAGAAAGAGGATGACATGGTGATCCTTTAACAGTAGTAAGAAATCTCAGAGCTAATAAGAATAATTTATTTATAGAATGGCGAGATATTTTGTAGTTCTTTTTAACTACAGTATAATAAAGATTATAAAAGTGGTTTGACAACTATCATTTCTTTTTTAAACATCTAATTCTAAACAAAGCAGCTCTATGAAAAAAGATATGAGATAGATGTGGATTACCCTTCTTTTTGTAATAAACAGATGATTGTGTGCTTAAACTAATTGTGTAAATCAGCATGCAGATCAGGGCATTGGCGCCTTTCTTCCCTAAAGAAGCACATTTTTCTTTGTTTTTGAAATAAGAGTGCATTCCCCAATATTTTCAATTAATTTTCCCACTATTTGAAGACAATACAGCTAATATCAAATATACTCAGAGATATTTAAAACAGTGGGTAATTATATTAGGAAAAAGTGCTCTAATCCAGCGGTCACAAACTGGAGAAGATTTTGGTGGTCCCCAGAAAAATTATTTGCATTTTTTATATTGCGCTAAATCAGGGGTCCTCAAACTATGGCCCTGGACTGGATACATGCAATGAACACTTGTGTTGCTGCAGAGAGTCTTCCTCTTCAGGGTCTTTTTGTGTGGGTTGGGGTCTGCTTCAACCTCCTGGTGTGGGGCTTTGGGCAAAGGTTGGAGGGAAGTGCTGCTGGTGGCAAAGAGCCGGAGGGCCTTGTTCCAGTGGGACTGCATCATGGCCTGGAACAGGCTGACCATCTCAGCCTGCTGAGCCTCTAGGCACCGGTACCTGGCCTTGCACTCTTGCAGGTCTTCCCTCTGCTTGGAAAGCCTATGCTCCTAGTCCTCAGTGAGGTGCTTCTGCTGAGCCACCTTCTCGGTCAGATCCAATTTGAACTGAGCCAGCTGTTTTGCCAACTCTTTCTCATGGTGGTTGCTTAGCTCCAACAACTGCTTCCTGTTGGAGCCCTAAGGAGCCCAGGCAGGCACAGGAGTGGGTAGGAAGGGAGGGGTGAGTAGAGGCCAGTGAGGTGCCCCTTGATGTGAGTGACATCAAGTTGGTCATGGCCACCCAGTCACATGACTACCTAGCTACACCCACCCAGCCGGTCATTAAGCAGATCATATTAGTGGTCCACGGGATTTAAAATTATGAATTTAGTGGTCCCTGAGATCTGAAAGGTTGGGGATCCCTGCTCTAATCTAGTCTGTTTTTTGCAGTTATACAGGGCAGATGATTTTTTAAAATATGGTTTATTGAATAAACATAATCCATTTAAACCATAGTGTAAAAGAAACAGTAATTAGTTCACACAACATATTAAGCTGAAAAACCAAGTATTATATTAACATAACATTAAGTGAAGTTCTTTATGTGTGTTTTGTACTGTACTTTCACAAAATTGCAGAATGCTATAAAACAGCCTTACTTTCAGCATTCTGAAATTACATTAGTTACAATATTGGAATTTAGCAAGCTATCAGGACAACTTTATAAATAATTATGTATTATTCACTTAATTATGATTCTCCCTCCTCCCCCTTGGTTTAGGTCAGAAAAAACAGAACTGGTTTGTCCAGTTACTGGTTCTCATAAGATTCAACCAGTACTTACAGCTGCAGTAAGTTTTCAATTATTTCAAAATATTATGAACACATATATGACTATATAACTGTGTTGTGTTTTTATGATGAAACCAAAGGCTCTGAAATGAAAGAAATCATAAGCACAAGTAGAATTATATTTATTTATTATCATGGCTGACAAAGTTCTACTCTCCTGAAATATAAATGGCTATTGTTTGGTGACAGAGATTGTTTTGAATGTCTTATTAAAAGATCTCTGCTTTATTGAGAGAAAACAGGCAGCAGTAGGTTATGAATGTCAGCAGTAGGTTATGAATTTCAGTGCTACAGAATTGGCAGATTCATGCTGCAAAAGAAGGGAAGGAAAACTTCACAGTTTTATTATTTGAGGTTGAAATTCTTTTTACCGATCCAGTAGAACTAGTGATGGAGGCTAGGCATCTTTTTGGAAACAACAATGACAATAGTTCTATCAGAGGAGTGAACTGCAACATTTCCACTGTTAGCACATGTTAACAGAAGTGGAAATATCCAGTATTCATTGCACAGAAACCATTGTCCTTAGTGAAAAGAAAAACAGTAGCAAAGAAGATAGCATCCTCAACTAGGACACCTCAAAAAAATTAAAATTGTTTTTGTTTGAAGTGGTTCAGTTTTCATGTTTCATGATGTAATTATTGAATTACCATTTTACCCTATCAGGCTATTTTGTCTATGATCTGTCTAGTGATCATTCTCTGACTGGGTTAAAGTAGAACTATGTGTTGTATAAACAGTTAAATTCAATCAGCACTGACAATAAAAGAAAGTAGTTTTTGATCAAAACAACCCTGGAATTTAGGGTTAGGTTAGCTCTACTACTAACCAGAGATGGTGCAGCATTCTCTAGAAACTCCCCACTCTGGTTTTATTTTTCACCAGTTATGACCATACATAAAATTTTCTCCACTCCCCAAAATTCACAGCTCGAATCAGTAGTAATAGTTTTTGACTAGACTTTGTGGAAGGTTCCCAGATATGACCCAAGTAAAGGGGAATTTTTATTGTAGACAAAAAATAAGAATAATTCTGCTTCTTATTGTGTACTTTACCAGAATTTGCTCCAATAACTAGGTGCCTGCCTGCCTGCCTGACGGCCTACCTACCTACCTATCATCCATCTGTCTGTCTGTCTGTCTGTCTGTCTGTCTGTCTGTCTGTCTGTCTGTCTGTCTATCTATCTATCTATCTATCTATCTATCTATCTATCTATCTATCTATCTATCTATCTATCTATCTAAAATTTCTACACCGCCCAACTCACCTAAGTGATTCTGGATGGTTTACGAACAAGATAATAATATAAAAACATGTCTAAAAGCACGGTCAACAATAAAATTAAAAATAAGGTTAAAATTTACAAGTTAAAAGTAAGAATCAAAATTTAAAATTCACAAGGCTAAAAGGTTAGCAAGGTGGAGGGAGTGCCCTCAAGCCACCAGCCATCCCTCTGATTATGACCCTATTAACACAATAAGAAGCAGAATTATTATTCTTCCAGTGTGATTAAATATTGCACTAGCAATTGCTGATTCCTAACCAATTTGTTATGCTTTAAGACATTTAGAATATTTTCAGATGTTTTGCTCCCGAGGCAACTCTTCCCCATATTTATTAAAAACCTTGTATTGTTTTTTTGGTTTGTTTTGGTTTTATATTTTAGTTTGTCAAGACTTTTTGAATTTTCCTTGTGATTGGTCACAACTTCAAGTTTTGCCTCATATGCAAGTATGGTTTTGTAATTTATACCTTCATCCAGTTCAGTTATTTTTATAAATATGTAAAACTATATCCCTAACTATGCATAAGAAACTTCTTGGATAACTCTGATACTATGAAAAAAGAAATAATTTGTATTTTTCCTTTTATAGACGTCTGATGATGAGGCACGCTACTTATCTATCAAGGCAGATATAAATTGTTTCTCATGGTATATTTATCAAGAAGAAGACAGGTAAAAAATACCCACACATTTGCACTTCTTTCTATTTATATATCTTCAACTATGGCTGCAGTTTTGAATCTAGAGTTCTGCATTTCTTACCCAACAGCAATTATGCTGACTTCAACAGGCTGCTTAAGAATCAATCATTTCAAGATAACATTAATACTTTTTTTTGCAGTGTAAATCAGATTTATGTTTATAGATGTTATACAATAGTACTTATGAGTAGGAATATAAATTTGGTATTTAGGACTAACTGAAAACACTGAAAGAAATATTTCTATAACGGTCCATGGCATTAGGCTAGAAACCAGGAGTTGGGTTTCCACCTTGGGCACAAGGCCAACTGGGTGATTGGCCCAGTCACTTTCTCCCATCCACAGGAAGGAGACAATGGCAAACCACTTCTGAAAAATCTTGCCAAGAAAATGGCAGTGACCTCTCCTGTCAGTCTCCAAGAATCCAAGAATCCAAGATTGAATAGAAAAAAAAACATAAGTGGATGAGTGAGAATATATATTTGATATTTAGGACTAATTGAAACCATTGAAAGAAATCTTAACCATTCCCATAATAGTCCAATATAAAAACTAGTTATCTTAATTATATTTTAATTGAATATTATTTCTGTCACTAGGAGAATTGAATTAATGCTGCTAATTATCATTGAATATATATTTTACATACATTTTTCATTTTCATGTATTTGTTTCAAATATATAGAAGTGCTTAACACAAAGTGTGATGAAGGAAAGATTTTGTCCTCTTTCATGCTCCTTTCTTTTCTAGCTAGATTTCTAGTTTTCAGTTTTAGCCTCTGGACATCATTCAACACAGCACCTAGCATTGTTTAAACAGGTGGTTTGACCTTGGATGTCTCCCCAGAGCCTTCCTGTGAAAAGCAGAAACTTATCTAACTCTCCTTCCCTCCATCAGAGGCGATTTTTCTATAGAGAGTTGACAAGAGAATCAAAATGAGAATTTCTGTCTTTTTTTTCTTTACAGAAAGCTAAATGGGTTGTAGGCTTGCCCCCTCTTCTGGGTCACCTTACCATTGGGATATACTAATTAGCTTTCCTCTTTCTTTCTTTCTTTCTTTCTTTCTTTCTTTCTTTCTTTCTTTCTTTCTTTCTTTCTTTCTTTCTTTCTTTCTTTCTCATCTCCTCTTGCAATGAACACTACTAACAGGCTGCTGGTGTATAGGGATACATGCAGAGACACCAATAGTGGGCTTCTCTCTATCTTCTCCTTACTGCCACTTAGTTACTCATAGCTCTGGCTGGCTTAGTTAATTGCAATGTCTCAACAGGTGGTCTCCCATGTTTGCCATTTACTGCCAAACAGGATCGCTATTTGGTTTCTCTCTGCTTGTTATAGTTTCTCTGCTGTTGGTAAGAGAGTTGGTTCCTATGTTGGTAGTTCCATTTATCATTGGTTAATTAAACAAGCCAGTCATTGTCTCTTGATATCTTGTCCCCATGTTGCTTGGCATGGCTGTTGCCTCAATCACTTTGACATGATTGAAGCTATTGCTTCAATACTCAGCCTCTGCATGGATCCTTCAGTTGCTTCGCCTTCTGGAACCCATCAATTTTGTACTGGGTCTTTAGTTTCTTTCAAAGTCTTGATGCTTTGGTAGTCCCCTTCAATGAATTCTGCAATTCTCTGTTTGTTCTTTTCTATAATAAATTTTCAGCTACCAATTTCAAAGCTTTAACTCCTTCATGGACCCCCTTTCCAAATAAGCACTCATGCACTTATTATTGTAGAACACTTCTGAAAATACTACAAAACAATTTTCATGGTAGCAAATTCAACAAACATTTAAATTAAATACATTTTCAAAATATGGACTTTAAATTCTTCTTAGATATTTGCATTAGATATTTATTAAATAAAATTCATATATGGACACACACACAAACACACACAGATGCACTATTAGAATCTTCATACCACTTAGGAAACACTTTAATAATGTATAATTTCTTAAATATTTAATTATGTTTGCTTTTAGAAAGAAATTCAACAATATCTTGTTCGTATGCTTTACATTATTCATAAAATTCTGTTGAATAGTAAAAAGCATTTGTAAATTAAAAACAACACACACTTTTATATACACTTCAATATATGGATTTCTCTTGCCTCCCTTATGAACACAGCACATGCAGACCAAGTAAGTTGGCATTCATTTATTAGTCTATGCTGTCAAATTTTCTGCAGATGGCAAAAGCATCAAAATATTTACAATTGTTCTCAGTCCAATTTTTTATTTATTTTTTGAATATTGTGGTATATTTCTTTTCATTGCTTTGAGTTTTTAAAATATATTTTATTAAGAATTTTAATTATAGTAATAAAAATTAATACAAATTAAACTTAGAAAAAGAGTAAATAATAGAAAGAATTGCAGGAAAAGAGAAAAAAGGAAAAGAAAGAACGTAATAAAGAAAAAGAAAAGAAATACGTAAAGAAAAGGGTCCTTGAGTGGCTCAGACTGCTAAGACAGTCTGTTATTAACAGCAGCTGCTTGCAATTATTGCAGGTTCAAGTCCCACCAGGCCCAAGGTTGACTCAGCCTTCCATCCTTTATAAGGTAGGTAAAATGAGGACCCAGATTGTTGGGGGTACTAAGTTGACTTTGTATATAATATACAAATGGATGAAGACTATTGCTTGACATAGTGTAAGCCGCCCTGAGTCTTCGGAGAAGGGCGGGATATAAATGCAAATAATAAAAAAAAAGAAATAACTTCCAACTTTCATCGCAACAAATACAAATACATTTAATAACTATCCACTGCATAAGATTAAACAAATACCTGTTCATACCAAATATGTAAGCAAAGCTATAAAACATCACATTTTCAATCCTGGTATCAGCAAAAAGTCCAAAAAGTGTTGCCAGAACATTGCCAAAAAAGTTTTATTTTAACGTTGATCAAATAAATCAGTTTTATATTCCTTCCTTTTATTTCTAACAGAATTAATCTTAAATTCATTCAAAAAAAAATTGTCAGCAAGACTTTGAAACTAAAAATGGATCCAGACAAGATTGTGATTTCTTATGATGTGACTTCACTCTTCACCTTCATTCCAACAACTAAAGCTATCACAGTAGTGAAAAAATAATTGTGTTCAACTGTGTTCCCCATTATGGCTGATCTCTACATGGAGAGGTAGGAATCAAAGTCCTAAACAACTTCATACGAATTCCACTCACTCACAAGAATAGCTATATCGACAATACTTGGGTCAAGATTAAAACCCAGGAAATGGAAGCCTTCACCCAAAACATCAACTCTGTGGACAGATATATTAAGTTCACTCAGGAAAATGTTAAGGAAAATAGTATGGCCTTCATGGATTGTGCAGTACACATTAAGAAAGACAGAAGCCTTAATATTGAAGTTTAAAGAAAACTTCCACACAGAGATTTTGATTCTCACCTTCCACTAGAACAGGGATCCCCAACCTTTTGGACTTCAGGGACCACTAAATTCATAATTTAAAATCCCACAGACCACTAATATGATTTGCCTAATGACCAGCTGCGTGGGCATGGCTAGGTGACCATGTGACTGGGTGGGCATGGCCAACTCAATGTCACTCATGTCGAAGGGCACCTCAACAGCCTCTACTCACCCTCCCCTCCCAGCCATTCCTTGCCTGCCTGCCCGGGCTCTTTAGGGTCCCAACAGGAAGCAGTTATTGGAGCTAAGCAGCCACCATGAGAAAGAGTTGGCAAAATAGCTGGCTCAGTTCAAATTGGATTCAGCAGAAGCACCTCACTGAAGACTAGGAGCATAGGCTTTCCAAGCAGAGAGAAGACCTGCAGGAGTGCAAGGCCAGGTACCAGTGCCTAGAGGCTCAGTGGGCTGAGATGGTCAGCCAGTTCCAGGCCATGATGCAGTCCCACTGGAACAAGGCCCTCCGGCTCTTCACCACCAGCAGCAGTTCCCTCCAGCCTTCACCCACAGCCCCGCCCCAGGAGGCTGAAGCAGACCCCAAGTTGGAATTTATGCCTTCCCTCCGACCCACACAAAAAGACCCTGAAGGGGGAGATTCTCTGCAGCAACACAAACGTTCATTGCAGGTATCCAGCCCATGGGGTGTAGTTTGAGGACCCCTGATTTATTGCAATATAAAAAATGCAAGTAATTTTTCTGCGGACCACCAAAATTTCTTGCAGACCACCAGTGGTCTACAGACCACCAGTTGGTGACCACTGCACTAGAACATAAAATGGGAGTGATCAGCTCTACAACACCAAGCTGAAGGTTTGCCTACTAGCAAAGATGGAAAAGAAAAAGAATTAAAGGAAGCCCTCCGAATATTTATTATCCTGACTTGGCTTTCATCAAATCCAAAAAAGGACCCAGCAGGAGCATAACAGACAAGAAGAGAGAAACAAATGAAACAACATTATCATTCCATATGCTGCAGGAATATATGAAGAGCTCTGGAAGATTTTCAACTAACACAACATATACACACACTTTAAGCCCCAAAATACACTAAGGCAGAAGCTTGTCCAACCCAAGGATAAAACATCCAAACACAAATTGAGCAATGAGATATATGCAATACAACACAGTGAGATATGTGCAGATCTATATATTGGAGAAACAAAACAACCACTTCACAAAGGCATGCACAGCATAGGAGAACAAACCCATCAGGATAAGATACAGCAGTCCATCAGCATTTGAAAAACAAGGATAGTTCTTTTGAACATAGCAAAGTACACATTCTGGACAGAGAAGACCGCTGGTTTGAAAGAGGGGTCAAAGAGGCCTTCTACTTTAAAATTGAACACCCTCCTCTCAACAGAGAGGGAGGGATACAATGCCACTTACCTCCTGTTTACAACACAGTCCTTTCAACAGTTCCAAGAAGGTTCCACATGCATTTGCATTGTTCAGGTGACCCTGAGGGTAAAAATAAGCCTCCAAGTGGCTTCAATGCCTCCCAGAGAGAGTGCTAATGTCCAGGTGACTGCAAGGAATATAAATCCTTCAATTTTCCTCCATTCAGTCAGAACTGAAGAAGCTTCTTGGATGAGAAGTGAAATGTCTTCAAGAAAAAACAGTTGTCTTTTGAAAAAGCACTTTTGGGATGACCTCCAGGGTGGTATGGTGAATGGAATATGGCTCTGTGAAAACAGAGCCAACAACCACAGGAAAGACCAAGGAACTGGTGAGTAGACTGTTTACTTGGAATCTCTCTGGATAAGATGAGGATGGGAGATCACCATAGTCACCATGTGCTCTTGATGACTGCTTCTTATCAGTCAATTGATACAATCTTCCTTCTTTATTGTGACATTATTATTATGGCTTGTCACATGACCAGACAGATGTTTAGACTGGATTTGCCCTTTTTATCCATGTATCAGTTACTTCCCAAGGACCTGAGATAGGCAGGTGTTGATTTCTATGTGTTTGAGTGCTGGGAATCAACAGGATCAGTTATCTTGCTCTTATAACTGTGATGGATCCTTTTAAAGCACAATAAATCTGCAAACCTCACTTTCTAATCCCCATTCTTGGTTGAGAAGTAAAATGTTTTCAAAGAAAAACAAGGGCGTCCAATTGCCTTTTGAAAAAGTACCTTTGGGACAACCATGACCTGGATGACTGAGAATCTTGATAGAAATTCCCCTGGACGTCCTGATTTTGAGGACAGTTTTGCATAACTGCCATACGTGATAAATTTTTCTTCTGTATTGTGGCATTATCATTATGGTTTGTCACATAACCCTTCAGATGTTTAGGCTGGATTTGGCATTTCTGTCCATGTATCAAGTACTTGTCAAGGACCTGGGATAGGCAGATGCTATTCTTTAATAATATTTAAGGCATCTTTGTAGGATGTAAGCTATTCCAAGTAAAGCTGTCTTTTGCAATTGATTGAGATTTTGTCAATCCAACTGGTATTCAACTGGTGCTCCAGAAGTTTTGAGATTGCACCTACTGTATGCATTTTAGCACTACTGGTACTATCTTTGCTTTCTTTGCCACGGTTCTACTTTTATTTGTAGATCTTTGTATTTTGTATTTATTTTCTCCGTTCCTTTCTCTTTTGTTGTGCTGTTCTTCTATCCAGACTTTGTTGTCTTTCTTATCAACAATGGTTAAATCTGGGGTGTAATGTGGCAGGTTCTTCTCTGTTTGAATTCTAAAGTCCCAGAGCACTTTAATTTCTTCGTTTTCTACTACTTTGTCTATTTTGTGGTCCCATTAGTTCTTAGTAGCTGGCAAATAGTATTTCTTGCAGATCTTCCAGCACCATTTTTGCTATTTTATCATGCTGTTGTTTGTAGTCAACAGCAATATGTTTGTGAGCTTCTTTGTAGTCAACAAGAAGATCTGTGTGATATTCTTGCAAAAACTAGATGATCCACTGTTTCTTTAGCTTCTTTGCAGAGGGAACATTTACTATCTGTTACTGTCTTTTTAATTCTGGCTTTGTATGCCATTGTTCTTAAGGCTTCACTAGTACAGCACTCTGTCTCTTTCTTCAATATTTCTGCTCTTAGCCATTGTCAGGTCCTGATATTATCTGCTTTACCTGTTGTTGTTTTTTAATGTACTGGCCATGTAATACTTTATCTTTCCATCCCATGCTACTTTTCCATTCTTCATTTGGTCCTTCTTGTAAGCCATTTTGGTATTCAGTAAACCTTCCTAGTATACCAGCTTCTGTGCATCTCCAGGTATTCTTCCAAAGCCCGTTTTTCTTCTCCAATCATCTAATGTATTTGCAACATTCCACACCACTTATTTTCCGTGGATGATACAGTCTGCCAACATTGCTGCGAGGATGCAGGGTAGGATTCATTGTTATTATTTACTGAAATATTGTTATATATTTTTTCCACCTTTTTAATATCCATTTGGTTCACGCAAGATGGTGAATATGCCTAATACTCCTGCCTCCTATTTTCACTACAACAATAACTCTATGAGGCAGGGAGAGCTGAAAGAGAGTATTTGGCACAAAGTCCCCAGCCAGTTTTCAGGCTTGAAGAAGGCTCACCAGCTCCTGGTTTCTAGGCCAGCAGCTAGAATGCCCAACATTTATTATGACATAATTTGCCCATCTTATAGCTCCGTGATGGTGAACCTATGGCACGTGTGCCCAAGTGGCATGTGAAGCCATGTCACCTGGCATGCGCAGCCTTGCCTGTTTGTCTTCTGGGTTTCTGATGCACATGCACACGCGATGATCAGCTGTCCTTTGCGCACAAGGCAGTGCTGAAAACCAGCCTGCGCATGTGCGCTGGCCAGCTGATCGTCAGGCGCATATGTGCACTAGAACCCAAAAGTTCAGCTTTTTCAAAGTGTGTCCCCGATGAGCGCGCGCACATGCACGCAACGTTTCTGCATGACAGGTTCTCCATCACTGTTATAACTCATTGACATAATTATTATCTATAATAAAATGAATACCAGTTTTTCTTTTGTGAAGTGTGAAGTGAACATTTCCAATGTTTAATATCAAATATTAAAAAGCAATATTGAAATACAGGTAATGCTCAACAAAGATACGTAATGGAGCCTGCACATTACAGTTGTATATCGTGACTGTTGTAAAACAGGTCAGTCATGTGACTGACAGGATTTTGCAACTTTTTTGCGGTGGTTGTAACTGCATATGGATTTGTTATGCAAATACAGCAACTGTAAGTGTGAAGCCTTTGTTTGCTATGTGTGACATTTTACTGAAAACTGAAAGTGCTGTTTTTTGGCAAAACTGTCATAAAACAGTCACATGATCTTGGGATGCCACAATGAAACATAAATGCAATTGTGTTGCTATGCGCTTGAAGTGCAGTCACATGAGGAGTGGAGCAACCATAAGAATTTCTGATTTGGGTCATAAGTCATCTTTTTCAGTTAAGTCATAACTTGGAACAATCTCTAGGTGACTGATTGTAAGTCAAAGACTACCTGTAATGGTTAATGGAAAGAAATGTTTTTATTGATGTTCTATTTTTCATTCTGCCTTTTTTATCTTTCTCACTTTTTTGTACCCTTAAGTTTACTCAATAAAGATAATGGTAATATATATTACTTTGCCTAGCATATACATTCTGCATGCTTCGACAGCAGACTTTTTTGTATGCATTTTTTGCAGCTGTCAGCTGTCAGATGCTAGGATATTTTTTGAAGTAAATATTTATTTGTGATCTGATTGATTCGTAAGAGATTATATCATTTTCCTTGTTTAGAATAGTTAGAATAGTTAGAATAGTTTAGAACAGAGGCAGAATAGTTTGATATCCCATGCTAACAATATCTCAGTCCAGATTTCCAAATGATCTCTCCCAAGGATTTTAGATACTATAGATATTGAATTGCATGGAGGCAAGTACACCAAATCTCAATTTCCTTTCTGAAAATTCCTTCCATAAATGACTAGAATAATTATAACACCCTTAAGAAACATACAAAGTGGTATTGTCACTGTTACCATTACTTACTGAGAATATCAGGAAAATATCAGGTTTGCATTCACTAGCCATTCTTTTGGGGAGGTTATCCAGCAGGATATTTTCAGACTATATAAATGTAAAATGATACCCATAATAATCCAACAAATCATGCTTGTTGCATACAGCCAAGAATATTTATTTTATTTATTATTTATTTATTATTTAAATTTATATACCGCCCTATCTCCCAAAGGACTCAGGGCGGTTCACAGGCATATAAAACATCGATACACAAAATTAAAATAATCTTTAAAAAACTTATTCCAATGCCCTATCATTAAAAATAGAAATATAAATATTAAAATCAATTTAAAACCCCTATAAAATTTAAAATCTAAGCCAGTCCTGCACAGATGAATAAATGTGTCTTGAGCTCGCGACGGAAGGTTGAAGGTCCGGAAGTTGGCGGAGTCCTGGGGAGCTCGTTCCAGAGGCGGGAGCCCCACAGAAGGCCCTTCCTGGGCGTCGCCAGGCAACACTGCCTAGCTGGCGGCACCCTGAGAGTCCCTCCTGTGAGAGCGCACGGGTCGGTGAGAGGTATCTGGTCGCAGTAGGCGGTCCCGTAGATAACCCGGCCCTATGCCATGGGCGCTTTAAAGGTGGTCACCAAAACCTTGAAGCGCACCGGAAGGCCACAGGTAGCCAGTGCAGCCTGCGCAGGATGGGTGTTATCACGGGAGCCACGAGGGGCTCCATCTATCACCAGCGCAGCCGCATTCTGGACTAACTGTAGCCTCCGGATGCCCTTCAAGGGAGCCCCATGTGAGGCGTTGCAGTAATCCAGGCGAGGCGTCACGAGGCGTGGTGACCGTGCATAGGGCCTCCCGGTCCAGAAAGGCGCAACTGGCGCACCAGGCGAACCTGGTGAAACGCTCTCCTGGAGGCGGCCGTCAAATGATCTTCTAGAGACAGCCGTTCATCCAGGAGGGCGCCTAAGTTGCGCACCCTCTCCGCCGGGGCCAGTGACTCGCCACCGATGGTCAGCCGCGGTTAGCTGACTGTGCGGGATGCGGCATCCACAGCCACTCCGTCTTGGAGGATTGAGCTTGAGCCTGTTTCTCCCCATCCAGACCCGTCGGCCTCCAGACACCGGGACAGCACTTGATAACCGTTGGGGTGGTCCGGTGTGAAAAATACAGCTGGGTGTCATCCGCATACAGCTGGTACTTCACACGAAACCACTGATGATCTCACCCAGCGGCTTCACTAGCCATTCTTTTGGGGAGGTTATCCAGCAGGATATTTTCAGACTATATAAATGTAAAATGATACCCATAATAATCCAACAAATCATGCTTGTTGCATACAGCCAAGAATATCCTAATGAATGCATCCACATCTGAGAAAGAGAAGCATCTTTATTTGTAAAACATAAAATGAATCAGTCACAGTAGATTCCTGAGTTGGAATACAGCATTTTATAAACAGAATTAAATTGGGAAACTTGAAGAAACTGACAAGATATATCTGCAAATAATTTGTTTCGAGCTTCAAATCTATGAATACAAGTGTTCAGAACCAGGGCTTTGTTAACCACTGTTCTGAATTGAAAATGATACTGTATTTTCACTAGGATTTTTTCAAGGTTTTTGTAAACTGAGTATTTTTTTTTTCAAGGTTATGGGATAATGGTCCAACTCAGGTAAATATGCTCCTTATAAATTAGTCAATAAATGTAAAGAGAATATTAACCACTCTCTGTTTCTGGATAATATTAGCACATGTTTTAGCAAAAGCCATGACTTCCTTATTAATTCTCATCCCCTATCATCATTTATACTCTCAGAGCTGGTAAAAGGTTACACGCTTATATCTGATAAATCTTTTATTAAAGTAAAAAACTACCATTCCAGCTTGAGGCACTGTATAAATTATTTAAATGTGTGGTTGATAGTGTTAAGGTTGTATAATCCTTGATGCTCTCTGAGCTTGGTTGTTTTCTTGAGACATTTTATTACCTGGCTAGGTAACATCATCAGTGGTAAAAGGGAAAGAGATTTGTTCTCTGTTTATATACTATGGTTTGCCTGTCAGTATTGGTGGGGGTGGTCTTGGTGGTTCCTTGTTTAGGCTGTTGTTTACTATTAGGTTGTTTGTCTGAGTTCTTGGTTGGGATATTGTTTACTTCTTGATTATTGGTCTAGTATTAATCTTTTTTTGGGGGGTGCGTGCTCGCTGTTTGAAAGCAATCACGCGCCCCGACCCCTGAGACTTCTCCTGTTCCCCGGATGGTCAGGATCCTCAGAGCTTGGGCCTTCGGGTGATGTTGTGCAATACATGGTCCGTGGTTAACAAAGCCCCCCTAATTCGTGATCTTATACAGGGGGGCTCCGCGGACCTTATGGGCATTACAGAAACCTGGTTGGGCATGGAAGGGGGGGTGCCCCTTGTTGAAATGTGCCCACCGGGTTTCTGAGCATTCCATGAACCGAGGGCCCAAGGTAGGGGTGGGGGGGTGGCGGTTGTTATAAAAGAGAGTCTAGAACCGAAGGAGACCACTGTTCCTCAGATTGCCAGTTGTGAATCCCTCTTTGTGAAGTGGGGCCATAGAGGTCAGTTGGGCTTGTTGGTCACGTACCTGGCTCCTTGCTGCATGACAACAGCCCTGCCCGAGCTGTTGGAGGTGCTTGCTGGGGTGGCGGTTGAGACCCCTACACTTATGGTCATGGGGGACTTTAACCTGTCATCTACCGGCATGTCATCGACGACGGCTCGGGAGTTCATGGCCTCCATGATGGCCTTGGACCTGACGCAAGTAGTTGATGGCCCTACCCACATTGGGGGAGGCACACTGGATTTGATTTTTATCTCTGGACAGTGGGTGAATGATCTGGTTTTGGGAGATGTAGTTACTGAGCCATTGTCATGGTCAGATCATTCTCTCCTTCGTCTGGACTTTTGGACCGCCACTCAATACCGCAGGGAGACGGGACCAATGCGTTGGTTCTGTCCCAGGCACCTGATGGACCCAGAGAGGTTCCTGACGGAGCTTGGGCCATTCCCTGAGGGTCTTGCCCACGGCACGGCTGAAGAACTAGTCGCGGCTTGGGAACTGGCCATGGCTGGGGCTCTAGACCGTGTCATGCCTTTGCGGCCTCTGACCCGGCGTAAGTCTCAACCAGCTCCTTGGTTCTCTGAGGAGCTGAGGGAGATGAAACGCCGGAGAAGACGCCTAGAGAGTGCCTGGAGATCCAGCCGTTCGGAGGCTGATCGGACACTAGTTAGGTCTTATAGTAGGACCTATCTAGTGGCATTGAGGGAAGCGAGGCATTTTTACGTCTCCTCCCTCATTGCGTCGGCAGATAACCGCCTGGCCGCCCTGTTTCGGGTGACCCGCTCTCTCCTTCAACAGGGGGTGTGGGATGACCCGCTACAAGGGCGTGCCGAGGAGTTTAGTGCTTATCTATATGATAAAATCGCTCAGCTTCGGGATGGTCTGGATCAAAATTGGGTAGATCCAGGTGAGAGGTCGGAGACTCGTCTTGTTGAGACTGTTTGGGATGGATTTGATCCTGTGGCTCCTGAGGACATGGACAGGTTGCTGGGGAGGTTGAATGCCACCACATGTTTGCTGGACCCGTGCCCCTCCTGGTTGGTGCTGGCCACACAGGAGGTGACACAAGGCTGGCTCCAGGGGATTATCAATGCTTCTTTGTTGGAAGGGGTTGTCCCTGCCGCCTTGAAAGAGGCGGTAGTGAGACTCCTCCTCAAAAAGCCTTCCCTGGACCCAACTGTTTTAGGAAATTATCGTCCGGTCTCCAACCTTCGCTTTGTGGCGAAGGTTGTAGAGAGTGTGGTGGCATGTCAATTACCCCGGTACCTGGATGAAACTGTCTATCTGGACCCGTTCCAGTCCGGCTTTCGGACCGGATACAGCACGGAGACAGCTTTGGTCGCGTTGGTTGATGATCTCTGGAGGGCCAGGGATAGGGGTTATTCCTCTGCCTTGGTCCTATTAGACCTCTCAGCGGCTTTTGATACCATCGACCATGGTATCCTGCTGCACCGGTTGGAGGGTTTGGGAGTGGGAGGCACCGTTTATCGGTGGTTCTCCTCCTATCTCTCTGACCGGTCGCAGACGGTGTTGGCAGGGGGGCAGAGGTCGACCCCGAGGCGTCTCACTTGTGAGGTGCCGCAAGGGTCGATTCTCTTGCCTCTCCTGTTCAACATCTATATGAAGCCGCTGGGTGAGATCATCAGTGGTTTTGGGGTGAGGTACCAACTGTACGCTGATGACACTCAGCTGTACTTCTCCACCCCGGGCCACCCCAACGAAGCTATCGAAGTGCTGTCCCGGTGTCTGGAAGCTGTACGGGTCTGGATGGGGAGAAACAGGCTCAAACTCATTCCCTCCAAGACAGAGTGGCTGTGGATGCCGGCACTCTGGTACAGTCAGCTGCAGCCGCGGCTGACTGTTGGGGGCGAGTTATTGGCCCCGATGGAAAGGGTGCACAACTTGGATGGGCGGCTGTCGTTTGAAGATCACTTGACGGCCGTCTCCAGGAGAGCTTTTTATCAGGTTCGCCTGATTCGCCAGTTGCGCCCCTTCCTTGACCGGGATGCCCTATGCACGGTCACTCATGCTCTCGTGACCTCTCGCTTGGATTACTGCAATGCTCTCTACATGGGGCTCCCCTTGAAGAGCATCCGGAGGCTCCAGTTAGTTCAGAATGCAGCTGCGCAGGTAATAGAGGGAGTCGCTCGTGGCTCCCATGTGACATCACTCCTGCGCAGGCTGCACTGGCTACCTGTGGTCTTTCGGGTACGCTTCAAGGTTTTGGTCACTATCTTTAAAGCGCTCCATGGCATAGGGCCGGGTTACTTACGGGACCGTCTACTGCCACCGATTGCCTCCCACCGACCCGTACGTTCTCACAGAGAGGGACTCCTTAGGGTGCCGTCCGTCAGGCAGTGTCGACTGGCGACACCCAGGGGAAGGGCCTTCTCTGTGGGGGCTCCCACCCTCTGGAATGAACTTCCCCCAGGACTCCGCCAACTTCCTGACCTTCGAACCTTTCACCGCGAGCTGAAGACACATCTATTTATTTGCGCAGGACTGGCCTAGGATTTTAGTTTTTAAATGGGTTTTTTTACTATTTTAATTATAATTTTAAATTTGGCCTAATTTAATAAGTTTTTAAAATATTGTTTTTATCCTGTATTTAGTCTTGTTCTATTTTATCTGGCTGTAAACCGCCCTGAGTCCTTCGGGAGATAGGGCGGTAAAAAAATTTGATTAAATTAAAAAAATATTGATTAAATAAATCTTGATATTAATCCTTGCATATCTGGGTGCTAATTGTTAGTGATAAGGTGTTTTGTGAAATCCATGAAATCATGAATACTAGTATATAAGCAGAATAATCCCATTCCCTTTCTCATTAACTCTGGGAAAATTAATCATATTTTCTAATAATAATAAAATTCTTTCAATTTATTAACTAAACAAATACAATTACTTCTTTTAATAATTAAATAACATTTATAGAAATTTTAAAAAGCATTATTCATGAAAACAAAAAGTCTTCTTCTGTAATACTAATCTTTATTTTTTGTCAGGTTATAAAGGTATGGTTATTTGATCCAGAAAGTGCAGACAGGAAGGAAAAGCTAAACACTGCCAGTTCACCATCAATAGTACGTATTTTATTTTGTTCCAAAAGAGTGTCCTTATAATTTACATGGTATACATAATAATGCTATCACATTTTCAGAAGCAAAGTGAAATTGCTTCTTTTATCTATTTCATTAATCTGGCACTATCTGGAAGTTCGACACATTTAAAAAATATATTTTTTCCTTAATTGCTGCACAAGAATCTTTTCAAGGAATGGCAGCTGAAGAGAAAACAGATAACTTCAATCCCACTGAATGGTAATTCAATTGATTTTTTGAAAAATGTGTTCTGAATCAGATTTTATAAATTTAATGGCTGCATATGGGGGATTGTGGATCAAAGGAGATGAACAACAACAAAGGGAGAATTCAATTAAAAGAGAAGAGAAGGGAAAAGATAAGAAAACTTTTCAATGAAAAAGGGTTTTGTTGATGTATTCTTGTTTTTTCCATCATAGCACCAAGGTGGATGCCTGTTGATGGGCTCACCTAGTTGTGTATGGTGTACAGAGGTGTTTGGTTGTCCCAGTCAGATCAATGGGTGGCCAGCAATGATAGTGTCAATGCTTTGGGCTGGTGGGAGGAACGGGAATAGCAGCAGTGCAGTTAACCAGTGAGGTGACAGTGGACCAAATCACTCGAAAAGGCTAGTGGAACCTCCATCAACATCCCCCTGGCAGGAGCTAAGTAAAACTTGCCTTCCATTGTAGGGATTCTTTAGAGCAAGCCATCATGTGCAGGCCTTTATTCCAACTGATGGGCGACATGGAATGAGCTCCAGAGGGTGCAGTGGAGCAGATGGAAATGGACTAGTGGCTTAGACTCCTATCCTCTATCTTGACTCTGCTACTTCAGAGAAAACAGAGACACTGGGCTGGCACAGAACAAGGAACTGGTGGTGGTTACAGGGTCTTAACCATTGTAGACTTTAGTGATCAGACTGTCTGCTGTACTGGGTGCAGGGAACAGCAGCATATCTGGGGGAGGGGGTAGGATGTGTTTTGTGGCTGCTCCTCAAGCAGCCATAAGTTATAGCAGCCATTTTGATGGGTTCTTGCCTATAACAGAACAGAATATTAGAGTTAGAAGGGACCTTGGAGGTCTTCTACTCTAACTCCCTGCTCATGCAGAAGATCCTATACCATTTCAGATAAATAGTTGTCCAATCTCTTCTTAAAAACTTCCAATGTTGGAGCATCCACAACTTCTGGAGGCAAATAGTTCCACTGATTAATTGTTCTCACTGTCAGGAAATTTCTCCTTAGTTCTAAGTTGCTTCTCTCCTTGATTAGTTTCTATCCATTGCTTATTGTCCTGCCTTCAGGTGCTTTGGAGAATAGCTTGACTGCCTCTTATTTGTGACAACCCCTAAAATATTGGAACACTGCTATCATGTCACCCCTAGTCTTCTTTCATTAAACTAAACATACCCTATTCCTATCATGGACAACTCTGGACTGAAACTTCCTGTGATCAATGTGGTAGTGGAGATCCCAAGGCAGAGATACAGGATGGTTATGTTGGTGGCTGGCAAGCACCTGGATTAAGGACACTTGCACGATCCAGGCTCCTTTACATATTCTGGTAGTAGGAGTGAGGGCTGGGTGTAGCTGGGTCTTTTCTGCTTCCCTCATATGAGAGATAGGAGTGGACCTGGAGTGCTGCCACCCAGCCATTTGGAATATGTAGCTTCTCCTCCTAGGGGAGAGCTGGGGCAGTGAGAGGGCCTTTGTATGGATTTGTCTTGCTCATCAATTGCAACCTTTTCTGGATAGGGAACTTTGCTCACAATTACTCATGCCTTGTCACTTCAGCTTTGGGTACTGCAATAAACTTTACATTGGGCTGTTCCTGAAGATCAGTCAGAAGCTGTCCAGAACACACTTCTATTGTACAATTGCAGTGTCTCCCAGTTTCCTACTTCAAGGTTCTAGTTATCATCTTTAAACCCCTACATGGCATGGGACCAAGTTATTAGTTAATAACATCTGAGTTGAGATACATCTAATCAGAGTTTTCCAGAAATTCTACCCTACATGTTTGCTTGCAGCTTATTGATATGTTAAATCTTATATCATTAAATGAGTTCCATATCATTTGAGGCAGTGCATAATCTCTTGCATTTTGGAATTTTTGTTGCATGCAACTCTAGTTGGAATATTTGTTATATATTGCACAGAGTCACTTTCTGTGAGATGGGAGGCCATATAAATTTCATTAATAAATAAATAAATAAATAACATAAACTCACTTTTTTTCCTCTCCAAGTAATAACCTTTTTATCTTTTTCACATCATTCAATTAAGCTATTTTTGAAAGACCTCCAAAACCCTTTTTCTACTTATATTTGGCTTGTTCTTGAGCTTGTAATTTGTTCTTTTCCTATAGCCTTCAGTTTCATCAGTTTAAATATTGTAGAAAAAATTACTTTATTAAGAAATAATCTTTAAAAAAATTCTCTTCCATAAAGGATCATACTCTAGTTATTCTGAGCCATTATATTAGAATTCTTTGTCACTTTCGAGACTGTGACACTGCATTGTTTTATGGTTTTATAATAAATTTTATGGTTGGTCAACTCACAGTAAAAATATATAAATTTCATACTAATCATTATTATTTTTGTATTTTTTTTTAATTTACATTTATATCCCGCCCTTCTCCGAAGACTCAGGGCGGCTTACAGTGTGTAAGGTATTGTTAACTTATCTCTTCTAAGAAGTAGAACTTCATGCAAATGAAGTTATATTTATATTTAACAAAAGAATTTTTAAAAATTCTCTTAAAAATAATAACTGTTTTTATTTCACAGTATTCTAGGACCCTTAGTAGGCAGTTCTGGAATTTGGGACAGGCACCTAGCATTAGAACATTATTTACAGAAACGGAATATACTAGCAAATCATTTATTAATGGGTACTGTTCTTTTAATTACATTTTATAAAGTAATGCAATGCTTTTGAAATGACAAATGAAGGGGTAGCAAACATGTAGCCTTCCAGATAATGCTAACTGACAATCATTAGCAGCCCTAATAACAATATTAGAATTAAATAGTGTCTGAAAAGTTATGTTTGCTCCCCATGTAGCAAGTTCATGATTAATGGTTAGATGAATTGTGATACAACGCTGTCTGCAAAAATAATTTATATTTGCTTTGCCTTCTGATAAATATGCCTTTTTTCCAATTAGCCAGCTATGTCTTTGTCAAACACATTATTTTCCATCTGTAATATATCTTTTTTTCCCCATGTGACCATCAGTTTTTCAGGGTGCTGGCCTTAATCCTTGCTATGATGTATTTTTTAAAATTCATTCTATTTCTGCAAAAATTGAATTATTCTAGATATTTTAAAAAATTGTTTCTCAGTAGTGTGTAATTCCATTTCTCTTGGAATGTAATTCCATTTCTCTTGAAACTCACCAATTTTAAAATCAATGTTATATGTACCAATAAATAAGTGCCTTGTACTTAATAAGTCGGGAAGGGAAGAGAAATGCAAGGCATATGAAGAAAGAATTTGCATGAAATTTTTCTGAGGCAAAATAGTGAGATGCAGATTGAAAGCATTATGAGAAAAATCACAATCCATTTGATAAAAATTTTCAAATACTGCACTACCACCACTGATAAATTAATTGTATGAAACTCCCCCACCAACTAAATGAAAAAATAATTACCAAATTATTGGGATTAGCAGATGTAAGCTTAGCTATTATTTTAAAATTTCCAAGGTATAAGTGGGCCTTTTAGCAATGTACCCTTCAAAGCAACATTGTACTGGAATGGAACAACTCACCACGGTCAACGTGCCATGGTGAATTCACTACACCAACTCCCCACAGGACAACTCGTCACAACGAACACACCAGGGGACATCTTCAACAAATACAAAAGATAAATTAATTTTGACAGAACCAGGGCCAATAATAATGAAATAAAGAAAGCCAATCCAGAAATACAAGTTTACAATGATTTTGATAAAAACATGGTCATCAATAATAAAAGTACCTGAATGAAATGATTACTGCAATGTTGAATTGCTCTGTGGTGTTGTGGTTCACCAGCAGCCTCCAGAGCTGGCAGCAGAGTCAGACAATGAGGAGGCTGGGGAGGAACATGGGCCAGTCCTGGAGTCTGGGGAAGGCTCAGATGAGGGCTCTATATTGGAGGCAGGGATGGGGCCAGGGCCATCTGGGAGTTATGTGCTGACTCCGGAGCCTCCAGAGTCTGACATCAGCGAGGCAGAGGAATGGGGAGCCTGTTCCCAGTATGCACATGCACAGAGTTGCTAGAAGGCAAGATCAGTTAAAGGGATGACTTGGGAGTAAGACTTGGAGATGATTGGCCCCTCTCATAAGACACAAAGGCACGTGAGCCTTTGCAGGAAACAACTTTGTTCGTTCTGGTCGGTTTAAATTCTGAAGCTCCATTTTGACTCTGTGCTCCGTGTATCCTTGCAAAGCTAATTGCCAATTAGGTCTTTGGCAGCATGTCAAGGGAGATAAAGGTGGGTGCTTATCAGCCTTATCCTGAAGGACTGTGGTAGACATTTGTTGGACTCTTTACAAACTATTTGTGACTCATTATGGGCTGTGAATGAACAGAATTCACAGCTGTTGAAATAAAAATAGGGTTTTTGGGACTAATCCCAAAAACTCTCTTGGTTTTTGGTCAGAACATGTGGCAAGTTGTCCTGTGGCGAGTTGGCCATAGCAAATTTTCCTAGTCCTGCATTGTACCTAGATCATCATACAAGCAATAGGTTTCAGCAAGTGTTACAATTCAATACTGTATCATCAGCAGTGTTGGATGTAAAATATAAAATTTCATATGTGGAAATAATCTGCCCTTGTAAAAATGTAACATTGAGATCCAATCTCATATTCTATTGTATTCTACCTTATCTTGAGACATACATAAAAAGCTACTAACACACCTTCTAATTCAATTTCTGGGACAGACTGAATAAAACTCACCATTGAAAAACTTGGTTTGGTAGCCTGTAAAACTATGATGGAATGGCTGTAAACTAGATGACTATTGAAAAAGATATAAATGTCACAGTTGGTTTTCCAACATAAGTAATGGATTCCACTCCATATTACTCTTGCAGTGATGATATTACTACCGTGTTTCCCCAAAAATAAGACCCTAGCTTGATTTTTTTGTGGCGGACCTAATATAAGCCTTACCCCAAAAATAAGCCCAGGGGAATGGGCGTGGCCATCACAAGAGGTGGTTAGTGCACGGGGGCCAACGGTGTCTCGCAGCAGCCACAGCCTACCAGCCCCTTGGCACAGCACAAATACTTATAAGCCCAAGCATGGAGGCAGAGGGGGGAGAAGACAGGCGATCTGGATGTGCTGCGTGGCAGCTTGACTCACAGGAGGCTCGCATGAGGTTTGCGCAGCAGCACCGGCAGCAAGTGGAGGAAGAGACATGGGGGATGGGGAAGGCAGGCAATCCTGATGCCCTGTGTGGGTGCCTGCTTGGCGCATCCACAGGCAAACCAAGAAGTGGTGGAACGGAATGGATGGTGTGTTTGGATCACCTCTGCCTCCACCTGGCTCTGCTGTGCATTTTTCGCTCAGAGGGAGACAAAGCTTCATCTGCTTGCAAAGCTAATCTTGCAAAGCTAATCATTCAATTTCAAACTGTCCCCTTTGCAAGAAAATGAAGCTTTGTCTTCCTCTGGGCAAAAAGTGTTTGGGCAGTTACCACTGGCCCTACCCTCTCCATCCCACTACTTACTCACAGCCTCATTCAGGGCCAAGCTTTCAGCATGCCCCTCCCTCCATCTGCCCTGCCAGGAAGGCAAAGAGCCCGAGCAAGGCCAGCAGCAGCATGGGCAGCCACTTGGTGGCCACCATGATGCCTGCCATGGCCGAGAAGTATCCCAGGAGCAGCTGGGCCAGCAGAAAGAGCGGGTGGAGGTCAGGGCATGCTGAGAGCTTGGCCTATTGCAGTTGTGGGCAAGCAGACAGACAGTGTGGGGCCAGCAATAGCTGCGCTCGTGACTCCCATCGGTCCCTGCGCTTGCCGCCTCCTACCCTTAAAAATATAAGATCTCCCTGAAAATAAGCCCAAAAGCTTATTTTCAAGCCCAAAAGAAACTAAGACTGGGGAAACATGGTAATGAAACATCTGCTGGCAAACAACCAAACTAAGAAAGCATCAAGAACTCCACAGTTCAGGCCTGAGCTACAGATTCTCTTAGTTCAAGCTTAACTACTGCACTGTTTAACAACGGTTTAAAGACACTGGAAAAATAATTTTACAATTAGTCCTAGCACTTATGCCCATCACAGCATCCTTGCAATTATCAAAATTCAAGTGCTTTGCAACCACTGAGCGTTTATGACTATTGCAGCGTCCTACAGTCACATGATTGCCATTTGCATGCTTCACAATAAGCTTCTGAAAAAATCAATAAAGAAGCTGTTAGCAAAATTGCAAGTCAGTCACATGATGTTTCACTTAATAAATGCAGATTACACTGCATTTATTTTCCTCAAATATATACATTTGTTGATAATTCGGACAAGAGCGCCTCTGAAATCTGTTTGTACATGTGAGGCATTAGATTAGTGATCATTCTAAAATGAATTAGTGCTCAGTAACCATTTGATAAGTACAAGAACTGTGCTACTGAGAATATAAATACAATATACTTCATAGCTACAGCTTTAAACTATTGATAGAATATGTTTGTATAGATCTGCTTGTGGATATTGAAATATAAATATAGATTGAAATGTTAAATTGAAATGCTATTTAACCAATTTATTATTTTCACTGAATTCTTCAGCAAAATTTGCTTTTTAGGACTTAAGTTCAGCATTTAATTGGGAAGTAATTGAAGCTTATAGGTAAACATTATTAAAAAGAATTAGAGAATAAATCATATTGATGAAAAACATATTCAAATACTTTGTTTATAAAAATATAATAGCTAATTGTATTACCTTTTTGCTTGTTTTCAGAATATGGATGTTTGAAGTACCTAGCCAAACAAATGACAACGTGGCAACCATTGTTGGCAAAGTGGTTACTTTTCAGGATTGTTTTGTTCAGGATATTCCTTTTATTATTGCCCAGCCTAAATATACATTAGGCTCAAAAACAGGAATTTCTGTCACTCTTCCAGCTGGTAGTGAAGCCATAATAGAATGGTATCCTTGTTATCCAAGAACAGGTTACATAGTGACAGTTGATGGTATCTTCCACACTAGCAATGGATTTTTAAATGTAGAAGAAATAAAATTTCCTTCAGGACTCATACCATCTACCATGATACACAAAGTCAAAGCACTAGGAATTGTTTTTCCAAATGTCTTCATTCTGATTGAAAACATGCTTTATCAGGCAAGAGTAGGCGAAGTTATCAATATTGGAGAGGTGTATTTTCCACATGTAAAATTTATTGGAATACGAACCCAAACTTGGTGTTCTGGAGAATATCCTTTGACTGTGAGTATTTATAAAATGTTGTTTTATATTTATTATAAAGGAAGCTGTACTCATCCTTAAAATAAATACATCAGTGCTTCATATAATATGCAACTAATCTATGACATCAGATCAGGTGAAATGTTTAACAACTCTGATAGACTACATGAATTATATGAAATGATAGATTATGTCAGGATGAGTAAATTGGAGTTTAGTCTATATGACATAGTTATGGCAGGGTTGCTTTCTTTCTTAAAGAAATACTTTAAGGATCACAATAGCAGTTTGGGGATTTTTCTCAATGTCTAAATACTAGTGGCCTAGTGTACTTAGTTATAATTTCACCTGCCTTATCTGATACTGGGGGGGAGGGGGGAACACATGGCTGCTATTGTTTATGCTACAATAATGCTTATGTTAGAATATTCCAGGTGCTCTCTATGGTTCTGACATTGAAGACAATCCAGAAATTCTGACATTTAAAATGGTCAATCATGTGAAAGCCATTGTAATCATATATATTTTGAAACATCTTTATTGCTGTCCTCGTTTCGTCATTGAAGGTGTTGGTTTGATCTTGAGAGCCCTAAATGTTTGGTTCTGGTATTAAAATTTGATTATGCTGAGGAGGTACTTTTCCCATTTGAACTCTGTCAGTAGCAACTAGAACTTCACAACGAAGCCCTATCTTAAGTTGTATCAACTGAGGGTGCTCTTTAGAACATAGAATAACAGAATTGGAAGGTACTGTGGAAGTCATCTAGTAGTGGCAGAATAATTTAACAACGGGTTCGCCCAGGGTCAGGTTGGCTATTGTGGAAGGTGTGGCCCATCCCCGTCCTCCAGCTCCGCCGTACATGCGGGACAAACCTCCCGTGATGGCCAACCTGAACCTAGACGAACCAATTGTTAAATTACCCCTGCTGTCAAAGTGGATCCTGGGTGCTGCACTGCAATGGAGAAACAGGAAACGGAGCAGCTGGCAGGGAAACAAAAGTTTGTGGGACTAAAAAAAAAGTTCAATCAATTCCAACTTCTCATGAGATCTTTTTTTTTCGTGAGAAGGTGGAATTGATTGAACTTTTTTTTAGTCCCACAAAATTTTGTTTCCTGTACCCGAAGGTGAGAAATGCGATAGAAAAATGTTATGGAGCTGGAAATCAGGTGGCAGCCCCTCAAATATTGGAATGTTGTGGAAAAGAAGACTTCTGATTGACATCACAGCGGTACAGACACAGAGGAACGGGTCTCCGCATTCCCTGTGCTGAATTCTTCATGTTTCTGGGCTCCGGAGGGAGCCAAAGCCACCCTGTAGGGGCAGTGAAGCAAACAGAGGCAACCTGTGAGGTTAGGGAGAGTCACAGCTCTCCTGTTTAGCCCAGGGTTTTTTCTCCCGCTCAGCCATGGCAGGAAGAAGTAGCAGCCTAAAAATGGCTGTTACAAAGTTGAGATAACCGAAGAACAGCTAAGACTGGTGCTGGAGAGAAGAAGGTGAGCTGTGTTGGAACTGGGGGAGAGGATTTTTCTTTCGCTTTAAACCTAACCCCAAGAAACAATTCAGAATCATTTGCTCAGAACTAAAGTGGTGTTTAAGCATTTTAGGGGCACTCTTGAAGAAATACCCAACTGGAAATGAAAGGTGCAGAAGAGTAAATAATAGATTTTGAAATAAACAGAAAATTGGACTCCCAAACTGGGAAGAAGCGGTACTGGGAAGAAGCATTTTTAAATGTTGGAATTATTTATTTACAAAACTTATTCTGCTTTCACAATTGTTTTATAACCAAAATGTGATGGAGTAGTAAACTGAAAGACAGTGAAAATGAAAATTCCATTGGATTATGTTTAGCTACCCTATGAGTACTGGAGTTTAAATGGTCTCTGGGGAATGGTAGAGGACAGGAAGGCCTGGAGGAAAGTTGTTCATGGGGTCACAATGAATTGGACACGACTTCACAACTAACAACAACAACGAGTACTGGAGATCCAAATATGAAAATGAGGAAGTGATTCAATTAAAGAGACATTTGAATATTATACTAGAGGATTGAATTTGTAAAGAGGACATAAAGGGGCTTTTGATAACCTCTGGGACTACTTAAATGGAACTGATTGTTAACCTATGAGACATAAAGTACTGGGACTAGTGTACTCCTTGAAGGGTAATGCAAAGACTGAATAAATAGTTCTTGGACTGATGGATAAAAATCATTTTTTTAAAAAATAAGATACAAGACCAAGATGCCTAGGGAAGAGTCAAATGAAGAAACAGAGAAGGAAGAAGACAAAGAGGAGATAACAATGAAAACAATAGTGATTGATGAATTAAACCAGTGGCAAAACATATTAAGAGAGTTGGAAGATATGTTTGAAATGGAGGCAGAGGCCTGGGTAGAAATATTAGAAACAGTGGAAGAGGGTAGAGGTGGGGGAAACGCCTAGATTGGACATCCAAAAAATAGACATAGATGGAGATTTAAGAGAGGAATTTGGGAGGCAAGTCAAAAAAAAAAGCATAGCAATTAAAGTATTGAAGCAGGCAAGAGACAATGGATAGATGATTCTCTTGTTTATTGTTTTGATTCGCTTTTCCTTTTTCCTCTCTTTTAAAGCATAGCAATTAAAGTATGAAGCGGGCAAGAGATGATGGATGGATGATTCCTTTTTGTTGTTGTTTTTGTTATGAGTCCTTCGGGAGAAGGGCGGTATACAAATTAAAATATTATTATTATTATTATTATTATTAGTTGCTACTACTTCCCCCCCTTCTCTCTCTCTATTTATTTTTTCTCTTTTGGAATGCTGTTATTGTGTCTCCCCAAGTTTTTCTTTTCACTAGACTAGACATACTAATTACTGTAACTGTTCTTCATATGTTTTAGCCTCCAGTCCCCTAATAATCTTTTTTGCTCTTCTGTGCAATCTTTCCAGAATCTCAACATCTATTTTATATTGAGATGACCAAAACTAGATGCAATATTCCAAGTGAGGTTTTACCAAGGCATTATAAAGCAGTATTAATAGTTCATGTGATCTCAATTCTACCCCTCTCTTACTGCAGCTTACATTGGCTTTTTTGATAACCTCTGGGACTACTTAAATGGAACTGATTGTTAACCTATGAGACATAAAGTACTGGGACTAGTGTACTCCTTGAAGGGTAATGCAAAGACTGAATAAATAGTTCTTGGACTGATGGATAAAAATCATTTTTTTAAAAAATAAGATACAAGACCAAGATGCCTAGGGAAGAGTCAAATGAAGAAACAGAGAAGGAAGAAGACAAAGAGGAGATAACAATGAAAACAATAGTGATTGATGAATTAAACCAGTGGCAAAACATATTAAGAGAGTTGGAAGATATGTTTGAAATGGAGGCAGAGGCCTGGGTAGAAATATTAGAAACAGTGGAAGAGGGTAGAGGTGGGGGAAACGCCTAGATTGGACATCCAAAAAATAGACATAGATGGAGATTTAAGAGAGGAATTTGGGAGGCAAGTCAAAAAAAAAAGCATAGCAATTAAAGTATTGAAGCAGGCAAGAGACAATGGATAGATGATTCTCTTGTTTATTGTTTTGATTCGCTTTTCCTTTTTCCTCTCTTTTAAAGCATAGCAATTAAAGTATGAAGCGGGCAAGAGATGATGGATGGATGATTCCTTTTTGTTGTTGTTTTTGTTATGAGTCCTTCGGGAGAAGGGCGGTATACAAATTAAAATATTATTATTATTATTATTATTATTAGTTGCTACTACTTCCCCCCCTTCTCTCTCTCTATTTATTTTTTCTCTTTTGGAATGCTGTTATTGTGTCTCCCCAAGTTTTTCTTTTCACTAGACTAGACATACTAATTACTGTAACTGTTCTTCATATGTTTTAGCCTCCAGTCCCCTAATAATCTTTTTTGCTCTTCTGTGCAATCTTTCCAGAATCTCAACATCTATTTTATATTGAGATGACCAAAACTAGATGCAATATTCCAAGTGAGGTTTTACCAAGGCATTATAAAGCAGTATTAATAGTTCATGTGATCTCAATTCTACCCCTCTCTTACTGCAGCTTACATTGGCTTTTTTGATAGCTACAGCACACTGCTGGCTCATATAAAAGTGATTGTCAACTGATTGACAATATGATTGACAATCATATTGTCAGCTGACAATATTGTTTCACTGTTGTACTCCAGACACCTGTTCACTCTGTGAACAATGCAAACTTCTTTGCACCTTCAACCCCTCCAACTTGTCTGTTGACAAGTGACAAATCACCTGAGAAGCTGTGATGTAATTGAGGGGCTGAAGATGCAAAAAAAATTGGATTGTTCAAAGAGTGGATAGGTGCCTGGAGTAAAGCAGTGAAGTAATAGTGCTTGATGCCCATAAGCCAAGTCTTTTATCTTTTCAAAATCCAATCTCATTTCATCCAAACAGGATTATACTCTCATACTCTTATACACTAGTTTGGCAATCCTCTGATTTCTGACATGGGATATAGCATTCTTTGAGCCTCTTGCATTCCCTCCAGCATCATTTCACATAAGAACTTCAAGAATGTTACATCAGGGGCCGGTTTAGCTCACGCTGGTAAAGCCTGTTATTAAGAACACAGTAGCCTGCAATTACTGCAGGTTCGAGCCCGGCCCAAGGTTGACTCAGCCTTCCATCCTTTATAAGGTAGGTAAAATGAGGACCCAGATTGTTGGGGGGGCAATAAGTTGACTTTGTAAAAAAATATACAAAATAGAATGAGACTATTGCCTTATACACTGTAAGCCGCCCTGAGTCTTCGGAGAAGGGCGGGGTATAAATGTAAACAAAAAAAAAAAAAAAAAAAAACCCTTTATGATATAGCCCATTGGTGGATTGCTCCCGGTTCTCTACGGTTCTATAGAACTGGTAGTAAAACTGGTGGGAGGCCCCGCCCACCCACCCCAACATCATCAAGGGGCTTCTGCACATGCGCAGAAGCTTCTGCGCTCCTGTTGCAAACCGGTAGTAAAGGTAAGTAGAACCCATCTCTGATATAGGCCCATGATGGCAAACCTATGGCTCGCATGCCACCTGGACATGCAAGTGTTACCCTAGCTTAGCTGCAGTGTGCATGTGCGCAATGGCCAGCTGATTTTCGGCCTTCTGGGGCCACCAGAAGTCGGGAAACAGGCTGTTTCCGGCCTCCGGGGGGGGAAGGCCGTTTTCGCCCTCCCCACGCTCCTAGAAAGCCTCTGGAGCCTGGGGAGGGAGAAAATGGACCTTCTGAGCCCACCATGCCATCACATGCCAAAGGCGGGGAGAGGGGGAGTGCATGCATGCATGGAGGGCAGAGCACATTGAATTACAGGTGTGGGCACGTGTGTGCATGACCTCCCCCCCCCCCGTGCTTCCCCCGCTTTTGGCATGCGACGGCAAAAAGGTTAGCCATCACTGATAAAGGCCAACTGTTTTATGCCATCCTTCAACCTTATCTCTCATGAATATATTTTCAGGTCTTCAAGGGAAAGCTCTCCATATCAGGCATACTCTGGTATAGAACCTCAGAAAAAGATTTAATGGAAGAGAAATGCATGAGAGAGAGTGCATAGAGTAAATGAGATTAGGCTGAATGTACAGCATTCTTACATTTATTACATCATAATGTACTAAATTGGAACAAATGTACAGGATATTATATAGATTTCTCTGGCAAGGGCAACCTGTGAGGTTTTTATTATGCAAGTTATAATTACTGATCAGGAATTGTAAATTTAGTTTTCTATTTATTTAGGCACTTATCCTAGCTTTGGTCAATGGCTGGAATACAGTAAGACATTTCAGTATTTAGTCCTTCTTGAGAATTATTGTTATTTAGTGTATGCTTAAGAATTACTTTTGGTCCCTAGTGAAAGTGCTTACTGTAGGTATATTGCCCAGAATGTAATAGCATAGATTTGGGTGGTCTGATAAGTACTGTGAATAATAATAAAATAATATATTGAAATCTTGACAAGTATTGAGATTGTGTGTGCCAAGGAATCTGTTTTAGTACCTCTATTTAATCCACAAAATATATAAAGTTGACTATAAGGTGGCCATGGTTCCTCCATGGGAGGCTGGAATTCAAATTTATTAATATTAAAAGTTATTAATTGACGCTATTGAAAATTAGTTAAAAGCTAATTCATATTTGTAAAAATGACGTTCTACTAAAATCTCAGTTTGATTAACTTCTGGATATGCAGCTGGCCAGACTTGTGAATGTACTGGTACCAAAATTTTTAAAAAAGCAGAATTACAGTTATGCTAATATAAAATTGTTTTTCTTCTCATGGTCTGTTTGGTTCACATTTGTGGTTCTCATTTTATGTAAGCGTTTATATGCTATTACAACATGGATTTCTTTTTATTAATCTTTTCTTTTTGCTTTGATGTACCTGTTCTAGTATGAAATAATTAATCTATATAGCAATACAGAACTGCACATTGAAGATAAAAGAGGAGAAGATACATAGGTAATAGAACCAAAATGCAGATCTATATAGAACCAAAAATACATAGAACAAAAATCTAAACAAACATCTGTTTTAATTAAGTTAATGTGACTACATTTTCTCAATTAGGGAAATACCTTTTCTTATTAGAATAGCAATTCATTGTCCTGAATGTTTGAGTTAAGTGAAGTTGAACTCTATATTCTTATCAGTTCCAAATATCAATATACTATATCAAGTTTGTCAAATTACAAATACATTAGGCTGCTAGAAGTATAGCAATTATATGTAAGCACAAACTATTTTTCTCTGGTTTTGACTGTCCTTTTATAAACTGCAAATATAGTAAGTCATGATACTAATTGTTAATTTTAATAAATATTTTATAAACATTGTAATCTTCTTATTGTTATTTTGTAGAATTTGGAACATTATTTTCATAATTTTGTTTTCCTTCAGGAGAGAAAATTAAGTGAAATCATTTTATGGTCACAACAAGAAATTTTCCTTGGATATCCTGACAATGAATTTCATCCATTGATAGCTGTAGGACTATTAAGAGAAAAACTAAAATTACAAAGAACTGTTACTCTATTAATAGTATCTGCTTGCTATGACTCACTTATTGCTTCAATTGCAATACTAATAGAATGCACTGGCTGTATAAGCAAAAACGTATTATACCTGGTTACCTATAAAGAAGATACAGATAAATGGATTTTGACAGACTTTATCCTAGATTTACCCACTGTTGGTACCATACAAATGGAAGTCATACTTTCAGCATTAACATCCATGGTGTTGTGGGATAATGATGTCATTTTCTATACTTACAAAGAGCATAAACAGTATGGTTATCTTCAGGATTATGATACAAAAAGCAAATTTTCAGCAGTATCTAAAGGATCTACAATTCATCAAGTTATTATTGGTTAAGTATTCTATGTTTTAATAGAAATATAAAATGGAACTGATCACTCTTCAAACAGAAAAGTCTCAAACTTTGTAGAGATGTAATGATTAATAACAAAATTTTAAATTGTGTGAAAAGTGAAGTGCAGTTGTCACAAGAGATTGTTTGAAGTATTTAGTCAATAAGAGAGTTGTATGGCCCTAAGATGATTGTGAGTGAGTAGGGGCTGCTACAGCTGTATGGTGGTGGCCCAAGAAGGGAACCATTGGTTGTTCCTAGCTTGTTCCTGGAAGAGTAAAAAGAACTGGATTGAAATCTGGCTGGGTGACAAAGAATGTAAGCCCCTATTTAACATTTGGCTTCCAGAATTCCAGATGTTTCAGCAACTATGATAGAAGGGAAGGAGAATGGGGATGATCGTCTATGAGACTTTAATCTCCTAGAATTCACTGGGAAAGCTAAATCTGGTCTTTTGATTAGCAGAGTAAAGAGATGTAATTTAGGCAGAATAATAAAATGAGACAGAAATTTATTCCAGAATGGTATCAGACTTTGGTCATAGAGGGACACTATGAGTTTGGCTTCAGACAGCAAATTTTTTGTGACTATCTGGCATTCAAGTGAGAACTATAATCTGATAGTATCACCTAATGAAATAAATATATTAAAAATAAATATGTGAATGACCCTATTTTCAGCTGAGAAAATTATGTGTAAAGTGGCCAATGGGACTTTGTCAACTTAGTATGCCTCCAAGAATTATCAAAATAAATATGTTACCATGAATTTTTTTAAAAAAGAAAGTGGGAACTGAAATAAGTAAGAATAATGAGATTTATTTGGAGTAAAAGCTTGTAGATAGACTAAAAGACATTATATGTTTACAAAATCATGAATGTTTACGGAAAAGTAAGTTCCCATATATTCAGTAATGCTTATTCTGCTTTGAATATATTTGAAATTACAGTATTAAGACATTAATATTTTATATGAAATAATTTCTCTTGAAATGTACTTAATATGGTAATCAAATCAATTCAAATTGATTTGAATATGGTATGCTTTTTCTTTTCCAGATTACATTGGAAATGCCCTAATAAAGCTGGAAAATAATGATCTGTTTTTCTTCAAATTTGAAGTGACAGATATTGTAAAGCTTCCTCCTTGGGAAAACAATCTTAAAAAGTTTATTTTTTATTTTAATCCTTCTGGAGATATGTATTTGCTGACAATCAGTGGCACAAGTATAAACCGCCAGGTATATCCATTGAAATTAGAAGTGCTTAGTGCTGCATCAAAATTGAATGACGTTTGCCCATATATATTATTTGAAAACAATTTGAGTCTCAATGTTCATTATGTAGATATGGGAGACGAGGTGACATTTTGGGGTCAGATAGTATTTTTAGAAAATAAGGGCTTATCAGTAGATGTTGAAATTTATAGGCCAGAACTGTTGAAGACTAAAGTCCTTATCAATTATGAAATAGCTCGTGGAATCTGCACTAAAAATAAGGTGAGTGCTTTCTATACACAGTGTCATTATTTTCTACTTTTTGTTACTGTATTTACTATATATGAACCAGGCTGAATAATGGGGCCCTGTGTTTCCTATATCGTTTTCTGAAATTCCCATCTTCTATTCTTTTGTCTATTCTTATTAGAAAATTTTCTGCAGATCACAGTATGCAATCAGAAATACAGTAAACCAGAAAGAAAGCCAAACATTAGAATTTAGAAAAAATATAAACAAATTAAGAAACACTGCAAAGGTCATTTATTAAACAGCATATAATGATGTGATATGTAACATCACAGAAATGCTAAATACCGTATACTTTTTCCATAAAATATTTTCCATCTATAACAAACATACTTCAACACAAAAGTCTGTGCTCAATAGTCCACAGATTAAAACAATAAAATATTTTAGGAATATTTGTGGATCACTCTATAAGGACAATAATGTACTTTAAAACATTAAAAACTCTTAAGTATTTAGTGATCCACATAGTTACAGCAGCATGAATAGTCTACGCACAGAACTGGAAAAATAACAATATACAATCTGAAGACAGTGTAATTAGAAAAACCATGGAATGTGCAGAAATGGATAAGCTTACGAAGGAGATACAAGAAAAAGAGGAAACAGAATATTATTTAGTATGGGAGAGATGGTATAAATGGTTGGAGGAAAAGGGGGGGAAAAGGTGCAAGGAAAGATTAAATAACGGATAAATTAGGAGTAGAAATAAAAGAACAAATAGGAAGAAACAGAAATTGTGGAAAGGAAATTGGGTACATGCGTATATCTAAGTATATATGTAAATAAAATAATTAGAATAATATAATACATTATAGTGATACATATATGATATATTAGAAACATATGTATAAAAGATACATTAGGATAAGAGAGAGAACATGTATAAGTATTGATCATCAACGTGAAACTGTTGGAAAGAAGAAAGTGTCAATATTTCTTTTTTGTTTTTTTGTTTTTTTTTAAAAATCTATTTAATAAAAATTATTTTTTAAAAAAATTAAAAACTCATCTGCAACCTTTGAAACCTGTACTTAGTGATACATTCAGACAATATCTGTTACATGAGGCCACTTGCACACTTGCACAAGAATCTTTCCTAACCTTTTCAAGATCAACCAAGATCAGAAAGGTCTGTTCTGCTATGACTTGCCTCAAATGCAATATTTAATTTTAAAATAATATTTAGATAAGATACAATTCTATATATGTTGGAGAAGACATACTGAGTTGAAGCACATATAAATTATATATTTGATGTAGCTCATGTAACTTGTTTTTTATATTTTATTTATTAATCAAGTTATATATTTTGCTTACCTTAAACCAACAAGAATCCAAAGAATTACTTTGGAAAGTGAGATGGGTGGCATATAAATTAAATAGCGAAGTAAATAAATAAAATAAAATAAAATAAAGATTTCATATATGCTTTATGCGATTTTCTCCTACTATATGTTTATTAGAAATTCAGAGGAAGGTATTATAATTCACTGATTCACTGATGCATTTATCCATTGTTCCTCACAGACTGTAACGTTTTATCATGAAAAGGATTATTCCGAAATGCCTGATTATCGAACTCAGGTGTAAGTTAAAATTTATTAATATAAAAACAATAATTTAGAATTCAGAATCAATTCACTATTTGAATTCAAGGATGTCAATGCATTTTGTTTTTAACATATTCCAGTATTGTAGTGTTATATTCTATGTTCATAGGATCCAGGTCAGGGTTTAGCTTACTCTTGTTGATTATAGAACAAATACCAGGTAGTTCTTGAGGTACAAATGTAATGGAACCTGCCAATTACATTCGTAACCTGAGGATTTCGTAGGAGTGAATCACGTAACTTGACTGTGATCATTCCCTTCTTTTGCCGATGCATTCGCTAATTGAATGCATGGGTCGTTAACTCCACTGAGGTATCTCAGGGTAGGGAGGCCATGGAGGGCCTAGTGATGGAACAGGACATCTGCTTCAGACTACCTGGCAAGAGCAGAGGGAGAGCAGGATGAGCGCACCCTGCTTAGCTTCTCTGACTCACTGAGGCTGCTTGCCACTTCTAGAGTGGAGGACAGCCTTGGTGGAGATTCCTCCAAAGTCTTCCAGGCTCGGCACAGAAAAGCGTTTGCACGCTAAAGTGAGGCTTTGGGGCAGTGAACTCACGTTGCTTCAAGCCTCTTATTGGCATGCAAACACTTTCCCTCCGTACTCCATTTCCAACCACCCCAGGGATGCTCAAACACTTTTTGTCCAGATGAAGACTGGAAACTTTTGGGGTCCATGGTCTCATGCAAATTTATTTATTTATTTATTTATTTATTTTATTTGTCACAACATTATATATAAGCATAAGCATAAAATAACTATATGATATATAAGCATATATATAACCATAAGTATGTAATAACTATATGAAATTGTATACAATCAAAGGGAACATAATCCTCATGGATATTTTATTCCCAAGTGTAAACAAGAGTCTTATCTTCAACCAGAGGTATTCCCAGACAAAATAAGAATAAGAGATTTGCCATGAGCTGTTCGATTTTAATCCCAAATTTTGTAGGTCTCATTTCACATTAGTTACTAATTGTAAACTTTTTGACCCCATTTTAATTTTGGCTCCAGCTTGCATTGAGTTGCACACTGATGTACATAAAATAGATGTGTATTTGTAGTTCATTATGTAGAGGTATTGTTTCTGACATTGTAGTGATTATTGTTCAACACTGCTTTATACTTCGAGAGAATATTTGGAAGGAAAATATTGCATATATATCTGAATATTGCATATATATTTCCTATAGATCTTAGTTACGTTACTTTTTGTTTGTTAAGGCAGCAAGAAGAATGAAATAGATATCAAATTTAGGTGGTTAACAACCACATATTGGATCCCAGCAGAAGAGCCAGAATTTATAAACTGGACAATTTGGCATTATTGGAAGTTAGAGAAAAAGAAAATGCAAATGCACTGGGGTGGGGCTGAGCCTGTTGAAAGTCCTGGGTCTCTACTTCACTCCTAGCGTTGCCGCCACTGAGGACTGCCATTGTGCAGGGTGCCCAGAAGGGCAGATATGGAGGGGGAGATAACCAGGGGGGGAATTAAAGAGGAGGCAGAGGAGACAGTTCCTTACCTTACTGAAGCCTGGGAGTGGGATAACAAAGCTGGGATTGGCATAAATAGGGTGTAGCTTCACCTGATGACCAGTGGGATTCACTTAATGAGCAACAGAGATTGCCAGTGTTAGATTTGGGCAATAACGAGGCAGGAGACCAGATGAGTGACAACAACTCTTTAGTTTATAGTGAACCCAGCAGCCAGCAACGGTAAAAACCCCTCCTTATATACAGTTCAGCTGGAGGCTTCAGCCAATTAGCAACGTGCTATTTCCCGCTCTATTTTCCCTCCAAAACCCTTAAAGATACATTACACTCCTCCCCTCCCAGAAAACTTTTTACCCCTATTTACATAAATGAATAATTATTTTTCTACGTAGTCACGTAAGTACGCAGGGCGTCTCCTAACTCTTTCGGACCTGCACAGTTCATTATCTGGGAGTGAGTCGAGCTGGCCGGAGGGACTGTTCGTTCCTCTCAGCTCCTCCTCCAGGCCACCCGGCCTTGGATTACTTGCAGAGTCGTTCCTGCTTCCCTCCGGAGGGACCGGTTGGTGTCGCTGGACCTCATCGAACTCAGATAAGTCCTGCGGTTTTCTCGGGTTTGAGTTAGCTGTGGATTCAATCATTTGATAGTCAGGGCCTGTTTCGTCTGTTTCTAGACTTGTGGCTATTCTTTTTCTTAACTGGTCTATGTGGCGTTTCCAAACCCGGCCATCCTCTATCTCTACGAGATATGATTTGGGCCCGGTTGTTTCTAGTATTGTTCCCTTTTGCCAGTTTGGGCCTTCACCATAATTGTGTGCCCATACGGAACTCCCTACTGTCAATTCTCTTGTTTTGCCCGGTGTTGTTTTGTACCCGTCTGGTGTGTAGTTCGGGTTTAACCGGTCTAACGGGCATCTAAGCTTTCTCCCCATCAGTAGCTCTGCTGGGCTGCGGCCAGTCGCTACACAAGGGGTTCTGTGTTGTACCGCTAAGAAGGTGTCAATTTTTAATTGCCAATCCCCGGGTCTGAGTCTGGACAATGCCTCTTGCACCGGACGAAACGCTCTGCAAGGCCGTTCGTCGCAGGGTGGAAAGGCGCCGAGAGGACATGCCGGATGCCCTCTTCCGCCAAGTACCCCTCAAAAAGGGTCGCCGTGAACTGTGGCCCGTTGTCTGAAACGAGTGTGTCTGGTAACCTGTGTGTTACAAAAAGGTGCCGCAGGACTGAAATTACAGCCTCTGCGGTCATGGATTTCATTAGAATGATTTCCAGCCATTTGGAAAATGCGTCTACCACCACTAAGAATGTTTGGCCATGGAAGGGGCCGGCAAAATCGATATGGATTCGGGACCATGGCCCCTGGGGTTTCTCCCACTCTCGGATTGGGGCCGTTGGTGGTAGTGGTCTGGATTCCTGGCATGCTTGGCATTTCCCAACCCTATCGCTAATCTCCATGTCCATCAAGGGCCACCACACATAGCTCCTGGCTAAACCCTTCATTCTCACAATTCCAGGATGGCCTTCGTGCAGAAGTTCCAGAACTTTTTTCCGCAATTTCTCTGGGACCACCACTCTATCCCCCCAGAGCAAACACCCCCCTTGCACCGACAATTCCCCGCGCTTTTTTATATATTCCCTAAAACGCTCGCCCGGCGCAGCGGGTCATCCTCTTTGCACCCAACCAATTACAGTCCTTAATGTAATGTCCTTGTAAGACGCCCGAGCCACCTTCTTGGAAGTGACTGGACCAGAGTCCAAAGAGTCAATTAACAAGACGGGTGTGCCCGGAGTGGGGTCTTCGATAGTCGCTGGTAAAGGGCATCTGCTCAAAGCGTCTGCATGCCCTAACTCCTTTCCTGGCCGATGTAGCAGTTTGTAAGAATATGCAGCCAGAAAGATAGTCCATCGGGTCAATCTGGGCGAAAGTGCCACGGGCGTTGGGCGGTCGCCAGCCAGCAACCCTAGTAAGGGTCTATGGTCTGTGACGATTTCGAAGTCGCGACCAAAAACATATTCATGGAACTTCTTTACCCCGGAGACTATGGCCAAGGCTTCCCTATCCAACTGACTATAGTTCCTTTCAGCCGAGGACATTGTTCGGGAGTAAAACGCTATAGGGGCTTCTGTGCCATTTGGTAGCCTGTGGCTGAGCACAGCCCCCACCCGTAGGGGATGCATCACAAACTAGCACCAATGGTAGTGTGCTATTGTATTGGATCAATAGGCTATCACTAGACAGGAGGTTTTTTATTGCTTCGAATGCTCTAGCTTCTGCCTTTCCCCAAGACCATGCAGCATTTTTCCCTAGTAATTTGTGTAGCGGCTCGGCTATAGTTGCCTTATTTTTTAAAAAGACCGCGTAAAAGTTTACCAGACCCAAAAACGCCTGCAACTCTGTTTTGTTTTGGGGTGCTGGGGCCTTTCTGATTGCCCTAACCTTGCTCTCAGTGGGGTGGATCCCCTCCCTGTCTATCCGATAGCCCAGGAATTCTACGGATCCTACCCCGATCTGGCATTTGTTTAATTTGACTTTTAGACCGGCGGACCGGAAAATACTTAAAACTTTTCTCAGTCGCACCCCCAGTTCTTCCATATTGTCGGCGGATACCAGTACGTCATCAAAGTACGGTACCACCCCGGGGAGCCCCTGCAGAAGCCGCTCCATTAAATTTTGAAATAACCCTGGTGCCACACTGACCCCAAATTGTAACCTGGTGCATTTGAAAGCACCCCTGTGCATTACGATTGTTTGTGCTTTGGCCGTGCTGCTATCTACGGGTAACTGCTGATAGGCTTGGGCCAAATCTAGTTTGGCAAAAACCTGCCCCTGCCCTAACGAGTGTAGCAAGTGTTGCACCACTGGGACGGGGTAAGCGCTCTTTTGCAAAGCTTTGTTTAGCGTCGCCTTATAATCGGCGCAAATCCTGACCGACCCGTCTGGTTTCACTGGGGTGACTATCGGCGTCTCCCACTTCGCATGGTCGACTGGCACTAGTATCCCCTGGCTTACTAGTTTGTCCAGTTCCCGGTCAATCTTGGGCTTCAGGGCGAAGGGAACCCTCCTAGCCTTTAAACGGATAGGGGCAACTTGAGGGTCTAGGTTGAAGGAGATAGGGGTCCCCTTGTACTTGCCCAGGCAATCTTTGAAGACGTCCTCGAACTCCTTCATGAGTTCGTCCTTGAGGTCGACTTCATTTCGGAAGACTCCGGTCATTCCCATGCCCAATGCCCGGAACCAGTCTAGTCCCAACAAACTAGGCAGAGTCCCATCGACGATGGTGATGGGCAGAGTTTTTTCGAACTGTCCATACTTGACGTGGACGGTCGTCACCCCTCGAACAGGGATCCTGTTCCCTTGATAGTCCTGCACTCTTAGCTTCTGTGGCCGCAGTTTGCGTTTCACGATGTGCCCTTTTTTTTCACATCGCCGACATGTGGCATCCTTAAATTTGCAATGTTGCCGTTGGTGTTGGCCCCCGCAACTCGCGCATTCGCCCCGGTCTTCCCTCTCCGGCCTCCCGGTGTGGAAGACTTCTTCCTCTTCCTCCTCTTCCGACTCGGCCTGGACTTCCTCGTTGTGGACCGGGGTTGTTTTCGCTGCCGCCCCTGGCGCGACCGGCTTTTGTAGCGTTTCTGCCGCTTGGGTAGACATCTCGTGAGCCCTTGCCTCGTCCAGGGCGATTGCGAGCGTTAGGTTGCTTCTGGACAGCAGCCGCCGTCGCAAACGGATGTCCCTGACCCCGCAAATTAGCTGGTCGAGCAACGCGTCTTCCAAGTCTCGGTACTCACAATGGTTCGCGGCTTTCCTCAGTGCTGCCATGTACACACTGATGGACTCGCCCTCTCGCTGCATGCGCTGCCTTAATTCGAACCGTTGAACGAACTTGGAAGGCGTTGGTGCATAGTGGGCTTTCAAAACAGTCTGCAGAGTTTGCCACGGTACCGCCTGTACCGGCGTTGGCTCAGAAAGCGATTCCGCGGTGTCGAAAACCTCGGGACCGCAGTGACTCAGGAAATACGCCCGTTTCCTGTTGTCCGAGACTCCTTGGAGCTCGTTGGCTTCGAGGAAACACTCGAAGCGAGCCATGTATGACCCCCATTTTTCCTTTGCTGGGTCGAATGGCGCTGGCGGTGTATAGCTAGACATCGCTATTTACCGCCTCTTACTTGCTGGGTTCGTAAACTCCTGGCGCCCTTCTTGCCTCAATATCCCATCTTCGTCGCCAGTGTTAGATTCGGGCAATAACGAGGCAGGAGACCAGATGAGTGACAACAACTCTTTAGTTTATAGTGAACCCAGCAGCCAGCAACGGTAAAAACCCCTCCTTATATACAGTTCAGCTGGAGGCTTCAGCCAATTAGCAACGTGCTATTTCCCGCTCTATTTTCCCTCCAAAACCCTTAAAGATACATTACAGCCAGAATTGCCATCACGAAGTGAAACAGTTGTGTGATGTCAAGCTTTATGACTACATCATTTAGTGATATAGATTTTGGTCCCAATTACTACTGTATTGTTAGCTCAAAAACTACCTGTAATGTAATGTGCAAGTTTTATAACAATATAATAAAAGAATTTTTTAAAACAGAGAGAGAGAGAAGAAAAGTATGTAGAAATTAACGTAAATATATTTAGAATCAAGATTTCCAATAAAATAGTGTCATCACATAAGAGCCAGGGCGATGGTCATGTTTAATCTTGCTGAAAAAAACAAATGTTTTATGATATATTAAGGACTAACAGGCACATTGTTACTTAGGCTTTTGTGAATTATATTCATCAAATAACTGGATTTTAGATCTAAGAAAAGAGAAGAATATATATACATAAAATTCTGGTTGGCTGGGGGGAAAAGGAGGGAATAGTAACATGAGAAGTGAAGGTTAGCTAAAATTACAAAAGTTCAAAAAGTAGCTCTTAGGTATGGTACAGTCATTCTTATCTAAATAACCAGAACACACAGAAAAAGGTATTATAGTCTGTTTAAGCCATAAGAAATTAGGTTAAATTTCTAATGAATTCTAGTCCTGCTATTTTATCATGAAATTTATTTATATCATTTTTTTATGATATGAAAAGCTCAGAGAAATAACTGAAATGTTTCCTGGTTTTTTTGAAATCATCAGTTCTGATATCTGTTTATTATCTTGTGTAGAAATTTGCTTGTTCAACTTAAAAGATTGTGGGGTATTGTTATGTATCAACAAAATATTTTCTCTCACGTATTGGTTATCAAACATATAAACATAGAGTAATTTTATAGATACATATGTTGAATACTCAACTTATGGGAGAAAAGGAGCATTTTCAATTTTATTCAAATTTTCTATGAAAGTTTAATTCATAATAAATTAGTAGATAGGTTAGTTTACTAATAATATGAAAGCAGAAAAATACATGCAGATTGTTTGTGTGTCTGTGTGTTTATACACACACATACTAAATATATCCTCTAATACAGGGAATTATAATATCTGATTTTTTTTTCATATGTGTTCTTTTACATGTAGAGCATTATCTCAAGGTATTGTGACATTTGAATTTCAGCCTTCAGAATCTGGAAAAACATGCTTAACGAAAAGCAAGGTATGTTAATTAAATAATAAATTATAATAAATAATAAATTAAGGTTGAAATTAAAATCCCAAGTAACGTAAGGAGGAGGCAGCTGGAGGAATTCAATACTATTGATTACTAATTAAGATAAAGGTAAAGGTTCCCCTCGCACATACGTGGTAGTCGTTTCCGACTCTAGCGGGCGGTGTTCATCTCCATTTCAAAGCTGAAGAGCCAGCACAGTCCGAAGACGTCTCTGTGGTCATGTGGCTGGCATGACTAAATGCCAAAGGCACATGGAACGCTGTTACCTTCCCACCACCAAGTGTCCCTGTTTTTCTACTTGCATTTTTTACGTGCTTTCGAACTGCTAGGTTGGCAGAAGCTGGGAAAAGTAACAAGAGCTCACCCCGTTACGTGGCACTAGGGATTCGAACCGCTGAACGGCTGATTTTTTGATAAAGAAATTAAAATATTTTTATTATTATCTGTCACTGTAATTTGAGTGAGGCCTGGGATTGGTCAGTACAATTTTCACAATGACATTTACTAAAGAAATCTGTTGCATTTAGAGCCTGTAAACTGTAATCAGTAATAAGAAATGCATGGTCTACCTGTGAAATGATCTGAGTTTCTCTGAGTAGCTGCTACTCCTTTCTGAAGAAAATTTACAGTATTTTACTGACTTTCTGATTTATTATTTTATTCAAAAATTTGTGGATAAATAATTATGCATAAAGCTCCAGTTAATAAACTTTTATAGTTGGGCTAAAGTTTTGAAAAAGACAAAAAAACCATCACAGGTTCAATAATTAGGAGTTTCACATTCTTGCTTCCAATTAATATATACCTAGGTGTAAGCTAGAGGGAAAGTGAAATAAACGGCGTATGACTTTGGTAAATAAGTAAAAATAAAGTATGTGTACAATTCTCATAATTTTTCCCCATTCATCCTTTTCCCCCCTCTGTTTTTGAAAACTTTGTGTTAACAGTTTTTGTTTTCAAAAAAAAAATGTTACTATTGTAGAAAACAATGCTTTGTGATGGCTGTCTTTTTTCTTTTTCTCAGGCATTATTATTTTCCAGAATATATGTGGTAGAAAATGTTTATAGTTTTCCATTGAGGATAATCTATTTATTTGATGTGGGTAACTCTACAGCATTACTCAGATGCAGCTAATGAAGCAGTGACTTTTATCTTTATTTTTTTTCTTATGGAAGGTGACCTTCATATAGTGTAATGTTGTGGAAAGTCCATGTAAAGTCATCTATCAACATGCTATCTCCATAGAGTCACTTTCTGTAGAATGAGCTAATTAAACTAGTTAGACTTGGCCGATCTTTTAAATTAAAGGGGAATGTGCAGGTATTCTTTAGTAACTGACATGTTTTTGAGATTCTGCTATGCTAAGCAACAGCAATAGTACTTAGACTTATATACCACTTCATAGTATTTTACTGCCCCCTTTAAGTGTTTTACAATGTTAGCATATTGCCCCCAACAATCTGGGTCCTCATTTTACTGACCTCAGAAGGATGGAACACTGAGTCAACTGTGAGCCGGTGAGGATTGAACTGCTTATATGAGCAGTGAATTTGCCTGTAATACTGCATTCTAACCACTGCATGGCTCTAAGGTAATAACTTTGATAACAAACAATGCCTGATAGCACCTCCAGTCCTAGACTTCAAAATGAATGGTTAAATCAGCATCAGAAAAACAAAAGGGCTATATTATCACAATAAAATTAACAAATACTTGATCAGTGTTAATTTGCTGAGGGAACATATGGTATGAAAACATTTTTATCATTTTATACATAGGTCCTAAAAAATTAAAGTCTTATCTCTGATTTTATTGCTTGGATTTGACCAGCCTGTTGACAAATATGTCAGCACTAGAGTGGGAAAACATTCAACTTCCACTAGAAAACTCATACTCTTTTTTTTTTCATATCAAAATCCATTTTAGGCTGAATATTGTTCTCCACATAACTTTTGATGTTCTCACAATTCAGTTTGTTTGTCTTCAACAAACTTGAGCTACTCTTAAAAGTCAGCATCCACCATCAATCACACACTTGACAATAGTCCTTATCTAGATAAAAAGTGTTCTTTTCTCCATCTCAGTGTTCTAAGCATTATGTATTAGTATTACAATCAACTAAACAGACATTCTTTGTGGCTATTTCTAGATCATTGGAAGCCATCACATTTTATCCTCAATGTTAATCAATAATCAAAGAACTGATTATTTCCACCTTTATATATCTCTTCAAAGAGATTTATTTCAAGGAGATTTTTATACCCTCTTGTTGATATTTATTTTCAATTGGATTGTGGGTTTGTGTGTGGCCAGGCTATATTGTACAAATACCGGCTCCTACCTCAGCAGGGTAACACAATAAACACACATTTGTGATTATCATTGAGAATGATGAAGATAACGTTTCATTCTTCTCAGTTTTACATATTTTATTTCCCTTAAACTAAGAATTATTAATATCTGCAATAAAAATTAGTAGTAGTTTCAGGTAGAAGTTATGATGGCCACTTGTGCAGTCACACTCTCCATTTTTCTTCTCCTCTACAAGTGTTGAAGTACTTGCATTTCTGCTTCATGTTTAGTTTTTATTATTATTTGAAAGATTGAATTGCACAAAAAGGTGGGCATCAGTACCTTTGGTGGTGTGTTTGAGGAATAGACTCTTACAAAAACTTTTCCTTAGCTATAAAAGTATTCTGAATGAAACTTTGGGCACATGCATATCTCTCACATAGATAGTGTCCTAAATGTTAATAGCTACAGTACATCCTCATTATTTCATAACAATAATGAAATGTGCAAGTGGCTTCATATCTCACAAAAGAGAGAAACAGTGAAATATGATAATTAAAATATCGATTATATTAGCCATATGATCAAGAAACTCAATCTTGGGTTGTCATTCTTTACCAACCCAACTTCATTCATAATATTATGCGGATAAAATATGGAGAAATTCTCTCTGAACTCCATCTTTTGCTCTCCTGCTTACATATACTAAACTCAATAGTTATAAAGAATAGATTGGACACTTTTCAAAATCAAAGCAAGTCATGGCACAACTTAAAAAGGAAAACAGACAACATTTGGGCATATGGCAACTACTTTGAGAAAGCTTTTGTAAATGTTTTAACTATTGTGGGTTTTTTTTAGCTTTCTCACATACGTGTTGGCTGTCCTCCATGGAAAAATATAACTGTAGACAAGTAAGTTGTTTCTTTTTCTACTTTTCTGTTATCTACTTATATTTCCCTGTAACAAAGTTAAATATTAAAAAAAATTAAAAATTTAGTATTAAGTGTCTGTGCGTGTAACAAATATAAATACTTTAATAGCCATATAGTATTTTGATTGTGTATTATACTGTTACAAGAAGAAAGCAGAATCCATAATTCTTTATTCCTGTGTTTTGATTTACATGTATATATTTGTGCTCACCAAATTCTCCATTTCATAAAATTTCCAGATTTATACTTTTCATATAAACATATTTCCTTTATAAAACTTATCTCTAAGGCATGATTTTTACAATTTCTCTAAGAACAATTTTCAGGCTCTATAAAGAAGGCTCTTTATAAAAAAGATGTTGAAACTATGGAAAGAGTGCAGAAAAGAGCAATAGAATGATTAGGAGACTGGAAGATAAAACATGCAAAGAATGATTACAGGAATTGGATAGTCCAGTGATGGCGAACCTTTTTAGTGTTGCATGCCAAAAGTCCAAGCATGCAAGCGCTCTCGCGCTCCCGCATGCCAGCACCCATAATGCAATGGGTGCCCCATTTGGGCATGCGTGCATGACCACCCACCCCACTCCCCGTGTGCATGCGCCCCGCACTGCGCATGTCCACTTTTTCCAAGAGGGCTGGTATGCCTCATAACGGAAGACAACTGGCCCGTTCCTTGGTGTCACAACTATTCCCTAGCCGGTGGCAGCACTCTCGGCCCCACCACCTCGGCAGTGCCATGCTACAGCTGGGGAAGTTTACCCCTCCACCTCGGGCCCTGCATGCAGCCTGCAACCGGGAGATGGGTCACCCAGTGCAGCGCTCTTCCCTGATGGCTGCCTGCTCACCCATCTGCCAGCCGGACTGGGCTGGAAGCAGCGTGTCACCTTGCGCCCATCCTTGTCCTCCTCCTGCCTGGCTGCTGGTTCCTTGACACGAGTAGAGGCTGCTAGTTGGAGGGAGGGGAACTACAATTCTGACCTGCTGTGGCTGCGAGTGCCAAGGCATAGCTAGAATTGAAAGAAAAGGCTGCATGGCTATGGCGGAAAGAACTGGAGCAACACCTGGCAGCTTGGATGAGAAGGCGTGAGCGAGGCGGCAGATTCTCTCACCGGTAACTGAGCCCACCATGTCAACTTGTGGGCTCAGTTACCGACAAAAGCAGCCGCCGCCTTGCTTATGGGTGCAAGGTGATGCGCCACTTTGAGGTCAGTTTGGATAGGGACCTGAGAGCTGTGCAAGGACGGCTCACCTGAAAGAACTATAGCAGAGCCTTGCAGTTTTATCTGCCGTCTTGCCTCTGGGTAAGGCCCCTCCTCCTCCTCTCCCCTTCCCCTTCCCCTTCCAGCAGTGTACTGTTTTTCCAAACATCCAGGCCAGGCCGGGCAGCAATTCCCAGGGAGGCACCCCGATCAAGGAGGCTCAGGCTGTATCCTGCAGCTTGCATAAACTGCTCCCTCCCCTTTCAAAATAGCCACCAGCACTTCCCTCGGGTGCCCAGGGCTGGCAACCATATCTTCTTCCGAGAAGCGTGTGTTGGGGGGGGGGGTAGAGGCAGGTGCGCTGGCGGAGATGGGCTTTGGTTGTTCGTTCTGCTGCGACCTGAACCCTTGCCTGGACTCCTCCCCGCTGGTGCACGGTGCTGCCAAAGTGGGGCCAAGAGTGCTGCTGCTGGCCAGGGAATGACGGCTTCCAGCAGGGAGGAGTCCAGGCCATGGGGTCATCTGCCCAGGCAGCCCACCACCACTACCCCGCCCTCACTGGCTGCTGGTCCACCGGTGCTCCATACTACCTGGAACCGCACAAGAAGCCCTCATGGGCAGGAAGGGAGGGAAGTCCAGGCTTACGCTGCTCTGCTCCCTTAGGAAGCGACCACCAGGATCCCCTCTCTGCATGTTTTGGCATGTGCGCCTGTTGCTAGTCTTCGCGTGTGCATGCATGCCAGAAACCAGACCAGTTGGCTGGTGCGCATGTGCACTCTGGAAACAGGAAGATCATCTTCCTGGAGCATGCATGTGCAATGGGCAGCTGCTCTTTTGGTTTTCGGCACACTGGCACACTGGCCGACGCACCAGAATCTAGAAGAGCAACTGGCCATAGCCCCGAGAAATGGCTCTGCGTGCCACTTCTGTCATGCGTGCCATAGGTTCACCATCATAGGGATAGTCTAATGAAAAGAAAGACTAGGGAGAGACATAATAGCAGTGTTCCAATATTTGAGGGGCTCCTAGAAAGATGAGGGGGTCAAACCAGGGTTGAAATGCTCCCAATTCAGACCAGATCGCCCAATCCAGTAGCTGGTAGCAAAAATCCCTACTTTTTGCTACCAGCTACCCTTCCCCCCCCAGCTGAGCCACGCAATCATCAGAATTTTTTTTTTTTTACTTTTAAAAGCACTTTTTCTTCGGCCAAAAAAAAAGCTTTTAAAAGTAAAAAAAAAAGCCTCTGATGATCACGCCGCTCAGCTGGGTTCGTCAGAACCTTTTTAAAGTATTTTTTCTACAACCTCTTCAGCCGAAGAGGCTGTAAAAAAATGCTTTGAAAGGGTTCTGGCGATCAGGCAACTCAGCTGGGATCGTCAGAACCCTTTAAAAACATTTTTCTACAATCTCTTCGGCAGAAGAGGCTGTAAAAAATAGTGCTTTTAAAAGTAAAACAAAAAAAGTTGGCCAAGCCCACCCAGTCACATTAACCCACCCCTCCACCAAGCCACACCCACAGAACCAGTAATAACAAATTACACATTCCAGACTCTAGAAATAGACTAAACATACAAATTTAGCAAGGATTATTTGTATTTACATATTTCTGGAAAAATAAAAGGCAAGCTGAAGAAAATTTTTTTTTGAGATAAATGACAGAATTTGAAACATTTACAGCATACAGAACCAAGACTACTAATTAGGACATATACATAAATGTCTATTAAGATATGACACAGGCAAAACAAGTAAATGATTTTTGATAAAGTAGATGCAAACTTTTATAAAAACAAATTACAACAATGGAAGGATTTCTGAAAAAATAACTGCTAAAATTTATTTCAAGCGAAACTTTTAAGAGAAAATTGGTACAGAATGATTTAGAGATGGTTCATAACTCTTGAGTTTTCCTTGTTTTGTGACATGTAATATGCAAGCCATTCTTGCCTCAATTTAATCAAAGATCATCAACAAGTACGACCAATGCCATTTCCTTCCCATAACAAGGCCTGAATCCTTATTGAAAAGGGTTCAGATAAACTATTTCATCCAGGACCTCTGAAGGTGCCAGATCACTACCTTTTCCATTTCCCAAAAGGGGAGGTTAGAAACTGGATTAAAGTTGTCCAGGAAGTGGGATTCAATTATGTTTTTTTTAAGGAGGGGGCAAATTAGGACTTCCTTAAAAGTCTCCACAAATGTCTCCTCTTCTAGTGACATATTAATCACTGCCTGGACCCACCTGCTAGTCACCATTCTGGAGGCTTTCACCATTCAGAAGGGACAAAGATCTAATTGATAGGTGATAGCACTGACAGCATCAAGGACCCTGTCCACTTCATCAGGGTCAAACCATTCCCAGATAATCAAGCAAGGCCTCGCCCCAGGCATTTTACATGGACTATCTCCACACATGGGATCCAGTTGGGAATGAAACTGCGTTACTTTGTCCATCAGATGCTAAACAAACTCCTCTGCACAGGCCTACAGATGATCACCCGAGCCTTCCTGACCCAGGACAACACTCTCAGGATCCAATAAGAATGATCCTGTCCAAAGCTGCCCTTAGATTCCAGGCCACCACCAAGGCTTCGGCAGGACCATGTAACAACACCTGTGATATCCCCGTTCCCTATGGAACCTATCAGGGTCAGGGGTGAAATGCTCCGGGTTCGGACCGGATCGCCCGATCCAATAGTGATGGCGGGTGGTTCAGAGAACCAGTAGCAAAAATCCCTCCCTTCCCCCGGCATGCCCAGTTGTGCCACGTGATCATCAGAGGATTTTTTTTTTTTACTTTTAAAAGCATTTTTCTTCGGCTGAAAAAATGCTTTTAAAAGTAAAAAAAAAACCCTCTGATGATCGTGCAGCTCAATTGGGATTGTCAGAAGCTTTTAAAAGCATTTTTTTTTACAATCTTCTGGCTGAAGAGGTTGTAGAAAAAATGCTTTTAAATTTTTTTTTTAAAGTTGGCCACGCCCACCCAGTCACATCCCCCCCCCCGGCCATGCCCACAGAACCGGTAGTAACAAATTTTACATTTCATCCCTGATAAGGGTCCATCAGTCACCAAATGGGTCCACACTCCCTGTGGAGGAGGCAGCATATGAGAGTCTTACGGACACCAGGGTGTGATTGGACCATGAAAAGGGGGATAATCTAAAATCCCCCACCAGGTCATGTTGCCATTGCTCAGACAAAAAAATCAAATCTGGTGTGTAATCACTATCCTCAGTTGGACATATAATAATCTGGGATAGGCCCATGGCTGTCAAGGTGGTCATGAATTCCTGGACTGCTTCTGAGGCCACACCCAGGGATGGCACATTGCAGTCCCCAGACCATGAGTCTGGGAAACTCCACTGCCAACCCTGAGATGGTTTCAGCAGCTCAGGTAGACAGGCCGGTATACTAGCGACAATCTCAACCGATCCTGTGAGCCCAGCTTCAGAAAAAGGATCTTGCAATCACAAACTTGCAGAGCAAGACCCTTGAAAGCCAAAAGATATTTTCTGATAACCACTACTACACCACCTGTCCTGCCCTGGGGTCTTGGCTAGTGCCAAATCTGAAATCTGGCTGGACATATTTCCGAGAGGAGACACACATCCTTCCAGACTCACTCAGGTCTTGGTGTTGCATGAATAAAGTAGAGCTGGAAGGGACCTTGGAGGTATTCTAGTCCAGCCCCTGATCAAGCAGGAGAACCTATACCATTTCTGATAAGTGACTGTCTACTCTCTTCTTAAAAATCTCCAGTGATGGAGCACCAACGATTTCTGAAGGCAAGCTGTTCCACTAGTTAATTGTCCTCACTGTTAGGAAGTTTCTTATTAATTCCAAGTTGTTTCTGTCTTTGATTAGTTTCCAAACATTGTTTCTTGTCCTTCCCTCTGGTGCTTTGGAAAATAATTTGACTCCCTCTTCTTTGTGGCAGCCCCTCAAATACTGGAATATTGCTATCAGGGCAGCTCATTCCTCCTCAATAAGATCTTGAATAAAGGTAGCCTTGTTATTAATTGACCTAGCATTTAGCAGCCACAGCTGAACCTCAGGGCCACCAAGGATATGCTGTCCGGGAACTGAGAATGAGTTCATATTGGCCAAAGTACACTACCAATATTACGCATCGGGGGCATCTTCCCCTGTAACAGCCAGTCTTCTGGCTCCTGTATCCCATGCCCATCACCACTGAGATACATTGTCCTGCCTTACATCCCCAAGATAATCATTCCCTTTTCTTTCTTTCTTTCTTTTATTTTATTTATTTTGTCACAACAATATATATAAGTATCATACAAAAAGATTATATAGTGTATAAACATATATATGAGTAAATATTAGGAGGAATAAGTATATATATATATATATATATATATATATATATATATATATATATATATATATATATATATATATATATATATATATATATATATATATATATATATATATATATATATATTTGTTTTCTGAGGATTTCACGGGTGTTTGTATATAGGTCTTTGGTTGTTCGGGTTTTCTCCGTGTAAAATTGGAAGTGTCTTGGCGACGTTTCGACGAAGTCTCATTCGTCATCTTCAGGCTTCAGCTTCGTGCTTCTGGGAGCAATGTGTGATCGCAGCTGTTTCTTCCTTTTAACTGCTAGTGGGGTTTGAACTGATTGGGTGGGAGCTTGGCTGTGCTCTGATTGGATGGGGTTTTCTGTGCTCTGATTGGCTGGGGTGTGTCCTGTGTTGGTGGGGGCTTGGTTGTGCTCAGTCTAGTCTGTGCTGCAGGGGATTTGAGCTGGTGAGCTGCATAGCTGTTGTTTGGCTTTGTGGTCGTGCTACATCTTCATAGTGGGTGTCAGTCTGCTGCATGTATGGATTGGAGGGTTTGAAATGGCTAATGTTGCAGCTGCGGTCTGGCTTCTGGTCCTTGGTCGTGCTTCATGATCAGTGTGGGTTTGGGTCTGCTTTCTGGGTGGATGTGGTGGTGACATCCTGTGTGGACCTCGTGAGTGTGGGTCTGGTGTCATTCCTCGTGTTAGGGACTCGTTTGTCAATAAGGGCAGGTTTCCAAATGGCTGGTAGGCGGAGGTGTCATCTCGTTTGTTCATGCTGTGTGGGCGTTTTCTATCTCAATGGCTTCTCTGATTATTCTGTTGTTAAAGTGTTCAGTTTTGGCGATAGTTCTGGTCTTTTAAAGTCAATATCATGTCCTGTGACTTTAAAGTGTTGGACCAGGAAGAAGTTGGTTCCTCTTTTTGAATGAGTTCTTGTGTTCTTCAATGCGCACTTATTCTTCTGTTGGTTTGTCCAATGTATGTGGTGGGGCAGGCGGTGCATGGGATTTCATATACTCCTTGATTTTCTAACTCAATTTTGTCTTTGGGGTTTCTTAGGATGGTGGATATTTTCTGTTTGTGCAGAATGCTGTCTTGATGTTGTGTTTGTGGAGGATCTTGCTGATTCTGTCTGTGGTGCCTTTTATATATGGGAGGAGGGCTGTGCCGCTTTCTTGTTCTCTGTCTTGGATTTTAGTGGGGGTTCTTTTGGATTAGCTTGGTAATCTTATTTGTTTTGGAATCCATTGGATGTTAGTACGTTAGTGAGAGTGTCTAGTTCGGGTTTTAGGTGTTGTTCATCAGCTAAGCATTTTGTTCTGGAGATGAGTGTCTTGGCTACGGAGTTGATCTGTGCTGGGTGGTGGTGTGAGAGTGCGTGCAGATAGCGGTTTGTGTGTGTTTTCTTCTGGTAGATGGTGTGTCCTAGGGAGCCATTGGGTTTTCTGTAGACTAAGACATCCAGGAAGGGAAGTTGGTTATTAACTTCTGTTTCCATGGTGAACTGTATTTTGGGGTGTAGGCTATTGAGGTGTGTGAGGAAGTTGTCAAGTTTTTCTTTCCCGTGTGGCCAGATTATGAAGGTGTCGTCTACATATCTGAGCCAGAGTTTGGGTTTGTGATCAGATTTTTCTAGAGCTTGGGTTTCAAAGTGTTCCATGTAGAGATTGGCAATGACAGGTGAGAGGGGTGATCCCATGGGTGCTCCTTCTACTTGTTTGTATTTTTGTCCATTATAGATGAAGTATGTGTTGGATAGGCAGTGGTTGGTCAGATCTAGGATGTGCTTGGGGGGGTTATATTTGTTTTGGATAGCTGTCAAGGCTTCTTTGATTGGCACTTGTGTGAAGAGGGATATGACATCAAAGCTCACAAGTAGGTCGCTGGGCTGTAAGTTTTGTTTCTTTATGATCTCTATGAACTGGAATGAGTTTTTTACGTGTGAGGACAAAAATATATAATGGACAAAATGGACAAAAATACAAACAAGTAGAAGGAGCACCCATGGGATCACCCCTCTCACCTGTCATTGCCAATCTCTACATGGAACACTTTGAAACCCAAGCTCTAGAAAAATCTGATCACAAACCCAAACTCTGGCTCAGATATGTAGACGACACCTTCATAATCTGGCCACACGGGAAAGAAAAACTTGACAACTTCCTCACACACCTCAATAGCCTACACCCCAAAATACAGTTCACCATGGAAACAGAAGTTAATAACCAACTTCCCTTCCTGGATGTCTTAGTCTACAGAAAACCCAATGGCTCCCTAGGACACACCATCTACCAGAAGAAAACACACACAAACCGCTATCTGCACGCACTCTCACACCACCACCCAGCACAGATCAACTCCGTAGCCAAGACACTCATCTCCAGAACAAAATGCTTAGCTGATGAACAACACCTAAAACCCGAACTAGACACTCTCACTAACGTACTAACATCCAATGGATTCCAAACAAATAAGATTACCAAGCTAACCCAAAAAGACCCCCCCACTAAAATCCAAGACAGAGAACAAGAAAACGGCACAGCCCTCCTCCCATATATAAAAGGCACCACAGACAGAATCAGCAAGATCCTCCACAAACACAACATCAAGACAGCATTCTGCACAAACAGAAAAATATCCACCATCCTAAGAAACCCCAAAGACAAAATTGAGTTAGAAAATCAAGGAGTATATGAAATCCCATGCACCGCCTGCCCCACCACATACATTGGACAAACGAACAGAAGAATAAGTGCACGATTGAAGAACACAAGAACTCATTCAAAAGAGGAACCAACTTCTTCCCTGGTCCAACATTTTAAAGTCACAGGACATGATATTGACTTTAAAAGACCAGAACTATCGCCAAAACTGAACACTTTAACAACAGAATAATCAGAGAAGCCATTGAGATAGAAAACGCCCACACAGCATGAACAAACGAGATGACACCTCCGCCTACCAGCCATTTGGAAACCTGCCCTTATTGACAAACGAGTCCCTAACACGAGGAATGACACCAGAACCACACTCACAAGGTCCACACAGGATGTCCCACCATACATCCACCCAGAAAGCAGACCCAAACCCACACTGATCATGAAGCACAACCAAGGACCAGAAACCAGACCGCAGCTGCAACATTAGCCATTTCAAACCCCTCCAATCCATACATGCAGCAGACTGACACCCACTATGAAGACACGAAGCCAAACAACAGCAATGCAGCTCACCAGTTCAAATCCCCCTGCAACTCAGACTAATCTGAGCACAACCAAGCCCCCACCCAAACAGGACACACCCCCAGCCAATCAGAGCACAAAAAAACCCCATCCAATCAGAGCACAGCCAAGCTCCCACCCAATCAGTTCAAACCCCCACTAGCAGTTAAAAGGAAGAAACAGCTGCGATCACACATTGCTCCCAGAAGCACGAAGCTGAAGCCTGAAGATGACGAATGAGACTTCGTCGAAACGTCGCCAAGACACTTCCAATTTTACACGAGAGAAAACCCGAACAACCAAAGACCTATATATATATATATATATATATATATATATATATATATATATATATATATAATATATATATATATATATACACACATATACATATACATATACATATACATATACATATACATATACATATACATATACATATACATATATATATATATATATATATATATATATATATATATATGAAGAAGAAAAAGAAAAACAATAGGACAGGAACGGTAGGCACATTTGTGCGCTTATGCACGCCCCTTATGGTCCTCTTAGGAATGGGGTGAGGTCAATATTAGAAAGTTTTTGGTTAAAGCTTTTGGGATTATGGGAAGAGACCACAGAGTCAGGTAAAGTGTTCCAAACACTGAAGATTCTGTTACAGAAGTCATATTTTCTGCAATCTAGATTAAAGCTGTTAACATTAAGTTTAAATCTATTGGTTGCTCTTGTATTATTGCAATTAAAGCTGAAGTAGTCTTTAACAGGAAGGACATTACAATATATGATTCTCACCAATCCCCTTCCTGAAAGAGCCAAGGGCTCTGCCATCCTCCACCAGTCACTCACAGTCATACTTCCAAGCATTTGGACTGGAATGTCCTTGCAATAGTGATCCCATCACCCTATGGCTAAACTATTACAATATATTTTATTTGATGTGCCCTTAAAAGTAGGGATGTGGTGGCTCAGGGACTAAGATGCTGAGCTTGTCGGTCGAAAGGTCGGCAGTTCAGCGGTTCGAATCCCTAGTGCTGCCATGTAACAGGGTGAGCTCCCATTACTTGTCCCAGCTTCTGCCAACCTAGCAATTCGAAAGCGCATAAAAAATGCAAGTAGAAAAATAGGGACCATCTTTGGTGGGAAGGTAACAGCGTTCTGTGTGCCTTTGGAATTTAGTCATGCCGGCCACATGACTATGGAGACATCTTCAGACAATGGCTCTTCGGCTTTGAAACGAAGATGAGCACTGCCCCTAGAGTCGGGAATGACTAGCACATATGTGTGAGGAGAATCTTTACTTTTACCTTTTACCTTAAAAGAAGACTCTGAAACCTCAACTGATTGCTGACAGGAGGTGCTTGAAGCATTGTGACGTCTATGCTTAGATTGCTACATTGATTACCAATAGGTCTCGGGGCCCATTTCAAGATCTTGTTTTTTAACTTTTAAATACCTACATTCCTTAGTGCCAGGTACTAGTAGGATCATTTCCTTTGACCAGAATTACACTGTCTCAATGTTCATATATTCATCCTAAAGGAAGGAGGTCTAAATGAAGAGGCAAGAAGCCTGGAGTTTTATTTATTTATTTATTTGTCGAGTATGTATTAGATCATATATGTGTGTGTGTGTGTGTGTGTGTGTGTGTGTAAAATGAATACAATTAAAGGGAACATTAGGACAGGGAAGGTAGGCACGCTGGTGCTTTTACGGCCCCTTACGGACCTCTTAGGAATGGGGTGAGGTCAACAGTAGCCAGTCTAAGGTTAAAATTTGGGGGATTTTGGGATGAAACCACAGAGTCAGGTAGTGCATTCCAGGCATTGACCACTCTGTTGCTGGAGTCATATTTTCTGCAATTGAGTTTGGTGTGGGTTACCTTAAATTTGTATCTATTGTGTGTTCGTGTATTGTTGCAGCTGAAGCTGAAGTAGTCATTGACTGGTAGGACATTGTAGCAGATGATTTTATGAGCTATTCTTAGGTCATACCGAAGGTGGCGTAGTTCTAAATTTTCTAAACCCAAAATTTCAAGTCTGGTGGCATAAGGTATTTTTTTGTGAGCCGAGGAGTGGAGGACTGTTCTTGTGAAATATTTCTGGATACGTTCAATTGTATTAATGTCTGATATGCAGTGTAGGTTCCAGACAGACAAGCTGTATTCAAGAATTGGTCTAGCAAATGTTTTATATGCTTTGTTTAGTAGTGTAATATTACCGGAGAAGAAGCTATGCAAGATTAAGTTTACAACCCTTAATGCCTTTTTGGCGATGTTGTTACAGTGGGCTTTGGCACTTAGATCATTTGATATGAGTACTCCAAAGTCCTTAACAGAGTGAGGGTCATCTACAAGATCATGTCCACTCAGTTTGTATTTTGTGTTCTGATTCCTTTTGCCAGAGCATTTGTTGGTTGAGATTTGGAGTTGCCAATTTTTTGACCATTCCTACACAAAGTCAAGGTCTTTTTGAAGGGTAGCAGCATTGTTGGTGGTATTAAATAGTTTTACATCATTGGTGAAGAGAACACTGTTACTTATAATATGATCACAAAGATCATTTATGTATAGTATGAAGAGTGTTGGTCCTAGAACGCTTCCTTGGGGGACATTGCTATTAACAGATGCAGGATTAGATAGGATGCTTCCTATTTTGACCACTTGTTGTCTGTTTGACAGGAACATAGTTATCCAATTATGGAGGGGTCCAGAGTTGCCATAGGATTTTAGTTTTAGAAGTAGTTTGTCCTGTACCACTGAATTAAAGGCTTTACAGAAGTCTATGTAAATTGCATCTATTGCTTTGCCCTGATCAAGATTTGTAGTCCATACGTTTTTGCAGTAGATTACAGGATTTTTTTTTCCTGAAATCAAATTGTTTTTTAGAGAATAGATTGTTTGTTTCTAGGTGGAGGGTAATGGATTGGTTGATGATTGATTCCATGACTTTGCAGGTGACACAGCATAAAGAGATTGGTCTGTAATTTTTGAGTAGGCTGGGGTCTCCCTTTTTTGAAGATAGGGATGGCAGTGGCTAGTGACCATAGGGTAGGGAGCTGGTCCTGAAAGATTTTTCAAAGAGTATGCTTAGGGGTTCTGCTAAAAGTGGAAAGCTTTTTTAAGAAGTATGCAAATAGTCCATCAGGTCCAGTAGATAGAGATGGTTTTAGTCTACAAAGAGCCTTTTCAATGTTATCTTCTGGGAAATCTATTAGTGTTAGATCGTTGTAGTTATTAGTTGTATGATCAGGGAATGTTGGACATGAGCCGTTGCTGTTTGCAAAGACTGAGCTAAAGAATGTGTTAAAGAGGTTTGCTTTAACTGCTTTATCATTGCATTCATTAGTGTTAGGTCCTTTTAGGGGTGGGATGGATCTCAAGTCTTTGTTTGTTGTTTACAAAATTATAGAAGGCGCGGTTGGATTTCATGAGCAAAAGGTTTTCTTCTTGTTTGATGTGGTAAAAGGTGCATTCAGTCTTTATTTGCTGGCACATATTTTTGTATTGGCTTTTAAAGTTAGCTACATAGCCAGTTTTGTTTTTTTGCCAGAGGGATTTTTTTTTTTGATTGGAACTTTCTTATTGATATGGATAATTTGTTTTTCTTGGTTTTGGTGGTGATTAGTGGTACATATAGTTTAATAACTCTATTGACTTCGACCAAGAAAATGTTATAATAGTCTTCAGCAGTGTTACAGTCAGAGAATAGAATTTGCCAATCAAGAGATGAGAGGTTGGTGTCTATGAGATCATAGTTGGCTTTTTTGAAGTTGTAGTTGGGTATCCCATTATTATGGTGATTTTTGTAAGGGCGTATATTGAGACAAAAGTCAATCGTGCTGTGGTCAGTGTTGGAAAAGAGTTCTTTTATTTGTAATCCATAAATTGAGTTTAAGCTGTTGCAGAAGATGAGGTCGAGGCACTTGTTGTGTCTAGTGTTGCTAGTTACTAGTTGATCTAGACCTAGATTAGTAACAGCATTATATAGGGTTGTATGGATGGGTTCAGTTGTACATTTGTTTATTGTCCAATTAATAAGAGGTAGGTTGAGGTCACCCAGAAAGATAAGAGGGTATGGGCAAGAGGCTACCCATGTTAGTAGTGTGGTTCGCATGTGCGATGTCATAGTTGGGGGTTCTGTAACATAGTAAAAAGCAAAGTATGGTGTTTAAGAAAAGTTCGCAGATGATCGTTTCTGGAAGAGCAAGTTCATGTGCAACTTGAATATTTTTTAGGTTTAGTGACTTTTTGTAGAAGATAGCTACTCCACCACCTCTGTGGGTTTCGTGATCAGACCGGTAAACGTGATATTCTCCTACTGTGATAATGGAGTCAGGAAGGGATGAGTTTAGCCATGTTTCACAGAAAAATATAATGTAGCAGTATTTAATAAGAAGAGGAGTTCGGGCATTTTGTTTACGATGCTTCTTGCTTTTATTAGTTTGCATTTAAGGTCAGTAGTGGTTGGTATTGAGGAAGTAAGGGGTGTGCGTACCTAGTTTTGGATGAAGGATGGTTGGATGTTCTGGATGATGGATAGTTGGGTGTTTTGGGTGATGGAGGGTTGAAAGTTGGGTGATTGATTGTAGGTTTTACTTTTTATGCAGTCAGCACAGTAGTTGATGTATAGGTTAGATTCGCCGTAATCTTGAAGTCTTTTGAATTCTGTATGGAGTTCATGGGAGCGGATCCATTGTAGTAAGGATAGGTCTGGCCATGATCAAAGTTTGCTGTAGTTAGAGTTGGATCTGGCAATTGAATTTATAGTATAAATGAACTTTTGTTTGCTGGACTCCTTTTTGTAAATGACTCTACAGAATTGTGGGGCCACTGAGCGTCTCTGTTTTTGTATTCAGGTCCATCTCTGGAGACTTCAATGATTTCATCAGGGGAGATGGTTTGTGTATTATGGCTGCTAATGATGTTACAAACCTTTGTGATTTCTTTTCTTTTTTTGGTGACTTCTCTCACACTGTGGAAAGTTTTGTTTATTATTATTTTTATTGATTAAATTTCTATATTATCCATCTCACCTAAGCGACTATTTACAACAACATAATAAAACAATATAAACACTTGATTAAAGCCACAGTTAAAAAACAGAATTAAGAACAAAGTTATTGTAAAAGTTACAAGTTAAAAGTGAAAATCAGAGTTAAAAAATTTAGAATTCTTTCATCAGTAAGGGGAGCTCCTACTTGCTTGCCCTCTGTAAGTGTAAAACATCTTATTCTTACATGCTTTTAAAGTAAACAGTGTACCTAGGTTACCTGTGTAATTTATATTGTATTTTATTTCATTTCTGCATATAAAATGCCTTCCATTTATTAGAAGTTGGGGTGTATTGTATTCTTTGTTCCTTCTTTTCTATTAATTTCTTGTTCACTTTTTATTACTCTTCTATATTCTTCTTACCTTCAATTTAAAATTTGTATTACCTTTATTCTGTTGAAAACTAGCATAATAAAAATTATATAGAAAAAGTGAGAATGTTTTCAAGGAAAATCTACCCAGTTATCCTTCTCATAGCCTTTTAAAATATTGTAAACACTTAGAGTTTTAGCAGAGTTTACATTTGTAGGGAAGTGTGTAAAATGTTTTGTTAGGTACTTTAATTCTCTATCTGTTTGTCTGTCTGTCTGTCTATCTATCATCTATCTATCTATCTATCTATCTATCTATCTATCTATCTATCTATCTATCTATCTATCTATCTATCTATCCATCCATCCATCCATCCATCCATCTATCTATCCAGGGGTGAAATCCAGCAGGTTCTGACAGGTTCTGGACCATGGTATCTTGCTGCGCCGGTTGGGGGGATTGGGAGTGGGAGGCACCGTGTATCGGTGGTTCTCCTCCTATCTCTCCGACCGGTCGCAGACGGTGTTGACAGGGGGGCAGAGGTCGGCCGCGAGGTGCCTCACTTGTGGGGTCCCGCAGGGGTCGATTCTCTCGACCCTGCTGTTCAACATCTACATGAAGCCGTTGGGTGAGATCATCAGTGGCTTCGGGGTGAGATACCAACAGTACGCTGATGACACCCAGCTGTACTTTTCCACCCCGGGCCACCCCAATGAAGTTGTTGAAGTGCTGTCCCGGTGTTTGGAAGCCGTACGGGTCTGGATGGGGAGAAACAGGCTCAAGCTTAATCCCTCCAAGACGGAGTGGCTGTGGATGCCGGCATCCCGATTCAGTCAGCTGCAGCCGCAGTTGACTGTTGGAGGCGAGTTACTGGCCCCAAAGGACAGGGTGTGCAACTTAGGTGTCCTCCTGGATGATTGGCTGTCGTTTGAAGATCATTTGACGGCCGTCTCCAGGAGGGCCTTCCACCAGGTCTGCCTGGTTCGGCAGTTGCGCCCCTTCCTTGATCGGGATGCCTTGTGCACAGTCACTCATGTGCTCGTTACCTCTCACTTGGATTATTGTAATGCTCTCTACATGGGGCTTCCCTTGAAGTGCACTCGGAGGCTTCAGTTAGTCCAGAATGCAGCTGCGCGGGTGATAGAGGGAGCTACGCGTAGCTCCCACGTAACACCACTCCTGTGCAGACTGCAATGGCTACCTGTGGCCTTTCGAGTGCACTTTAAGGTGTTGGTTACGACCTTTAAAGCGCTCCATGGCTTAGGGCCTGGGTACCTACGGGACCGCCTGCTGTTACCACATGCCTCCCACTGACCCGTACGCTCTCACAGAGAGGGACTTCTCAGGGTGCCGTCCGCCAAACAATGTCGGCTGGCGGCCCCCAGGGGAAGGGGCTTCTCTGTGGGGGCTCCCACACTCTGGAATGAGCTTCCCCCAGGTTTACGCCAAATACCTGACCTTCGGACTTTCCGCCGCGAACTGAAGACACACCTTTTTATCCGCGCGGGGCTGGCTTGAATTGAATTTTAAATGTCAAATTTTTATTAATTTTAAATGGGGTTTTTTAGTGTATGGTAAATTTTTAAATTTTCAGGCTAATTTAAATAAGTTTTTTAAATTGCATTTTAAATTGTACTTTGTATTGTTTGTTTTATTTTGCCTGTACACCGCCCTGAGTCCTTCGGGAGAAGGGCGGTATAAAAATCAAATAAATAAATAAATAAATAAATAAAATAAAACTGGTAGCAGAAATTTTGAGCAGTTCGGAGAACTGGCAAATACCACCTCTGGCTCGCCCCAGAGTGGGGTTGGAACGGAGATTTTGTAGTATTCTTCCCCTGTAGTGGGGTGGGAATGGAGATTTTGCAATATCCTTTCCCTGCCACGGCCACCAAGCCACACCATGCCCACCAAGCCACGCCCATAGAACCGGTAGTAAAAGGATTTCACTACTGTATCAATCAGTCTGTCTGTCTGTCTGTCTGTCTGTCTGTCTAGCTAGCTATCTAGCTATCTCATTAAAAAGAATTTGATCTATAATATACTTTTACAGTTTTAACCAACTAGCCTCAAGATGTGATTTGGGGATACTGAAACAGAAGGTTAAAAGTCATATTCAGGCAATATTATTTTTTGTTTTTAAGTTATATAAGCACCTTTTTCTATTTTGTCATAGGAAACCTTTACAATGTGAGAATTTTGCCTTCACTATACCTTGGTAAGAAGTGTCTAAGAATTACATATATGCTAAACATTTTAAATCGTTAAAACTGCATCTAATCCTGAGTATTAACTATAGAAATGGACCATAAAGGCTTCTTTACTTATTATACTCTTCCTGCAAACGAAGTAACAGCAATTTATTAAAAAAAAAAAAAGACAAACAGTGCATCACCAAAATGGAAACTCAGACTGGAAAATAAGATCAGCAAGTTGAGATCAGATGCAAGCAATCTAGAGCAGATGAAAAAAAAAAGAAGCTGAAGAACAAGATCAAAGAATGCCTGATCAAAAAATATCATTTAGAAACAAGAAAAATTAAGGAAGTCATAGAAATAATAAAGCAACAGCTTTTTAGCAACTATAAGCATGAAAATCAGCAGATATGAAGCTCAAAATGCACACTATAGGCAGAATCAGCTATTTCATTTGAATAAGAGATGTTTCTACAAATCCACCACAGGAGAGGCTGCAGTGAACAAGTCGACACCTAACAAAGAAGAAACAGCACAGTTCTGGTGGCATACAAGAATGCAACGAATAAAAGAGATGGATAAGAATGAAAAACCATCTGAAGAAACTTGTAATAGCAACAAAAATGGTGGATAAAAGTTTAAGGATTGATCAGCACTGGATAAAGATGAATTGCATGGTTTTTGGTTGAAACATCTCACTAGTCTATACCACTCATTGCCGAGCAGGAGAGAAAATTTTCAAGAAGACTCAATATCACCACTAGTGTTCGTTTGTTGTTTCACAGATTCCCCTATTAAGTCAAACCACGGCTATCATACAACAAAAACACCTGCCAGACTACCCCACATCTGTTGTGTCTTGCCCGCTCTCACCGCAGCCGGGGTCTGCTTATCTGCTTCCGAACACGGAGGAATGTATGCCTCCCGGCCCCAGTCCTGGCTCCATGCCCAAGCAGGCTGCAGAGGAGGGAGCACCCCCCGGCCCCAGCCCTGTCTCCATGCCCAGGCAAACGGAGCAGCTAGACCCCTCCCCCTCCTCCACAGCATGTGAGCCTGAGGAAAGTTTATTTCCAACAGCTGCTGATTGGAGTGACCCTCGCATCAGAAGACTGGATAGGCGGAGGCAACAGAAGGAAGGGAGGGGCAGGCCTTAATGAGTGCTGAGTCATGGAGCCACACCCCATGGCCTATATAAAGGATCTGCTTTCTGGCAGTCTCTGAGTCAGGCAAAGTCAAACCTATCTTGCTGAAGTCACTTACTGGTCTCCTGCCTGCTCTGAGGACTTTGCTAGGACTTTGGGCAGAGCTGCAGAGGCAAGCCTGATTCGGATTTCCCTGACCCGGCCGTCAGCGGAGGAGTGGGACACGACAACATCATTTACATGAGCATGCATTTAAAACATGGAAAAACATTATTTAAAATTGCTGCTCAGCACCACCTGTACATACAGCCAAAACATTGCAATGGAATGTGGACTGTAGAAATGTGCCACCCTCACCATCAACAGGAAAAAATAGTAAAAACTAAAGAATCCAGATGTCCTATGGAGAGAAGATAAAGACTCTGGATGAAAACAATTACTACAAATAGCTGAGCATCCTTCAAACTGACAACATCAAATACACTGAAATCAAGAAGATTAGAAGCGAACACATAAATAAGAGGAAGATCTTTTTTTAAATACAAGTTTTTATTGGTTTTTAAATTTCCCGCCTTCCACACAAACACAATTCATGAACAGAGTATTGACATTTTCTTATCTTATACAATTCAAAATATTCAGGTACATTTTTCTTAGTTACAATTTTAGCCAAGATGTTCTCTTTTTTTCATAGTTTTTTATTCCTTTCCTAATATTTCTTTGCTCATTTTATATAATCACATCTATTTTTGCCCTTCGTTTTCTAATTTCTCTATTTTTGTTCATATTCATTCCCTTTCATCCCTTTTTTTGTTTAACTATTTCAATTTTTATTCTTCGAATATTTTCGGGGTTGTCTTTCCTCCATTTTCTTTTCACAGCAATCTTTTATTCTCCTTATACTCCTCTCCCTCCCTCATTTCTTCATATCTACTTTTTTCCTCTCCTCTCCTCCTCATTCTCTACTTCCCTTTCCATTCTCCTCCTCCACCCTACTTCCTCCCTATCTAACCTTCTCTCCTACACTTGCTTCCCTTCCCTTCCCTCCTCTCCTTTTCCCTTTCTTCTTTCTCTCTCCCTTCCATCTCTCTCCTTCCTCTTATCTCTCTCCATTGCTGTATTTATTTTCAATATCTCTAATGCAGTGGTGGGATTCAAATAATTTAACAACCGGTTCTCTGCCCTAATGATTTCCTCCAACAACCAGTTCAGCAAACTGCTCAGAAAGTTAACAACCGGTTCTCCCGAAGTGGTGTGAACTGGCTGAATCCCATCGCTGCTCTAATGTCCAGACATCCCCAATTCTCTCATTTATTACACATATTTTTCAAACCTCCTCTCCTATATTTTAAACCTTAACATTGTCTTCATCTTATTCCATTTATATCATTCAATCAGTTAGTACAACTTTCCACCTCTTATTTTCTTAACATTTCTATTCAAAATTCAATACTTATTATTTTCTTCCAACAATACACATCATTTATTACGCCAAGTGCCTGATCTTCGGACCTTTCGCCGTGAGCTGAAAACACACTTATTTATTCAAGCGGGACTGGCTTAATAGTTTTATTAAATTTTAATTGGGGTTTTATTATTTTAGGGTTTTGAATTTTAAATTTTAAATTTTTTAATGTTGGCCATTTTTCTAATATGCTCTGTTTTTAGTTTGGTGTTTTAATTGTATATTTATCGTGTTTTTTATCTTCTGGCTGTACACCGCCCTGAGTCCTTCGGGAGAAGGGCGGTATAAAAATTTAATAAAATAAATAAAATAAATACTAACATTTCAATTTTATTCCCTTTTACATCTTAAATTCCAATCATCTCCATTTATAAACCATGCCATTCCAGATTTCCTCTGCTGGATTTTCCATTCTTTTTTAAATTTAAAATTTGTATCTTAATCATCAACTTTAATTTTTTCTCATTCCATGCATTGTCCAATACAAAAAAAGAAAAAAAAGGAAGCAAATCTATCACTACTTTAATTTCTTTTCTTTTATTTATTTTTCTCCTACTTCTAACCATTTTCTTTCAGTCTCTCCCAGATCCCATCTCTTAATATTTTTCTTCCTTCCTTCCCTTCTTTCATTTTCTTTTTTCTCCCTTTCTTATTTCCTCTTTTCCATTTTCCTCTGACTTTTACTCTTTTGATGTTCCCCCTCAATTTTTCTCTTTTTCCTCCTCCTCTCCTTACTATTTCACTGCTAATCCCAGTGTAATCATCTGTTTTTTCACTTTTTTCTTTTTTAATTTTCCTTCTCAGTCTTTTCTTTTTCACTTTCCCCCCCTCTTTTTTAAGATTTCTCCATGTCTCTCCATTTTCATTTTTTCACAATCAGTCCCAATATGATCATCTGTATTATCCTCACTGATTTCTTTTCCAGCATTATATCTCATAATTTCCTCATCTTCTCTTTTTTTATTTTTAAGCCACAATCCTGCTTGTTTGTTTCCATTAATAGACTCTCAGACCATCAAAACCATCGCCCATAATTCCTCCCAATTCTCCATATTTTCAATACAAGGAGAAAGACTTTTTAAATTTATTTATCGTAATTTGTATATAGTCTAAATTCCAATTTATTACTTTAACTTAACCCAAAAGTAAAAAATAACAAAAAAAGCTTCTTCCAACATGTTAAAAACAAGAAAAAAGTCAAGGAAACAATTGGCCCATTGCTGGGAGAAAGTGGCAAGAAGATGACAAACAACAGGGAGAAAGCAGATCTACTTAACTCATATTTTGCATCTGTCTTTACACAAAAGGAAAAAACAATCCAACCTATCAAAAACAGCACTACAAAAAACAGATTAGAAACACAAGTTAAAATAGGGAAGAAAATGGTAAGTGAACACCTGTATACCCTAGACGAGTTCAAATCACCAGGACCGGATGGATTACACCCCAAGGTTCTGAAGGAACTGGCAGACGTGATCTCAGAACCACTGAACTATATCTTTCAAAGATCCTGGAGCACAGGGGAGCTGCCAGAGGACTGGAAAAGAGCTGATGTAGTTCCCATCTTCAAAAAGGAAAAAACAGATCCAGGAAACTACAGACCTATCAGTCTGACCTCAATACCGGGAAGATTCTGGAAAAGATAATCAAGCAACGAATCACCGAACACCTAGAAGCAAACAAAGTAATAACCAAAAGCCAACATGGGTTTGTCAAAACAGATCATGCCAGACTAATCTTATCGCATTCTTTGACAAAATGACAAAATTAGTAGACCAGAGGAATGCTGTTGATATAATTTACTTGGACTTCAGTAAAGCATTTGATAAAGTAGACCATAACCTACTACTAGATAAAGTAGAAAAATGTGGGTTAGACAGCACCACCACCAGATGGATTCGTAACTGGCTGACCAACCGCACTCAACGTGTAGTCCTCAACGGAACTACATCCACATGGAGGAAGTATGCAGTGGAGTACCCCAAGGCTCTGTTTTAGGCCCAGTACTCATCAACATTTTCAACAATGACTTGGATGAGGGGAACTCATCAAATTTGCAGATGACACCAAGCTGGCAGGAATAGCCAACACTCCAGAAGATAGGCTCAAGTTACAGAAAGATCTTGACAGACTTGAACATTGAGCGCTATCTAACAAAATGAAATTCAACAGTGAAAAAGTAAGGTTCTACATTTAGGCCAAAAACAAAATGCACCAGTACCGTATATGTGGTACCTTGCTCAATAGTAGTACCTGTGAGAGGGATCTTGGAGTCCTAGTGGATAACCATCTAGATATGAGCCAGCAGTGTGCAGCAGCTGTTAAAAAGCCAACACAGTTCTGGGCTGCATAAACAGAGGATAGAATCAAGATCACGTGAAGTGTTAGTACCACTTTATAATGCCTTGGTAAGGCCACACTTGGAATATTGCATCCAGTTTTGGTCGCCACGATGTAAAAAAGATGTTGTGACTCTAGAAAGAGTGCAGAGAAGAGCAACAAAGATGATTAGGGGACTGGAGGATAAAACATATGAAGAACGGTTGCAGGAACTGGGTATGTCTAGTTTAACAAAAAGAAGGACTAGGGGAGACATGATAGCTGTGTTCCAATATCTCAGGGGCTGCCACAAAGAAGAGGGAGTCGGGCTGTTCTCCAAAGCACCTGAGGGTAGAACAAGAAGCAATGGGTGGAAACTGATCAAAGAAAGAAGCAACTTAGAACTAAGGAGAAATTTCCTGACAGTTAGAACAATTAATAAGTGGAACGACTTGCCTTCAGAAGTTGTGAATGCTCCAACACTGGAAATTTTTAAGAAAATGTTGGATAACCATCTGACTGAGATGGTGTAGGGTTTCCTGCCTGGGCAGGGGGTTGGACTAGAAGGTCTCCAAGGTCCCTTCCAACTCTGATGTTATGTTATGTTAAATTCAAGTCCATATATCTTTTCTTCTTTATTTCTGAAAGAGTCCAATTCAAATATATTTTAAAACTGTTTCAATTTAAGTCCTTATCGGTTCCACTCCCCCTTTTTCTTTTAGAATCTCATGACAGCTGTTAAAACAATGCTTCTTTTCCCATGTTGATCTCAATGATGTGATACTTTCTTTCCTCCACCAGATGTCTCTTTCCAATTCACAAATACTTCCGCAACAAAATGTCCCTTGTTAATCCACAAAGTTTATTATTTCCTGTCTTAGTTCTTTTGTTAGTTAACAATGTTTCCTTCAATTTTCTGTCTCTTTTAGTATTTGGTCTCTTCCAACACCAAATTAAAATTCAGATGGAAAGTCCTTTTTAGGGCTTTAATTGCAAAGTTCCGTTTTACTTTTACTTTTCTTCTATTTATACTTCCACATCCCAATTTAGCTGCTGATTTCAAATTGAAGGCTTCTTTTAGAATTTAATAAGTTTTCTTCTTACCTATGCGTTGGCAAATCCCTTTTCCAGTAGGAATACTCTGTTCAATTGCCTCTCCTGCTCTAATCTTTTTGTGTGGCCGCCCCAGTTTGTGACAGCTCTAATGGCTGACTTCCCATGCCGCAGAGTCGGAGGCTAATATTGGGCTCTAGGGAATTTGCCGCTTCCCTGTTTGCACCGATCCGTGCCTCCCTTCTTCACTGTCTCTCCAAGACAGTTATGGTCCATGAAGGACCCCCAAAATGGTTGGGATATCAGCGTTCCTCCGGAGCCCCAGGGAATCGCCGTCCCGCAGCAACATTGGCCACGCTGACGTAAGAGGAAGATCTTAAAGTCCAAAACTCAGTGGATAATATACTATCAAGACAATTAATTCCTGGGCAAATCTAGTCATTAGAAACACAGTTGGAATAGTGAACTGGACTCAAATAGAACTAAAAGCTCTAGATAGAATAACTGTTGCAAAAGAAAATAAAGATAGTAATAGGACAGTGAAATGGCAAACTAACTGGAATACCATCAGCATTGACAAAAATCACAGTCAGTCCATTGCAAAAGAAAGCTTTATTAGGAACAATTTGCAATCTGTGACAATATCTTAAACACCATCAAACATCTGTCTATACCAGGTCTTTTGGAAAGACTCAATAGGTGGATAAAAATTCTAAATCCAGTCTAAACATGACTGTGCATGTAACTGACTACAATAATAATAGGCATTTCATTGGCACATAGCCTGGAAATATCTTTAATTATTGGTAATAGTAATTAAGATTGGTTGTTTCATAACCATCCTCTATATTAATTCTCATATGTATCAGAAATATATTGTGTTATGACTGGCCAACCCATAAAAAACTTAGGGACCCTATAGTCCTTATGAAGTGGTAAAGAGACTGAATCATTTATCTAATGCAGATGGCATAGATAATATTGAATGTGATGTTTAATACTGGAATATTACAATTACAGTTCAGAACCTCTTTCTCTCACATTAGGAAGTATCTCAGAGACAAAAGCCATAAAAGAAACAAGGTAAGAATTACTATTTTATTTTAGTGAACTAACTGATGCAATTTGTTTTGTTTTTTGTTTTGGTTTTTTAACTGTACTAAACTGTCTTTTCCATAGGTAGTAATATATGATATAAAGAAATATGGATGCCCATTACAGAGCCATTATATTCAGGACTTTCTTCCTCATGTTAAGATGTAAGTAAAACCAAAACAGTGTGAAGAATGAGAAAAAGATGCATTAGGAAGTATGTATTATAGACACTTTCCCCAACTCTTCATGACAAGAATTGAAGGTGTCAAAAGAAATCAAGATGGTGGCCACAACTGTGCTATTGTTGACCTACACCTTTTTATATGTGCACAAAGGAACAGCATTCCAATCACAAAATCACAACTGTTATCTTGACTTTTTTGACCCTCGTCCTGCAAATGTCCCTGAAAAGAGTGGAGGGCTCTCTTTTGGTCTGTGCAAAACTCTTCCAGTTTTATTTGACAAAGGACAAATGCTAGCAAAATTGGAAGATTTATTGGAAAAGAGATAGAAAGAAGTTAGCAAATGGTAAATACACTTGAATCCTTACTATGGCTTTACAATCTTAGAAAAGATACTGTACTGTGCTTCTGTTGTATATAGATATGACAAAAACCCCATACCAGTTGAGGTAAACTATATATTGTGGGAGATGAATGGGAGGATTGACTTTGCCTACAAGTCAACTATGGAAAAGGTAAATTGATTTATGATTTTTGTACTTTATGTATTATTATTTTGAATCTGTTTATATAATAGAGTTTGATGAATTAAAATAAGGTATTTGGATCAGGTTTCATTCTTAGAAAGAAAGGCAGAGAAAATACTAACACTTGTTCCATATCTAAAGCTCCAGTCACCTGGCTGGCTTAGAAAACAATGAATGGAAACGTAGAGACTGGGACTGGCTTTTGCCTTTTTCTGTGATATGCAAAGGAATTTAGGGAAGATGAGAAAGAACAGTCAGGGAGGGTCTTGCAAAAAACATTACTCAGTCCAGTATTGAAGCAAGTGTAAATCTGTTATTCTTTAGTGTCTGTTTCTTACTCTGGCCTCCTTGTAGAACTGACAGTTATCTTCCTTAGGACTGAGAAGATGCTGAGGAAAGAAAGTTGAGCAGAGCTGTTTCTTCTACATATTGAAACCATTCATTTCTTAATTAACAATCATTTTTAGAGATAGAAACATAAACCAGTGGTTTTAGATTCTTTTGAGTTATTTAAATTTTTCAGAATCAATTTTCCCAACTATTATTCTTTCTCAATTGTATGTTTATCATTAAGAGTTGATTGTTTTCTGATTAATTTTGTGTATTTTGATATGTAATCAATTTTTACATTGAAGTCTTCTGCCAGAATTAAAATATGGATATTATAGGAGGTTTTCTTGTTGTGGTGGACTTGATCTAAGTCACAATGCAGGCCATTGAGATTCAGCTTCAAGACCAGTCTCTCTCCTTCCTAGACAGATGAAACATTTCCAATTTAAGGGAAAGCTTGAATTAAAGTTAATATATGGGGTGAGTTGTTGTTCAGTCACTTAGTTATGTCTGACTTTTCATGACCCCATAGCTATAGGCAGCACACCAGACCCTGCCTATCCTCCACTTCCTCCTGGAGTTCACCCCTTGCTACATCAATCTAACCATCTCATCCTGTTCTCCTTTTGTCTTCAATCTGTCCTAATATCAGGGTCTTTTTCAATGAGTCCTCTTTTCTCATTAGATGACTAAAGTATTTGAGCTTCAGCTTCAGTATCTGTCCTTTCAGAGAATAGTCAGGGTTTATTTCCTTTAGGATCAACTGTTTTGATCTCCTCGCAGTCCAAGGGGCTCTCAAGAGTCTTCGCCAACACTACAATCTGAGAGCATAAATTCTTTGGCGTTCAGCCCTCCTTATGGTCCATCTCTCACAGCCATACCTTATTACTGGGGAAACCATAGCTTTGGTCATACAGACCTTTGTCGGCAAGATGATGTCTCTACTTTTTAATACGTGGTCTAGATTTGCCATAGCTTTCCTCCCAAGGATCAAGCATCTTTTAATTTCATGGCTGCAGTCACCATCTGCAGTGACCTTGAAGCCAAGAAAACAAAATCTGTCACTGCTTCCATTTCTTCCGTTCTATTTTTAATGTTGAGTTTCAAGCCAACTTTTACACTCTCCTCTTTCATCTTCATCAAGAGGTTCTTTAGTTCCTCTTCACTTTCTCTCATTGGAATGGCATTATCTGCATATCTGAGATTGTTGATATTTCTCCCAGCAGTCTTAATTCCGACTTATGATTTATTCAGTCTGGCATTTTGCATGATGTTCTTTGCATATAAGTTAAATAAGCAACGTGACAATATACAGTTTTGTTGTACTCCTTTCCCTATTTTGAACCTATCAGTTCTTCTATGTCTAGTTCTAATTATTGCTTCTTGACCAGCATACAGGTTTTTCAGGAGACAGGTAAGGTGGTCTGATACTCCCATTTCTTTAAGAACTTGCCACAGCTTATTGTGATCTACACAATCAAAGACAGTGTAATCAATAAAGCAGAAGTAGATGTTTTTGTGGAATTCCTGTCATGGTCCCATTGGAGCCTGGGTCTGAGGAGGAGGAGGAGATGGAGGTGGGCCCGGTGGAGGTCGATGGTACAGTCCCTATGGCCCAGGAGGAATGACTTGGGGAGGAGGAGGAGGCAGTCCCAGGTCCTTCAGGCCTCGGAGAGTAGGGAGGGAGGAAGAAAGGGCACAGGATGACCGAGCAAGGGGGGAGGAGAGGGAAAGGGGAGGCAGCAAAGCAGAGGAGCAACAGAGCTATAGAGATGAGCAACTGCTTCCCTTGCCCGATCCCCAAGTGCAGAAAATGGAGAGGAGTCAGCACAGGGGCGCTCCACCCCTCCTCACAAGGCTCACCTGGGAAATAGTATTTAGAGACATGCAATGAGAAGGGGCTTTTGCCAGAAACAAGTGTTTGTTTTCAGATTAGACTCCCCTGACTGTGACTCAGACCTTTTGCCTTGCTTTGAGGACTGCTTTTGCCTTGCTTTGAGGACTGTTCTTGTCCTAGCTTTGAAGACTTTGCTATCGAAACTGCCCTTGTCTTATGCCTGGACTTTTGCCTAGTGGCCTGGCTGGGTAATCAATGAATTGTTGTTTAAGGGACTGAGGGTGGAGCCTTACTGGTCAGTGGAGGGTCATTTGTTTAACCATTCCCAAGAGAAATAAAGACTCTTTGGAGGCTTGCCTAACTGTGACCCCTGGGTCATAACAATTCCCTTGCTTTTTCCATATTCCAGTGAATGTTAGCAATTTGATCTCTAGTTCCTATGCCTCTTCGGACGCCAGCTAGTACTTCTGATAGTTCTTGGTTCACATATTGCTGAAGCCTGAGTTGTAGGCTTTTGAACATGACCTTGCTTGCATGTGAAATGAGAGCAGTCTTTGGCATTGCCCTTTTTTGAGATTGGAATGTAAACTGTCCTTTTTCAATCCTGTAGACATTGTTGAGTTTTCCAAATTTACTGGTATATTGAGTGCAGCATTTTGCAGCATCCTCTTTTAAGTTTTTAAATAATTCAGCTGGAATACTGTCACCTCTGCTAACTCTGTTGTCGTTAATGCTTTCTACCTGTGTTTACCCGAAAATAAGACCTGGTCTGATTTTCTTTTTGGCCCCAAAATAAGCACCAGGTCTTATTTTCGGGGGATGTCTTACCCGCTTACCTTAGGACTATCGCAGCCATGCCTCTCATGCCCCAACAATTGTTTCGCCACTGTCTGACTTCTTCTGCAGCCGCTTGCAGTTGTTCGCAGCAGGATGCCGGATGGCTTGTTGTGCCAGTGCCACTGCTTGTGGCAGGACACCTCAAGGCTGGTTGCGCTGGTGCCACTACTCACGGCAGGAGGCTCCATGGTGTGTTTTGCCATTGGGTGCATGAGCAGCAGCACCAGCGCAACAAGCCACATGGCATCCTGCTGCAAGTGGTGGCACCAGTGCAATGTGCCAGGTGGCATCCAGCCATGAGTGGCCACAAGTGGCTATAGAAAAATTTGGGCAGCAGCGCAACAGGTGTCAGGGCGGGGAATGCCTGGCTGTGATGGTCCTTAGGTAAGTGATGTGAGGTGTGTAGAGCAGCTCCACCCACACCCCTGCCCTAACTTGATTTTTATGCCTGCGCCTTGCCTCACCTCCTACAATCAGATGGTGGGCAGGGCTTAACTAGGGCTTGTTGTGGGGGTAGGGCTTATATTAGGCAAAGGCGTGAAAATTGGGCTAGGGTTGTATTTTTGGGGAAACATGGTAAGAGTCCCACTTGACTTTGCACTACAAGAGGTCTGGCTCAAGGTCAGCGACCACACAATTGTGGTTATCATGGCCATTAACATTTTTCTTATATTTTATGTAAGAAAATATATTTCCTATAGTTTAATCTTTTTGAATTTCAGACTTATCTTTCTTTTATTCACAATTTTTATTACTTTTATGTTTACTTTTTTCTGTTAACTATTTCATTATTAATGTAGTTGTTGAACAAATGGTTGTTAAGTGAGGAATACCTGTAACAAAAATTCAAATAATCCTTAGAGAATAGAGTAATATTCTAAACATACATGGTTACCAGAACTTCATAGAGTTTATCTATTCTTAGAATTCTTTTCTTGGCTGAGTTTTGGGTGCTTATGTTTTTAACAGGTCGGTTGTTTAAATACTGCACAGACTTGGAATCAGATGATTAAATTATATAATAAATCAATCAAAACAATTGAAGATGTAGATGAAATATGGGGACCTCATGTAAGCATCAACATATAAGTAAAAATATAAGTAAAATCAGTATTTAAATATATATCTAATACTATTTAGTTATTAATCTTTATTTAAAATAAAACAAGCATCCAATTCTTATAGGTTACTTCTAACTTTGTTATTGATTTCTGAGTTGTTTTTGTTATTATAAGTGTTTTTCTAGATGACAGCCAGGTGATGTAACTTAAGACTGCAAACATATTGGAGGAGATTTTGTTGTTAATCTGTCTGCTGTTTTATGCTTTTGGAACAATCTGGACAATTGCAGTGATTATACTCCTGAGTGAGAGGCAAAAGTGAAGGGGAACTCCCCCTGACATGAGAATATGGAAGTATGGGAGAGATGAGGAAATATATTGGCTCTGACAATATATCACAGGGTAGGAATGCAGAAGTGATTTTCTAGTTGGTTTAATATTCCTATTGTAGAGTAGGAATGTAGATTTGATATACCTAGTTGGTTTACAAATGCTTGGACCACTGTTTTTCAGAAATTTTAATAGGTCAGTTAAAGTGGCTTGTCAGCTGTTGGCTTCTTTAGGAGAGGTGTGGGTCTTCTTGTAAGTGTTGATTGCGGTTACGATAGGAGTGATATTATATGGAAGTCATGACTATGCAAGAAACTCTGTGATTGATAGTTAGATGCCAGTGGTTGTCTGTTTAAGTTCAGTGAGTGGAGATGGAGGTAAGCAAATTATGACTATCATAGAAAGAAGAGATATGGTGGGAAATGTTGGGCAAATCATTACAGATTTTTTAAAAACTTGCAATTTAGGGTTGGTCTATACTTCTGGTTCCACAGTTTCATACCTAGATCTAGGAAGTTAGAGGACTAGTTAACTCAAGTTGGTGCCAGTATTTGTAGCAAGACACCAGTCACCTGTGGTGGGTGAGTTGTCAGTCTTGGGCAAGGACATAGCATTTTGGTTCTTCATCAGCCTCAATACTGAGCCTCTGGTGGCTCAGACTGCTAAGGCAGTCTGTTATTAACACAGCTGCTTGCAATTACTGCAAGTTCAAGTCCCACCAGGCCCAAGGTTGACTCAGCCTTCCATCCTTTATAAGGTAGGTAAAATGAGGACGCAGATTGTTGGGGGCAATAAGTTGACTTTGTATATAATATACAAATGGATGAAGACTATTGCTTAACATAGTGTAAGCCGCCCTGAATCTTCGGAGAAGGGCGGGATATAAATGCAAATAATAATAAAAAAAATTAAAGAAAAAGAAGGGGGTGACAATAATTTTCTGAGACAGATTACTTGTGTCCAGGAGTCTTATTTTGGAGCTGACCAGATGTTAATGTCTACATGTTAAACTGGGCTGTACAGACAGGATGGGGAGTCTGCTTAAGAATCATCTGCTCTTCTTCCTGGCAGGACCACTTCCTGTGCTGATAGACCTGGTTACTGGGCTTATTTAGGTAAAGATACATTGGAATTATCATTGTTTTGGAGCCATTGGTGGGTGATCTACATATGGAGAACATGACAGTGCGTACTTTGCCATAGTCAAATCACTTCCTTGTTCAGATTAGGGTTATTGCCATCTATGAGCTCCATAATGTAGGATAGTCACCTTAGAGACCTCATGGATCTAGATTTCCAGGAGATTTCCCCTGTATTGTTGCATGTAGCCATTGCATTCAGGAAAATTATGGAGAAAAGTTGTGGATTCTCTTAAGGCCCTTATAATTAAAATAAGTAATTCTGAATATGTATTTATTTTCTGTGTGTTTATTTGTATCATCAAGTAGAATGGAAACAATCTAAATACTTATATTTCATAATCTAAAGTTATGTTATTAAATAAATGAACACATCCATTTTTCTTTTCAGAATTACAAGTCCTGTTTTAAAAAAAGATCAGAACAATTAAGGAAACTGGATAAAAGATATGAGATCTTAAATAGTTCTGGTTTGAACTTTTTAAATTGGCCTCAGTATGGCAGTACTTATATGTTCAAGCTGATAATACTGGATCCAAATTTCAGGTTAACTTGTCAAATTTCATTTGAATCTGATATTCATTATTTGTAACCTCAAAGGAATGTTATTATGCATATTACACAGAATGCTTCCACAATGATTAATGTGAAATTGCTTAATTTTATTAATTCACTTTTTATAGGGTATCTACAAGTTGTCATCAAATGGTGATCAAATTTGCTTTCCTTTTATTTTCCCCACTTTTCTCAAACTGTACCTAAATTGTCTTCATCTAGTCCCTGGAATTTAAACTCATTCACAGTACAAAGCTATTCTCTAACTATGTATCTATCAAGCTTTATTCCTACTTTTCATCCTGCTGCTTATGACTTTTGGAATATAACCATTTTTTGTTTCAGCAAGCTTAAACATTTTTAATACCGGTTAGCATTTTGTTTTTTTTACAGAGATACTTATTATACTTATACTTATTTTTTTCTTTTTCGTCCTCCTTTTATAACCTTTCTTACCACAATTAAGTAAGTCACTGAAGTTGTTAAGTTAGTAATAGTTGTTAATTTAGTAATAATTGTTAAGTGAATCTGGCTTCCCCATTGACTTTGCTTGTCAGAAAAGGTTATCATACATGATCCCAGGACACTGCAACCATCATAAATGTAAATCAGTTGCCAAGCGTCTGAATTTTGATCAGGTGTCCATGGGGATACTGCAACGGATGTAAATGTGAAAAACGGTCAGTGCTTTTTTCAGTACCTTTGTAACTTCAAACAGTCCCTAAACTGTTGTAAGTCGGACTATCTATTTAGATACATAATTTGAACTGAAAATTGGTCCATAATTTAGGAAGTTCAGGAGTTAACAAATAAATAAAGTGAATCTCTATGAGAACTGACAAGAATTAATTCCTTACTTATTTTAACACCCTCTATCTGGGTTATATATTGTTTAGAAATGTTACAGTTCCATTTATTTTAAATTTTTTACTGTAATTTAACACAAGGACATTATCAAAATATTAATACATTTATTTTCTGTGTTTCAGTTTTTGTAATTTGTCTACATATTTTGCTGTCCAGACCTATGGCATCATTGAAAGGTAATTGCCAATGGGCTTTAGCTAAATTTTATTACCAATGAAAGGCATACCTTTGGGGGGCGGGGAAGAAAATGAAATAGCTTTGGTCTCTTGTCACTGAACAGGCACAGACATAGGGAAGCTGTGATCCTGCAATAAATTTTCTGTACATTCAAAAACTGGAACATTTGGGGTAGAACCTACCTCCACAATTTCAACATGCATGCTTATAGAGGTCTCAGTGGAAAACGTGAGAGGAAATCAATAAGACTTCTTTGTATGTAAACATAAACCAACTTAAATAACCTTTTTGATATGCCTTTTGGGGTGGTGAGAAGGTGTTTTAGATCTGAATATCTCTAGAAAGGATTGTAATCTTGGAAAGGATTCAAGATGCAGCTGCCGAAGGCTTCCTTGGTGAAATGCTCTCTAATTTTTTTTATTTTTTATTATTCTCTGCGATTCATTAAGGATTTCATACTCACGAGACCATCTGCTAAAAATTAAGCAATGTTTCTTTAAGGAGCAGTTTTCTGTGACCTCAAACCCCCCCCCACCGTCTTTGCAAACACGGAGGAGATTCTAACACAGAAAGAAGCAATTTCCCCAGAGCCATGGATTACCAAAAAAACCCAAACAAACAGAGGAAGTGGAGAAGGAGAGGTAAAAAGGTGGGAATTTTAAACACATTAAGAAATAGGAGAAATAAAACTCCTCTGCCTTCAGTTTTCCTAACCAACGTATGTTTAATTGCTAATAAGATGGATGGAATACTCCTTTTAAACAGATACAATTCTGATTTTTACAATTCAGCTGCCCTATGCTTCTCTGAAACCTGGTTAAATGATAGCAGCCTGCATATCCCAGGGTTTCAGATTCAACAATCAGACAGAATTGCATAAACAGCTGGTAAAAAGAAGGGAGGAGGCTTATGCTTATGCTGAGACCAACAACAGCTGGTCTCAGAATATAACTATAATATATAAATTCTGTGATGAAAACTTAGAGACGTTAATTATCAATTGCAAACCTATTCACCTCATGAATTTTCCTCATTTCTTCTAATTGCATTTTATGTCCCACCACAAGCCTGTGTAAACAAGACATTATGAACTCTAGCTGACCAAACTATGGAGGCTGAAGCCAAATTCACTGGCCATTATTTGGAAGATCTAAACAAGGCAAACTTAAAGAAAGAACTACCAAAATACTTTCAGCATGTCAATTATCCCACTAGAAGCAAAAATACTTTAGACCATTGCTACACAACACTAAAAGATGCTTATCGATCTTTACCACAAGCAGCTGTAGGACACTCTGATCATTGCATGATTCACCTTGTACCTTTTACAGGCAAAGACTTAAAACCACAAAACCAACAATTAATTCAGTGAAGACTTGGACTGAGGAGGCAAAGTTAAAGCTTACTTTAACAGACTTACTTTTACTGCACTGATTGGAATTATTTTTGAAGAAATCTCTGCAGACCTGGTTGAACTCACAGATACTGTAACATCATATGTCATCATATGTGAAGACCTATGTGTACCAACCAGGAACTTGCGAATATACAGTAACAACAAACCTTGGTTCACAGCTAAACTTAAGCAGATATGTCGTTCCAAAGAGGAAGCCTACATAAAAGATGATAAAATGCTGTACAATCAGGCCAGTAATGTATTAACAAGGGAGATCAGAGCAGCAAAAGCTAAAGAATCAGTTCTCAACAAATGAACCAGCAAACATGTGGAAAACTTTTAAAAATATCACCAGCTATGGCAAATCTCCTTCCCAGGCTGAAGGAGATCAACAACTGGCAGATGACCTGAATGTGTTTTACTGCAGGTTTGAAAGGAAACTACAGCCACCTATCTCCACAATCCCAATCTCACACCAACAACAGCCAAGCCCCCTACAACTGACCCCATCCCATTGGGTTCACAACCCCTAGTGATCACAGAAAAGGAAGTGCAAGACCTATTTCACAGACAAAAGCCAGGAAAAGCTCCAGGCCCAGACAAGATAACTCCTTCTTGCTTAAAAGTCTGTGCTGACCAATTGGCTCCCATCTTCACCCAAATCTTCAATAAATTACTAGAGATGTGCTATGTTCCTTCTTGCTTCAAACATTCTAATATCATCCCAGTGCCAAAGAAGCCCACCATCAAGGAACTGAATTACTACAGACCAGTTGCTCTAACATCTGTAGTCATGAAAACCTTTGAAAAGTTAGTGCTGTCCCGCTTGAAAACTATCACGGATCCGCTGTTAGATCCCTTGCAATTTGCATACCGAGCAAATAGATCAACAGATGATACTGTTAATATGGCTCTGCACTACATTCTACAACATCTTGAATCACCAAAGACCTACGCAAGGGTCTTCTTTGTAGACTTTAGTTCAGCATTCAATACCATCATTCCAGACACTCTTCTAACTAAGCTAAACCAGCTACAAGTACCTGAACACACTTGTAAGTGGATCACAAGCTTCTTGACAAACAGGAAGCAGCAGGTGAAGCTAAGCAGAATCACATCAGATACCTGTACAATTAGCACAGCCCCCCCCCCCCAAGGCTGTGTGCTCTCCCCACTTCTCTCAGTATACCAATGACTGCATCTCTAACGATCCATCTGTTAAACTAAACGCAGAAGACAAAATAGTGATTGGTCTCATTCGAGACAATGATGAATCCACATACAGATGGGAGATTGAACAACTAGCCTTCTGGTGCGACCGGAACAATCTGGAACTGAACACACTCAAAACCGTAGAAATGGTGGTAGACTTTAGGAGAAACCCTTCCATACTTCCACATCTTACAATACTAGACAATATAGTATCAACAATAGAGACCTTCAAATTTCAAGGTTCCATATCACTATATCACCATATCACTAGATTTAAAATGGACAGTTAACATCAAAAACGTCATCAAAAAAGCACAACAAAAATGTTCTTTTTGCGCCAATTCAGAAAGCTCAAACTGCCCAAGGAGCTGCTGATAACAGTTCTACAGAGGAATTATTGAGTCTGTCATTTGCACCGCTATAACTGTCTGGTTTGGTTCTGCAACCCAACAAGACAGACACAGACTTCAGAGGATCATTAGAACTGCAGAAAAAATAATTGCTACCAACCTGCCTTCCATTGAGGACCTGTATACTGCACGAGTCGAAAAGAAGGCTGTGAAAATATTTACAGACCCCTCACATCCTGGACATAAACTGTTTCAACTCCTATCCCCAAAACGATGCTATAGAGCACTGCACACCATAACAACTAGACACAAGAACTACTATTAATCTTCTCATCTTCTCATTGATCCCATCACCTATCTCCTTCCACTTATGACTGTATGACTGTAACTTTGTTGCTTGTATCCTTATGATTTATATTGATATTGTTTCCTGATTTGTACCCTATGACTATCATTAAGTGTTGTACCTTATGATTCTTGATAATGTATCTTTTTTTATGTACACTGAGAGCATATGCACCAAGACAAATTCCTTGTGTGTCCAATAACACTTGGCCAATAAAAAATTCTATTCTATTCTATTCTATTCTATTCTATTCTATTCTATTCTATTCTATTCTATTCTATTCTAAATACAGAGCTTTTAAAAGGGACATGGAATTATGCTGGGATGGTATAAATTGGAAATTATAGATGATTTCTGCAATGTCTGTAAACCACTAATATGGCCTTTGTTATCTTGATATTATGGCCTGGAAATAATTGACTTAATTTTTCAAGTTTTATGTTTTTATTATAGAATTTGGCTATAGATGTTTTCTTAATATTCTGGGTGAAATCTAGCAGCATATATGTACAGTCACTAGTTTTCTGATATAATATTACCAATGGAACCATACATATATGGTATATATATTAGAAGAAAGATTTTGAGGTAGAGTGGAGGAGAAAACCTTGGTTGGTATTATTCATAAAACGTAATATAGGTAGTCATCCACTTACAATCATAAGTGAGCCTGGAATTATGGTTGTAAGTCATGCTGGTCATTAAGCATGTCACCATAAGACCACACCTGGTTTTATAACCTTTTTGGCAGCAAATGGCAAGTGTGCTAGTCATGAAGTGAAGGCTGTGGTTGTTATGTTTACATGGTGTTCGTTAAGCAAATTAATTGTCCACAATGAGTGTTTTTTGCTAGAAGTCACAATAAATGCTTGTTTCCAACAAAAAAGTCATAAACCATGGTAGCGTGACTGCAGGATGCTGCAAATTGCTGCAAATTCAGGCCAGTTTCCAAGTGCCCAAAATCTGATGTGACTGGGGGTGGGGGTGGGGGTGGAGGTGAGCTGCTGGAACTTTGAATCCAGGCTGTAAGTACCCTGGGGATGTCTGTCATAACTTCAAACAATTGCTAAGCAATGAATTGTTTGTGAAGGACTACCTGTTTGAAGTTAGTTGATTATTCAGACATTGTCATTGATTGAAAAGTTCTTGCAATTAAGCATGTTTGATATTTCATTTTCAGTTAACTTGAGATTTCTACTTCTTCTCTGGGTTTAGCTGGTAACAGGTGAAGCAAATCTAACTGATCTTGTTGCAAAAGACTAAGTTATCTTTCTGGAAATGGTAGATATTGCACAACTTTTAGGAATGTACAGAAAAATTAGTATCTCCTTTAATATTTTAATTGCTTTGATTATATTAATAAATAAACTATGTGCTTTCTATGCTAATTTTGTTACACTTAATCAGTTTTTTAAAAGTACAAATTATATTGTTTTTCAGACCAAATTGGATTCATATTGCCGGTTGGAACATCTTGCTAATGACTTTATTTTGGGGATTCCTCATCTTCAGCTACTTCAGATATGTGAAAATATTCCGGGCATTCCCTTTTGTTGATCCCCTGATGCCAGCTGTCAATGCAGAAAAAGCAAATGATCAGGAGAAGAAAAATTGATTTATCACATTGGACGAAATAATATTTTCAGTGAATTTCTGTTTAACTTATAAGAAAAATGTTATTCAACTTTTTACTTTTCCACGAGTTAGTTAATACAATCTTAAAAATACCTTTTATTATTATTATTGTGGATTTTAAACTTTAAGATATTTTGCCTGCCATAGATCATCTTTTACCATCCACAGCACCCTTCAAAAATTTAAATTTAAATTCCCAGATTGTCGGCTATGCATTTGGAGAATACTTAGGTTGGACAAGGCAACCATAGTTTGTTTTTCTAACTTATCTATCTTTTGTTAATATACCTTCCCATTCTTTAACAGAAGTACTACCATAAAGGATAACTAGTATAAATGGAAAAGTTACATTATTAATTGCAGTAAATAATTGTCATTAGGTGGCAACCTTGTTGCCAAAAGGAACTGCTCTAAGTCAATTTAAAAGAAGAGTAGTCCAATTTAAAGCAACAAGGAATATTTAACCTTATTTTAATATGCTTCAAATTGTCTGCCACTTACAATATATAAGTATTAATAAAAAGGTCAAAATAAAATTCAGTTGACTAAGTGATTGAATGTTTCAGCATTTTAAATAAAATATAAGTTCATAGCATTTATTGCTTTACTGATGTATTTTACTTTTTTGTATTGTATTGTAATATATCTAAGCCAGAACATGTGCTATTTGAATGGGAGGACAGGAAAACACACAGATATATGCTAGATTGGGAAGTTCAAGACATTTCCCTACAAAGGCAATGAAAGCTATTTCTCTACCAAGGAAATGACATGAACATGTATAGACATGTACATGTCTACACAGTTATCACTATGCTAAGTTAAAAGAAACGTATGTATTTAGAATATTATATACACAATGGTGGGCTGCTGCCAGTTGTAACAACTGGTTTGCCCAACACCGAAAATGTGAGCGTGCGCAGGCCCACCCGCTGGTCACAACTACCGGTTCGCCTGAACCAGTCTGAACTGGCAGCAGCCCGCCTCTGTATATATATCAGATCTGTTCTTCAAAAGATTCTAGAAGACCTGGCTCTTTGCTAGACCCTGGCCTACAATGGGGCTTATACTCCCTAGAGATGGTGAACATGGTATAAGTGCTAAATTCACCCTCCTGAAAAATGCATTATTTTTCAGTTGCTAATCTTTGTAAGCCATAGAGAATTGACAATTGGGCAATCCTAGAAATTTTAAATCGATGTGCCAATGGGCATTTACTTATTTGAGGCATATATACTGTTTTTCAGGAGTTTAAGATAACACAGAATAGTATTGCCTCCTTCTAGTCCCCATAACAAGCTTGTGATGTAGGTTGAGCTAGGAGAGAATGGGCTGGAAGAGAATGACTGGCTTAGTGTCATTTTAGGAGTTTTCAAAGTTGACAGTGGACATAACTCCCTTTGTGCCTCTCTCAACATTTTAACCATTATACTATAGAGACCATGACTTATTATATGACCTGATCTCAATGAACAGATGCTAAATGGAAATTCCACATTTTATAGCAAAGAGAATTATACAATCTGCAGAGCACATTATTAGCCATGATGGCGCAGTGGTTAGAATGCAGTACTGCAAGCTACTTCTGCTGACTGCCAGCTGCCTCAAATTGGGACGTTCAAATCTCACCAGGCTCAAGGCTGACTCAGCCATCCATCCTTCCAAGGAGGTAAAATGAGGACCCAAATTGTTGGGGGCAATATGCTGACTCTAAACCTGCTTTAGAGGGCTGTAAAGAGTGGTGGTTTTCAAATTTTTTCCTTACCAGTTCTGCGGGCATGGCTTGGTGGGTGGGTGGGTGTCATGTGTCTGAGTGGGTGTGTCCAACTTGCAGTCACCCATGCCCCCTCAGTCACATGAAAAAAAATTGATTTCTACCTATCTATTTTCTGCCCAGGCCTGGCCTAATCTGTAAAGGCCTGGCCTAATCCTGCATGCCGCCTGCTCTCCCTTCACCAGTCGCATGGGTTGCCCCATTTCCTCTCCTTCAGAGGCCCCAGCCCTTAACTTCCCCGCTTCCTCCCCCACGACTGCCTCTTTCCTCATCCCACAGCTGTGGCCTTACCTTCCTCCTGCGACTGGCTGCCAGGGAAGGCAAGCCAGAGCTGAGCTGTCGCCGCCGCTGCCGCTCGGCTCCCCATCAGCCCATATCTCTCCCCCCCCTTGTTGCAAGATACCTGCACCGCGGCGACTGCAGGCTTCTTGCAGCAAAAATTACCGACCTCCAGCTCCACTCTGCTTCTCCAATGCACCACCACCACCCTGTTCTATGCGCCAGCTGCACAGGTGCGTGCAAAGTGAGCGCGCACACAGCACGCACACATTTGCGAACCGGTAGGGAAGGTAAGAATTTCACCCCTGGCATGAGAAGTCTGTGAATGAATGACAGCTGTTTACTAGATAGGTTTCCGAACGATTTGTAGATTGGCAAGGGCTTTTGACCTAAAATTAATTATTGCAGCAGTGGCTCCTCTCTTATATTGTACTGCTGAAAGAAAAAATAGTTTTCGGTATTTAGGACTTCAATTATTTTTCACAAGAATTGTGAATTCACTTCAGGTTTTTGGACATAGTATCCTTTATAATTTTAAACCATTGTACGTAATTAGCTCCTTGAAAGTCTCAGCTAATGAAAAATACGAAATCTGTTCTGACAAAATATTCTGCTTCTCAAGAATTAACTCTAGTTATCTAGTCTCATGAGTAAACACCATCTCACGTTACCTAGTTATCGACATAACAAGTGGCGGTAGGGTCGAAATCTTGAGCTAGTCATCAATCTTGATCCTTACATATCTTTGCAACATGGGATTAAAGAGCAGCATTATATTCTATTTCACTGAGAACAGTTCGAGTTGCAGCGAACCCTCAAACATTCCAAGCCTTTTCCTCTGACAAAGTGGAATGCGGATAGTAGAATTTGTATTTCACCTATCGATGCGCACGGCTTAGGTTCCTGCTGTAGTGTATGCTGGGAATTGTAGTTTGGCGTCCATTCGCCCCCAAGTGGAAGGTGCGGCTGACTTAAGAGCTTCTGTTGCAATGCTGGGATCGAGGTGGAAGGGGACCACGCAACTAATCCCCCAGGAAGGTTTACTGCCGCGATCTCTCGCCTGAAGACAGGCCGGTCGGGTTGGACCAGCCAGGTCCCAAAAGCAAGAGGAGAGAGAGGCGGAGTTGTGCCGGTCGGGCCCAGCTCGGGGCTCGGTTCTCTCTCTCTCTCTCTCTCTCTTGCTGCCTCGCTTGGCGAGAGCGCGATTCCTGGGGGGTGCAGCCCCGGCTTCCCCTTCCCCGCACTGAGGCGGCTCCATGCGGCTGGCGGCCTCTTCCACCTCCTCACACTCCTCCGCAAGAGGCAGGGCGAAAAGGCGGCATCCGCCCGCGAGCGCCCTGAGGCCGCCGCCGCCGCCCTCGGCCTGAGCGGGAGCCGCGTTTGAAAGGAGAAAGGATGGCGAACCAGCTGGTAGTCCTCAACGTCTACGATATGGTGAGTGACCGGGCAGGCGAGGGCTCCTTCGCCCGAGCAGCGGGTAAGCAGACGCTTCCCCACCCTAAGCTCTTAACCCGGGCGCGTCTTCTGGGTCTTTTTCCCCCCCCCTCTTTTTCTTTCGGCTTAGCTTCTCGATGTTCAAGTTTAAGGACAGGCGGCTTCTTCCGCTTTCAGAAGTTGTTGCCAGTGCAGTACCGATATCCCCCCTGATTGTCTCCCAGCCCGCCGATCCACCTCAATTTTCCAATAGTTTAACCTGACTGAAAGATGCTATAATAGTTTGGAAACAAGGAATGGGCTCGGTGGGATTAGCAGGAGCTGGAAAAGTCCTAGCAACAGGTGTGTCTGATTTCACTTTTCTCCTGACAGGTGCTGGATTCACTCAGATACTTAGCTAGTAGGTGTAGTTTACTAAATTAATTTCTGTAAAAAAAAATCCCTCCCCGATATATCTAAAGAATAATTTTTTTCATAATGAGTTAGCCGGGACAACAGTCGTTAAATTGTTTACAATGGGAAAGCCTTAAAGACCACACCATTACAGACTTGGTTCCCCCCCCCCCCATCAAAAGATGGAGAGCAACAAAAAAGATCAAAATATATTTGATGATGGAAAATATCTTTTCGAGCAGGTCGGCTCTTGTCTAATAACATGACTTTAATGTTTCTAAATTATAACGTTTCTAAATTGTAGCCCTAGCTTCATGTATATGCAGGGAAAATTTGTGAGGGAAAATTTGTGAGATATTTTCCTCTTGACTAAATAAGAGTAAGACTTAAAGCTAAAGTTTTGTAATTTAGCCTTACTTAAGGGTAAAGTTTTGCAATTTATTTGGTGGACCATAAATCAGAGGTTTCTTATCTCAATCTCATTTACTTTTGCCTTAGTGTTGCACACTGTTTTCCAACAGGAAAAACCAATATAGTGCAATAAAGGGTGGAATGAACATAGATTAAATCTAGCTGCAATTGTGTGTTAAAGGGCTTGGGAATTTGCTTCTATGATCACGTATTCTGTTCCCTAGCATAGTATACCTTTATCATATCCTTAATGCATGTCTTCTCACCTGACTTTAATTGTATTTTGTTCTGGTTGGTGGTTCTAGGGCTTAGAAAAAAACCAAGGTTTTAGCAAATATTGAAACCAATCTTACAAGCACGAAGCCATTAGAAATGGGTCAGAATGTTGAGCTAGGAATAGAAAATCTGCCTTTGTTAAAATTGCCATGGGTATAATATAGGATGGGAATAAACATCACTTGAATTCTTTGGCAAATAGGGAGTAATATAAATGTACAAAATATAGGAACATTAAAGAAATAGTTCTAAATAAATCATGAAGAACAAAAACATAAACATCCATTTATTTTGGTACATAAAAATTTAAAATGTCTGGTACTTTGATGCTTCTAAGGTACTTTTAATAAAAGTTATGTCATCTTTTACGTTAATAATGCATACTAATATAGAATTTACAGAAGGTTTTGAATGAATGTATATAGCTAATCCTCAATTTATAACCACAATTGAGCCCATTTCCATTGCTAAGCAAGATAGTTGTTAAGTGAGTTTTGCCCCATTTTTCAACTATTCTTGCCATAGTTGTTAAGTGAATCACTGCAGTTATGTTAGTAACATGGTTGTTAAGTGAATCTGACTTCCCCATTGACTTTGCTTGTCAGAAGGTTGCAAAAGATGATCCTATGACCCCAGCACACTGCAACTCGTAAATATATGCCACTTACCAAGTGTTTTAATTTTGATGACGTGACCATGGGGATTCTGCAATGGTTGTAAGTGTGAAAAACGGTAGTAAGTCAAGGGTTAGCTGTACTTTTATGCATTATTTTTTTGCTGCAAGTGTTTATAAAAACACTTACAGTTTACAGAAGTGTTTCTCAACCTTGACAGTTTGAAGTAAGGGGAATTCAATTCCCAGACTTCCTTAGACAGCATGACAGTTGAAGTCCACACATCTGCAAGTTGCCAAGGTTAATAAACAGTGGTCTACAGTAGCATGAATTATTAAAAGATGGTGGAAAATAATAGCTGCACATTTTCTTAACAAGGATGTACATCTGGTCTTTATATTCTATGTCTTTGGCAACAGTCAAGCAGTGTTATCAAGAGGTTGCAACATTGTGAGCTTGGGGACAGTTCGTATCTTATCTTTTAAATGCTTCACATAGCAAGTTAGTAATGAACAGCTATAAATCCTAGACTTGTAGTACAGCATTTCAGCAAAAACAAATCCTGTTTGTTTACTTGAGTTGGTTAACTTGCAAATCGATCCAATCTGATAAACCAGAAGGAAACCAGACTTAACTGGACAAAATTGCAGAGGGTTGACAATCACCACTGTGACAATCAAATACAGAAAAATGACTGTTGAACCTGATCTGCAATTATAACATTACATTTGGCTTTGCTCTCTCTCTCACACACACGAAACACCCTTTACATTAGAAAGCCATGTCCATATCAGCTAATATAGCTGCTTTAATTTACAGAACAAAGAGAATCTTGAAACAGTCCACAGAGACCCCAGGCAATGTTCAAATCATGAAGGGGGTTAGAGGAAAAAAAACCCACTCCTCTTCACCACACTGATACTTAGTTTTTTTTTAAAAAATGCTAATTTGATTTGACAACAGGGAATGGGAATATGGCTTAATTTTATTACAACCCATTACAGTGGTGATTGTCAACCCTCTGCAAGATACCTTTGATATAGATATTAATCAGAAAGATCCAGGAATTAGATTCCCACTACTATGATGCTAACTATTGATATGGATTCTCCTCTTCCTCTTCTTAATTATAATTGTGGACATGGTTTCAATATTTTATGTCAGAAACCGTTGTGACATAAATTACATGATTTTGAAAAAAGAGCAGAAAGGGTTCCTGTATACTAGTTAAAAGCATAAATGGAGGGTGAAGCATAATAATGGCTACATATTTTCTCCCCATAATTTTCTGTTTTTCACAATAGAAAATTCACAAGATTTGTGAAATTCATAACAGAAAATTCACAACATTTGAATACCTGTTTGATGAAACAGCCTTGTTGCTATAGCTATATAACCATGTACTTGTGAGGAATATCAATCTTACGATCTACATACATTTTTGGAGTGAATGTGACATGAATGTAGTGACAGCTTGAATCTTACAGAAGCTCTTTCCCATAGAATATCTCTTGCAGAAGCACAACCATATGGTTGTACTAGGAATGTGCATGGTGGTATGCAATGTTTATCTTTAGCTATGCATCTAAAAGAAATTTAATTCCTCAAGGGTCTGTTGGAAGGAAGGCAATAGCTTTCATAGTTTACTAAAATTATTTAGCACCTAAGATTACATATTTGCTCATTCAAAACTCATGGGAATTTTCATAGACGTAAGAATGCCACTCTCCAAAATATAATCAAATAATTCCTGGACGATTTTTTATATATAATTATAAAGTTATATTATTACTCATTTTTGTAATTACTATCCACAATTGTATAGAATGATTTAGAGCTGAAATAGTACATTCTTTAAAGTCCATAATATAATATGTAGTATGTAGCGTAGCATAGTATAGTTGCTTGTGCTATTATTCTGGCCTGATAATTCTATGATCTTGAAATCTGAGATATGCATATAATTATTATACAGTAACTGACATCCCAAGAACATGTTTGCATTGCTTATTATTTATTTATAACATCATACTTTGAGAGTAATAAAAACAAGTCCCTTTCTGAGGAGAAGGTAGTCTCCCTTGAGTCAAGCTCAGCTCCCAGTTATTACACAGGCACATCCATGTTGTTTTGTTAACAACAGTATAGAAGGATTTGTCACTATATTCTTCTAGAATGCTTTTCTACTTCCTACTCTAACCAAAATCATTGGAAGTATCCAAGAGGCTGTCCTCCAAATACTAACCATTTGTGATCCTGCTTCAGTTTTTTGGCATCAGGCACAAAAAAGATAAAACAGAGAATGGGGGAGAGCATGAGAAAGAAATTTTTTTTCCTGCACTATAAGTATTCTTTATGGATAGTTCTTCAATTTCCTTACATATGTAATGTATGACTTTAATTATAATTCAGTATATAATATTGGGCTTTTGAATAATTGTTGCAATGACTTCTTACAATAATGGGAGATCTTAAAGGGACTATTTCAAATGCAAATTTCAGTGTTATTTGTATATTGGAAATTAAAACAAGTAAAGTAAATAAGCAGAAAATTATTGGTACTTTCCAAACTACACCAAATCTTTAATAGTGCGCTCTTTCTCTTTCTTTTTCTCTCTCTCCCTCCCTCCTTCCTCCCCGCACTCTCTACATACATACATACATACATAAACACACACACACAGAGACACACACACATGGTTTCTGCTCTTAATATATATAGCAACAATACTTTTTCTAAATGTAAAACGTATTTTACATGACATATAGTTTGCTATGTCAATCAGCATGGAATATTTGAGAAACAAAGGCAATACAATACTATTTACAACAAAATGTATTATTTACAAATAACATATAAATATATTAATTAAAAAAATCATACATCATTTTCATAAAATTTAAGTATTTAAAATGATACTATTTCCCCAAAAATAAGACGTCCCCTGATAATAAGCCCAATTGGGCTTTTGAATGCATGCACTAAAATAACCCCCCCCCCGAAAATAAGGCCTCCCAAAAATATTTAAACGCAGAGCTGGAAATCAGGTAAGACGGCAAGAGGAGCGCCATCTTGCTCCACATGCCCCAAAATAATAAGACCTCCCCGAAAATAAGGCCAAGCGCTTATTTCAGGGTTCAAAAAAATATAAGACAGGGTCTTATTTTTGGGGAAACACGGTATGTAAAATAACCAAATCTTACGTATTTCATAGTATTCAATATACATAAACATTGTTCCCTGGTAAATGACCTTTGATTAGAAGTGAAGCATAGCTAGTATAATGTAAGTATGTCAGTATACACCATAAGGTTTTATACTTTAAACAAATTATTGAATAGATAGTGTTTCTCAACCTCAGCAACTTTAAGATGTCTGGACTTAAACTCCCAGCGGGAAATCCTGGGGATTGAAGTCTAAAAGTTGAAGAGATTGAGAAATAATGGAATAGACTGTGCCAGGATGAAGTAGTCATATCTGCCATCATTGGGAAGAGAAAAATTCCTCAAGGCAAGCAGCTGACTCAGTGACTTGATTAATGAGGGGAAACAAGCTGAATTCATTCATAATGAGGAGCTGTAAACCATAGGTTACACATGACAGCCTTGGGTTCCCATAAACTCACTGAACTAAAATTGAAAAAAAATAATTTAGCATGATGTAGAAACTAGTAGTCATATAGAACTAATTATAGGAACACAGCTGTTTTTTGTTTGTTTATAGCTTCTTTCTCAGGTAGTTCCAGGTGGAAAAACCATTGTGCCTTGTACAATGACATGGTAAGCTACATTTACCAACAAGTGACAGCTCATTAGTTCGCACAGGCACACAGGAAGATCCAAGGATCTGATAGCCTGGTTTGCTATCTGAATAGATGCAGTTATTGGGTAAGTTGTTTTGTGGCCGAAAGGCGTGAAACTCAAGACAAATATGACTTCCCCTTTGAGACATCTTGCTGGAAAAAGATCTGGAACTGATTTCTGGCTGAACTGGCAGCTTATGATGATGAAAGTGAAGAATCAAAAGAAAAACGTTCAGCAGCAGATTTCTGAGAAAGGATTGTCAGAGGGGAGGGCAAAGAATTAAATTAAACAAACCACTTTGCAAGTCAAAACAACCAAAAGGACTGAAAGCAGAGGAAAACTGCTGGATAACATCCCTTCTAGTTATGTTTTTTTTTATTTTATTTTTTAAATTTTTACATTTATATCCCGCCCTTCTCCGAAGACTCAGGGCGGCTTACAGTGTGTAAGGCAATAGTCTCATTCTATTTGTATATTTACAAAGTCAACTTATTGCCCCCCCAACAATCTGGGTCCTCATTTTACCTACCTTATAAAGGATGGAAGGCTGAGTCAACCTTGGGCCTGGTGGGGCTTGAACCTGCAGTAATTGCAGGCTGCTGTGTTTTAATAACAGGCTTCTTACAGCCTGAGCCACCACGGCCATGTTGGATTTGGCTATGGTAATAAGGAAATATGACGTGAGAGAAAAACCAGTGACAGGTTTTCTCACATAGAAGCAAGAGGATAATCAAAACTTCATGAATTGCTAGCCAGTACAAATGTAACTATCAAGGTTGAAGATTACAAAGATGTCACTGCAGCTTGTGTCATAAAGGTTTCCAGTATTGAAACAGCACAAATTATTCTACAGTTGGCTTGACAGTATTTCCCCTTTGAATAAAATTTTGAAAAAGGAAATTTAACAAAAAACTCTGGCTTTTTAGAGAAAGCCAATCAAATAACAGATCACTAGGATCTATGATAATCTTATATTGTCTTTCTAAAGGAAATAACTTTACATATTCTAAAACAATATAGATTTCAAATTCAAGGAACAAAAGCCCAGTTCTTTCAAGATTTAAGTCCTAGTACCTAAAACAAAACAGTTTCAACTGATCACATCATGAAGAATTCTGGGATTCTTTAAAAATTGACATTTTTATTCAAAATCCTGATTAAATTGGAAGGTAGATTCTTCCCTGCCTATCATTCCAGCCATGCAACAGAGATCTTGAAGAAACTTCGGCTAACATCCCCTCGTTTCTGAAGAATCAGGAGCAAAAAGGATAAAAGGGAATCACAGAATTGGTGGGATGACGACATACCATATAGCTATTTATATATATATATAAATACCAAGGCTTTAATTAAAACTCAATATTATATTTGGGATTATTTATTTATTTTTATTTGTGCTAGCTGTAGTCAAAACGCTCTTAGTGGAAATAGCAAGAGGTCAAAAAGTAATTCCAAGGATGTAACAACTTTTATAGTTAAAATGGTGTGAGTGGGGTTGTTTTTCTATAGTCTATTATCCTGGAGTGCTTTAGTTACTGTGATCCTTGTCATTTTTGATACTGCAACATGATAATTACTGCAGTCTTCCTCCATACCTCCAAAAAAGAAAAACCACAAGTAGTTCTCGACTTACAACCACAATTGAGCCCAGGATTTTGGTTGTAAGTCATCATTGTAACTGGTTGCTTTGCTCAATGACCACAATCTTAGCTCTCCCCATTGCAGTTATTAAAGCTACCTCACAGGTCATTAAGTGATTGCAGAGGTACCTCAGAATGGAGAATGCCTTGGAAGGCCCAGCACCCACTGGAGTGTGGAAAACTGCCATGGGCCAGATGGCCTCAACCAGCTAAGCCCAGCAGCACACAGGTCTCCTTCCTCCCCCCACCGCACCCCATCCCAAGAAACCTGACCTTTTCCCTACTATACCACCACTGGCCATGCCTGAGTCTACTTCATTTTCCCTTTCTCTGCAGCTGCCGAAAGGCACGCCTAGCCAAAGTAAGACTCAGCTAGAAAGCTAATGAAGACAATTTTCCTCAAACCCAGAGAGGCAATCTTTCTCAAAGCTGGACAGGAAAATGAAGTCAGCCAGCAAAGTGGTAGATGGAGTGGGAGAAGACGTGTGTGTACTGGACCTAACTGGCTGAGGCCTTGTGGCATGTAGTGAATTTCCGGGTGTCAGTGGGTCTACCCAGTCAAGGCCTCCTGGCTCACAGTAGTGGTAGTGGTGAGTCAGCCATCTCACAGTGATAGGGGTGGGCACACTGCAAAGCACCCAAATTTTGATTTGCATGACTACCGGGGCACTGCAACAAATAAACTTCGGCCAGGTGTCGTAAGTGCCTTCATTCAGCATTGTCATAATTTTGAACTACACAGTAAAAGAAAGATCATATAAATGTTTCCAATGATATAGATACAATTTGTGTTCTATATTTATTCCCCCATTCAAAATTTATAGAAATAAAAAAGAGGTACAGTTTTCTAGCGTACCTTGCATTAATTAATTAATTTTAATGATCTGTGACAAACTCTTTTTCCATTTATTTGTTGAATATACTCTCCATCTTATATCTTTAATGTTCCCTTCTACTTTTAAAATGGTTCCTGAGCACTAAAAGATGCAGTTTATTTCTCTTTCCCTGGCAGGTGTAGAATTAAAGTTTGTAGACTGTGCTTGAAGAGAGCTGGTAAGCTGAACATTTAATTAAATTGCTTTTGCAATTTCTTTTATATTTAGGAAGATAGAATGCCTCCAGTTTAAGAAGCAGGCTCTCCCTTCTACTACACCACAGCCACCATCTCAGCTTTGGCTTCTGGGGAGGTTGTAATTGCACTACGTTATGGAGTAAGGCTTCAAGCCAGAAACTATTTATTCTCTCCCACTTTGTGGCAACTCTTGCTGACACCCAATTCAGTTGGGAAATTCACAGGTAGCTTTGAAATTTCATCTGATATTATTCCTTAGAAAGTAATCTGTTTTAGGATTCTTATCAAATTAAAGTATTTTTCTCAAAATTTGCTCATAAGGTTGATAAAATCAAGAGGAAATAAAGCAAGATCAAGTAGCAGTTAAAAGAACAAAAAACTTAAGTTTGAAGCAGACAAGAAATTAATTGCAGCTTTAACTGCTTGAGATATAGCAACGGACTTAATGTCATGTTTCAGATACCCTAGGCAGAATCTATTCAAACAGCTTCTTGCTGATTCAAGATACGGGTTTCAAAATCTTCTGATATTGCCTTCATTCTTTGGAAATTTGATTGAGATAAAACAGTATAAGTAGCTAGAATGACAACAAATATGGACTATGTGGAAAAGAAGCATATGTTGTTACTTTCAGAAATACCAAGAATTTCATCAGACAAGGAATAAGGACTTTATTTCTGTATCATGCAGTATTTGGCATATTCTTAGAAATTGGTATGAGGTAATTGTGTTATATAGGGACGCAGTGGCTCAGGGGCTAGGATGTTGAGCTTGTCGATCGGAAGGTCGGCAGTTCAGTGGTTCGAATCCCTAGTGCTGCCATGTAACGGGGTGAGCTCCCATTACTTGTCCCAGCTTCTGCCAACCTAGCAGTTTCGAAAGCACGTAAAAATGCAAGTAGAAAAAATAGGGACCACCTTTGGTGGGAAGGTAACAGTGTTCCGTGCGCCTTTGGCGTTGAGTCATGCCGGCCACATGACCACGGAGACAGCGCTGGCTCTTCGGCTTTGAAATGGAGATGAGCACCGCCCCCTAGAGTCGGCAACGACTAGCACGTATGTGCGAGGGGAACCTTTACCTTTAATTGTGTTATCCTGAAAGTAATGTTAATTGTCTCAAACAAGCCTTTAACCATCTAGAGCTAATAGTTCTACAATACTCTACTCAGAAATGATGTATTAGTTTGGAGGGTCTCTCATGGGTTACATAAATTTCTTTTTGACTTCTTCACAGCTTCAGAGGCAGAAAGAGAGAGAGAAGTATGGATCATTGACAGGTGCCCACTAGGAATCCTAATATGTGGGTTTTGATTTTATTTTTATTGCTATTTAGAAAATGTATATGGCTCCCCATCTTACGTATGAAGTCTGGGTGGCTAAAAGCAATTCAAAATAAAAAAGCTTATAAACCAGACAGAATTAAAATAATAATGCAATAGCTGAGACATTACATAACAGACATAGCGTAAACCTCACATATCTCTAGTTCATCTAACATCTGTGTCCAGCGAATAGAGGAAAAGGTGGATCTTCATGACTTTCTGAAAAGCCAAGAGGGCAGAGACCTCTGGATTTAAGGGGGAAGACTATTTTACAAGCCAGAGAAGACATGACTCCTTGGTCACAGTGTCATGCCTTTTACATTTTTACTTAAGGTTTTTGATGAATAGTTTTGTGAACAGTCTTGAATATGTTAGTTTTGTTACATATTTTATTCCTTTTTATGTTTAATAAATTTAATTTAAATTTATTTAATTTGTTTAATTTAAATTTAAAAATTTAATAGTTTTGATTTGCATTACATTTTTTCTAAACTAGTTTTTGATAAGTGTGTTTTTGCAATAATGAGCTTAATTATATTGAATTAATTATATAATTGGATATGCTAAGAAGGCTTACTTATTTGAATTTTTGATTATGTCTAATCCAAACTGGATTTTAGTCCAATTGCCTATCTAATAAATAATACAAGTGGAGCTTTTTAAAAAATTATAATCACACATGGCCTTGATCATTCTTTCCTTTAAAAAAAATCAGACTCTTTTTCATAGGCTGGGATGGTAGGTGGATCTGCTAATTGAGAGGTAATTGAATTTGTTTTCTCCTCGTGCACTCATTCCTTTATAATGTTTATTGTTATTACAGTAACTATTGTTGATCTCTCATAAGCCATCTAGAGTCATTGGCAAGGGAGTTGGCATTAGAAATTTAAATTACAAATAGATAAAATTTGTCTCATGGAACATTAAAGGACTGAGACGGTGGTCCTCAACTTATGGCTGGTTGCTTAATGACTATTCGAAGTTCCAACATTTGGGGAGACTGAAGTCATGTGATCACACCTTGAACACTTGTCAGCCGGGTTGCATTTACAGCCATTTGCAGCTTTGTGTAGTCACTTGACCACATTTTATAACAATTTTGCCAACACCTAGCATTTACTTCTGTGTTTTAGCAAAACTGACCTATACCAAACCATGTGTTTGCTTTATGACTGCAGTAGTCATTTCATGACTGCCACAAAAAAGTTTATAATATTGTGTTGGTCATGTGACTGACTTACTTTACAACTGTCACAAGTTACACCCATGATGGGCAGGCTCTATTACTGTCCTAACTTGAGAACTACTGGTACCTGAAGAAAGACAGATATTTTATAGATTGAAATGATGTCATTTCCTTGCTTATACACTGCAGTCTTCCAAATGAGAAAAAAATTAGTAAGAAAATGGGATAAACAGATAAGTAGAGATTCAAAAACTGTCAGAATGGAACTTATATTGAAAACACTTTCTAGTTTTATTATTGAACAAAAGATTTTAGAGATCATTATATAATTTTAGATGTCATTGTATAATTTTACTTTATTAGGAAGCCAAATGTGGAATTTATATACTTTTAGTTTATTAGGAAGCCAAATGTGGAAATTTTCAGATGGTATGGATAAATGGTTAATGGTTCAGACAAAAATAAATCAAGTGTACAGTATTATATAGCTGTTTTGCTAATCTCTTTACACTACAGGTAAAGCAGATGATAGTTGCCACATAGACTTTTAAATTAGTTTTGCACCAGAATAAAATTTCAAAAGAGAAAATGAGTCCCCCAAATCATGATGTTCTCTATACATTCATCCAGAAATTTAATTTAATGGACATATCAATGTCTAATTCCAACAGGCTACACTTGCCTGTTTTTTAATCACTCCTCCTGGATATGCTAAAGAATAAATAATGTTTTAATATTTTTGATGGTTAATATAGTTGAAATATGCAACGTTGATTCAGTTTGAATTTCTAATCACATATCCCTAGTAATGTTATGGATTTTGGATAAACTTATCCCAGTTGGTGGCATGTGGTACTGGTAGTCCTTGCATACTGACCAGTCATTCAGCATTCATTTGCAGTGTCGTTGCAATCACATAATCACAATTCAAGTATTTGGTAACCAGCATGCATTTAGAATGGTCCCAGCATCCCACAATCACATGGTTGCCATTTGTAACCTTTACAGCTGGCCTGTGACAAGCAAACCAATGGGGAAGCCTCCTGGAAGTTGCAAGTGTCAGTCATGTGATATAATGCTTAACAATCATTAGGGATTTGCTTCACGACTGAAAAAAGAACTGATGTTGTAAGTTGGGCATGGTCACGTTTCACTTTATGACCACATCGCTTTGGGATAGAGTTACCAGTGCCAGTTACGGTTGATAAAGGAGGACTACTTGTATTTTAATACTAATACATCAAGATCACAGTAAATAGTAATATCATTCTATACTGCACTATTGAGGCAATCTTTGGAACACTGTGCCCAGTTCTGGTCACCACTATACAGAAAAGATGCTGGGGCAGAGCAGCACAGAAGAACAGCAAAGATGATAAGGTGGGGTCTAGAAGTTAAATCATACAATGAACGGCTAAGACAACTAGGTACGTTTAACCTAATGAAGAAACGGCTCAGGGGAGACATGATAGCAATTTTTCAATACTAAAAGTGCTATCATAAGGAAGAAGGCATCAATCTAGTCTTCATAGCGCCTGAAGGCAGTACAAGAAGCAATGGGTGCAAACTCATCAAAGGGAGATTCAGCCTGAAAATAAGGAGGAATTTCCTGACAGTGAGAACAATTAAGCAGTGAAACAGCTTGTGTACTGCAGTTGAGGTGCTCTGTCTTGGAGGTTTTCAGGAAAAGATTGGACAACCATTTATATAAACAATTCCTGCCTTGGGCAGGAGTTTGGACTAGAAGACCTCCAAGGTCCCTTCCAGCCCTATGATTCTATGAATTCTTTGTCGGAAGAATTGTAGTTTATGAAACAACAAGAGAGATTTTTTCCCCCCAAATCAATTGCCATTCAAATAATATGAGGATAGTTTGAGATACCTTTACAGCATTTAATTGTAGAAAGATAATAACTATGCTTCTGGATAAAAACTGTTTTGAATCACAAAATAGAAAACTTGGAATTATATGACCTGGATACAGAATATGGTTTAAAACAAACAGAATGAACATATTGGAGATAAGAAGGAAAATCCGGGGAATGTTAGATTCTCACTTGAAATACAACAAGATAAAATAACAGTTTAGTAAGGGATTTTTCAGGAACATATTACTCCTGCTATAGTGAGACTAATTTTTAGCGCTTTAAATTCTATAAAACTATATATTCTATACATATCCTATATGTCAGATAGATACTTATTCAGATATAATAAATCTTTCAGAAGTTTTAGATATAGAACCAGAAGAGTTGGCTATATGCTCAACATTACAGCACATCTATGATGCTGTTGATAAAATGAAATCTTGAAAGTATAAGAGCTACTTTCTTGTTCAATTTTTTATAACTCTCATCCAAAGACCTTTCAAGATTTCATTTTATCATCTTGAAAGATCTTTGGATGAGAGGTATAAAAAATTGAACAAGAAAGTAGCTCTTATACTTCTGAATTTATTTCAGGCATTTTATGAAAGTAAAGCTCAGCCAGCTTCCTATTATAAAAAATTTTATCGCTGTAATTTTGAGGACTGATAAGGATCTCAGCTAGTGTCCAGGTTATTACCCCATATCTCCGTTAAATGTTGATGCTAAGATTTCGGCCGCTATATTAACAAGACATCGACTGCAATAATTCTGGGAATAAGATGCAATTTATGAATACCAAGCTAGAAAGTGTTTTGGGGGTGAAATGGCGAAGTGCAATACCAAAAAACCCAGGATGCCTAGATCTATATGTCTTGCCTATCTTTAATTTCAGCTCATTAAAACAAGATGTTCTTGCTACTGTCAGTGACTTCAAATCTTTGTACAATAATTCTGAGTGTGTTTTATGAATTTATAAGAGATACAATAAAATTACTAGAATTTATTTTATGTTACTACTCACTTTGTGTTGAAATTGCAAACAGCTTGTTTAAACATGTCCATGTCTACAACCTGCAAGACATTGAACAGTAGATGCTTAATTTCATAGTCTCTCTACTGGTCTTAAATATGCCTAAGGCTTCTTACCTTCATTGCAAAGTCAAAATGTGAGTTGCTTATGCAGCTGCGTTCTGATTTGTGCCAATTATATTCCACCTAAGAATTCAGAAAGGAGGTCTGTTTCCTTAGGAAAAGCCATTTGATTGCACTCTCAGCAGCCTATTGTGATTTCAATCACCATGAATTAGTAACACAGGGAAGGGCAGATAGCCTTTGCTTTTCTCCAGCTTTTGACAAATGAATTTACCGTTTTCCCCAAAATAAGACATCCCTGATAATAAGCCCAATTGGGCTTTTGAGCACATGGCAATAAGGCCAAGTGCTTATTTCAGGGTTCAAATAAACATAAGACAGGGTCTTATTTTGGGGGAAACATGGTAGTTCCCCTGCCTTCTCGTCGTCATTTGCAGCAGTAATTGAACAACTCATCGCCTTCCTTGCTGAGGGCTGCTAACACACAAGCTGAGCTTCACTGTGTTTTCTGTGGAGATGCAAACTGGGCAAAGAAAAGCAGGGCACCAAAACAACACTGGAACAAGTATTTTCAGTCTGCTTTTGAGAAATAAGATATTCGAGAAAACTAAATTTAAACTTTTCTGCAGTTTTTGGAAAGTTTGGAATAAACGTTTGGAACCAAATGAATTCTGTAGGAAGCTTTTTGCTGAAAACTTAAGAAATTTCCAGAGATAGATCATCATATTATAATACAGTGAGTCCTTGATTTACATCACTTGCTCAGTGAATGTTCAATAGTGCTTAACAAGAAGGACTTGCAACCAGTCCTCAGAATTCCAGCTGGTGCAGTGTCTTCTCAGTCAAGCAAAGTCAATGGGGAAACCAGCAGGTATTCACAAATTTTTTATTTTTTATTTATTTGAATTTATATCCCGCCCTTCTCCGAAGACTCAGGGTGGCTTACACAGTGTTAAGCAATAGTCTTCATCCATTTGTATATTATACACAAAGTCAACTTTTATTGCCCCCAACAATCTGACTCCTCATTTTACCTACCTTATAAAGGATGGAAGGCTGAGTCAACTTTGGGCCTGGTGGGACTTGAACTTGCAGTAATTGCAAACAGCTGTGTTAATAACAGACAGACTTAGTCTGCTGAGCCACCAGAGGCCCTTGGCCTCTGGTGACAATATGATGGTCTTGCTCAGGGGTGAAATCTACTTACCTTCCTTACTGGCTCAGGAGTGCACGCGCCGCACCCATGCGTGTCACATGTGTGTGCAGACCTTCTGCTCATGCACAAAACCTGCGCATACGCAGAAGGTAAAAAACACTTACTTCCTGATTAAACCAGGAATCAGTGACATCCAGGCGGGTGGGCGGAGCTTTGCTCTACCATCGCTACCAGATTGCCGAACTACCAGCCGCGATCACTACCGGATTGCGCGATCCAGTCCAATCCGGTAGCATTTCACCCTTGCTGGTCTTGCTTATTAACGATCTGTGGAGATTTTCTTAACGATGAAAACTGGGATTGCTAGAATTGCCAATCATGATCTAGCACCTTATGACTGTTGCTGAGTGAAGGAAATTCTGGTCTCAATTGCTGTCGTAAACCAATATTAAAATGTTTTCGTTTTGTTATCACTGTTGGAATAACCACTTGGTAACAACTGCTGGTATATATTTTATTTTGATAGATTTTTTGGGGTAGTCGAAGTTAGAAATAATTGATATGTTTTCACATTGATTTCATATTTCTTTTATAAAGCACTTAATCTTAAATCTTGTTATACTTGATTTTCACATCAGATAGATTTTACATTTTTAATAGATTTCTGAGTGGCCATTACTGTTTTTTGTAAATTCATCGATAATGGTCCTAGAATTATTCCCAGTTATTCTTATTGGATATCCCAAAATCTAGTTGTATGTATGTACTTCATCATATCTGTATGTGACCTAGTTGCCTAAACAGTAAAAAGTACAAAGTTTTAGGTGCTTAGAGCTCTCAAACATCTAGGTACTCCAAGCCTAAGCATGGGACTTAAGGATGGTTGGGAGGAAAAAAGAAAAATGTTTATCTGAATATGGTGAAATAATGAGTTATTTTGGTGATATTGAATGGTTATTTGGATAGTATTTCTTTTGAAAATGTCTAATGAGGTAATAGATTAGTTTTTGATCTCTAAATAAGAGGTGATTACTTTGGCATTGTTTTAATAGTTTTTAATTTCTTTTTTTGTAATGTCTAATTGTTAGACATTACAGGAATATGAGGGATGAAAGAAATGTAGGCTAATGGTTTTTATTGGATCTGTGCTGATTTATAAAAAGAGCAAAAAAATTAAGAGTATAGAAAACGGGGTGAGATATGAATGAAAAAATATCTTCTTGTATTATAAGAGACAGCAACAAGTTATAAAGTTAACATTTGGTCTTTGCAACAAACTAAGAGAAATGTAATTCTGATTTTAGGATTTGATTGTTTGAATTACATTTGTTAAGAGCTACCAGAAACAGCAACCTATGTTTTAATCTTGATCAAATAAATCTACTTTATATTCTTTGTTTACTTTTTAAAAACTTGATCATTTCAAATAATGTCCCACAAGTTGATTTCTTATCATTTTCTGTCTCCTCTCAGAAACTCCTTCACTAATTTAACATGTCTATTTTGTACATCGAAGATAAGAAAGCTATCCAAGTCATTCTTCTGATTTATTATTTGTATGTCACCTTTCATTATTATATATCAGGGATAGTCAACCTTTTTATACCTACCACCCACTTTGGTATCTCTGTTAGTAGTAAAATATTCTAACCGCCCACTGGTTCCACAGTAATGCGCCGTATATCGTCTGCGCATGCCTCTTGCACATCGTGGATTGGGTTTGGGGGGGGCGCCGGCTACCAGCTCTGCTTGTCTGTTACAGCTGGGTGGTGTGGGGGGAGATGCGCAAGCTATTCTGGGACGAGGTTCTTTTGTTTGCAGTCACACTATAGTGCCATTTAGTTTCACTTACGTAATGTGAACTAAACTTATGCGTGGGCGATACAAATAGTATATTTTCAGAAATTTAAATTGTCATGGAGAATTTTATGAAAACCTAATGAAAATGTTTTTAAATAATGCTATGAAATTTTTTTAAAAAGTCAAATTAAAAAAAAGAAAAGTGCTTCAGTATCAGACAAAACCCCTACTGCCCACCATGAAAGCTGGAACGCCCACTAGTGGGCGGTAGGGACCAGGTTGATTACCACTGTTATATATGAACTATGTACTATATATACTATAGCCTTCATTCATGACTTTCATTTGTATTTCCAAAATGGCATCTTTTTCTATATTACTTTTGTAGTCGGCATTTTTAAATCCACTTTCAGATCCATGTTCAAATCAGTTTGAGTCTGTTTTGCCCAGTAAAAGCTGTTCCTCTTCTGTAGCTGTAAAAGGTATTTTTAATGGGTGAGAAAAGTTGCTTGAGTTTAGTTGTCTGATTGTTCTTTGATATAGCAAATAAATAAGTATTAGATTGTTAAGCTTCTTGGTGCCTAGTTAAATTAGACTGTGTTCCATATTTTACTGTCTTAATGGTTAACAATGTTTTGAACATTTCAAGGAAAAATAATTAAAATGGTCTTCCCTCTCAAAGATAATTGCCTTGGCATGTGGGATGTAAATAAAAATTATTTACATTTAGCTACATCTCTCATGTTCTTTTCTAGTACTGGATGAATGAATACACTTCCTCCCTTGGAATTGGAGTATTTCACTCAGGAATTGAGATATATGGTAGAGGTATGTACCTAACTTCAGCCTTATATTTTTTTATTACAAGGAATAATTAAAATTGAACTTTTTGTGTGCATAGGAAGAGATTGGAAGGAGATGCAAATCAGTTTTTAAATTTAAATTTATCACAATCCAGTTCTCCCAGTTGGATTTGTTATGCGAAATGCCAGGAGAAGACTTGGGCCTCCTGGGCATGGTGGAGCAGGGAGAGAACCCAGGTTACCCACCATAGCCAAGAGATCTGGGTCTTTCTCCACCCCACCACATCTGGGAGACTTGGGCTCATTCCATGCCCACCATGCCCAGGTCAACTTATCTTTCTGTGTAAGAGAAACAAAAGAGCCATGGTGGTGCATTGGTTAGATTTCATAGCTCTGCCCACGGCAAGGCGTTTGATTGTGAGTGGCTCAAGGTTGACTCAGCCTTCCATCATTCCAAGATTGGTAAAACGAGGAGCCAGATTGTTGGGGGCAATAAGTTGACTCTGTAAACCGCTTAGAGAGTGGTGTAAAACATTATGAAGCAGTATATAAGTCTAATTACTATTGCTATTGCTTTCCATTGTTCTGCCGCTGCTGACTACTAAGGCTGCTTCACTTCATCCTGTAAATAGGCCCCATTCCCGTCATTTTTAGGACAGTTTGGAGAAGGGGCCTCCTGAATGATCATGAGAACAGTGGTGTTCAGAGGGGAAATTCCTTGGCACATTAAAGGAATGGATTTCAAATCTGATGAAAACTGGAAGGCTGAGAATGCTGGTTTCTGCTAGCATTCACCATTTCAGTGGGGCAGAAATGATAGCAGAACAGACAAATCCAATGTCCACTCTGCTTACAAAACTTCCTTATCAGTTTCCTCGTTGATTTTCTGGAGAGACTAGCAGAGAAGATTGCAAATGGCAATCAGATAACTTTAGCAACTGTTCATAAATGTGAACAGGTGCCAAGCATCTGAAATATGTTCATCTGACCAGGGAAGTGTAGCACATTTTACCACAGCCAAAACTGCAATAATTCTGGTTTTTTTTTCCATGGTTTATACATAAAGATACTTGGTTTGTTTGTTTATAGTTCATCTTTCTTAACCACCTATCTCCCTCAGAGGAGGGAGATTTGCTTGGCATAAATAGCATTTGCCTTACTATCTTTCAGTCTAATACTCCCAACTAAAATATAAATCTTGCATATTATAAGTACCAAGTCTTAAGGTTTGTCTAGATTTTCTAGCAATATTTTCTATAATCGCATGATAGTTTTAATAGATAGTTTTAAGCATGCCATCCCCAGAAAATTATTTGTATATGAACGTCATTTGTATAGGAACGTCAGGCATTACTAACAGCTGACTAAAGATAATATCTTGAATATGTCTTTCAGAATTTGCTTATGGTGGTCATCCATATCCTTTTTCTGGAATATTTGAAATTTTACCAGGCAATGCATCTGAATTAGGGGAAACATTTAAATTCAAGTAAGTAATTTTCATTAGTGTGTTCTGAATTTATTTAGTTTCCATACATCTATTAACTGCAACTTGTAAATTCTAAATTGTATGACCAAACACAAAAGTAACTGCCCATCTTCTATTAATAAAAGGAGCCAATTTTAATCCTTGTTTAGAATAGTAAGGTATTATTTATTGTGCTGTCATATTAAAAGCTCTTCCCATAAAAAGTAAGCCCACACAAATAAGTTGATATTCCTATATATAAAATAGCATAACTGTAAAAAAGAAATATTGTAAAATATTCATTGAACTTAAAAGTTCAAAAAGTTAGTATGTTTTAAATGAAGGCTGGTTTCCAGAAGTGTATCTGTGTTCTCAAAAGAAAATGGAAATGAAAAAACTCTTGTCTGAATTGCAAGAATCCTTTAATTTTCAGTCTTTTATTTCAGAGAAGCTGTTGTTCTTGGAAGTACTGACTTCATGGAGGAAGATGTAGAAAAAATTATAGAAGAACTTGGAAAAGAATTTAAAGGAAATGCTTATCACTTAATGCACAAAAACTGCAATCACTTTTCTTCAGCTTTATCAGAGGCAAGTTTAATTTGTATTATTTTAAAAAGTAACATTTTTATATCTTATAAATAGACTCCTTAAATTACCTCTGTGTGTTTCCAGTTTGCACTTGGCAAAATGACAGAATATTCCATTTGCATCTCTAGAGAGGTCAGTTAAGCTATCAAAGAATTATTTCATGAACACATAATCAGTGTGTTTTCTCAGATGCAACTGAGGACAGTGTGGGACTTGTTCTATTTATTGAAAACAATACATAAGGAGAAAATAATGGTGGAAACAGCATTGGTGACCTCCTATATAATGTTTATTGTACTAATGCAACTTTTTATTATTAGTATTAATGCAACTTTTATTAATGGATCTCCATTTCCCAGATTTTTGGATGCAGTAGACCAAATTTCCATATAGGCGTCACTTTAAAATAATGGACAAGTCTGGCACATCTAATGTAATCCAGATATGGCTAAAGTGGTGTTAATGTGGCTAAAGTGGTATCAATACATGACTATTTGTGATATTTGGGATATTATTATGACATGACCTACATTACCCTCAATACTTGTAAGTGAAGTTTCATTGTACTTCTGTTCTAATTAGTCTTTGTTGGAAAAAATGGATGCACAGTACATGCAATTTCAGAATTGTCAAAGTTAACTTCTGTCTGAAAATTAGATTTATAACTTACATTATCAGTCTGGCAGGCATTAGTAGAAATTTACCTTGTACTATAACTGCATATTTGAATATTTCAATTGAGAGAGAGAAATTATTGATTTCAGATAGGAGCTCACATATACTTTAAAAATGATTAACTTGTTAATTCCATTTAGATTCTCTGTGGAAGAGAGATTCCTCGTTGGGTGAATCGTCTTGCCTATTTCAGTTCCTGTATTCCTTTTCTCCAGAGTTGTCTACCAAAAGAATGGCTTACACCTGCTGCCCTTCAGTCTAGCGTAAGCCAAGAGCTTCAGGAAGTCCTAGAAGAAGCAGAAGATGCTGCAACATCAGCTTCTCTACCAAGTTCAGCATCAGGGGCAAGAACTGGCCATCATACTAAAATATAGGTTTAGTCCAAAGTACTGTTATTTTGGAAACTTTGTCAATAACTGACTTCCCTTATACAATAGTAAATAGACATTTGATGGTGTCTTTGGTTTGCAATTAGAGAACTAATTCAAACCTATGGTGTTCTGCTCAGGATTTTATATGTAGTAAAAAAAGTGTCTTGATGAAATGAAAAGAACTCGAGAAGAACTCAAATGCAATCTTCATTTTAATCTAATCAAATGACGTGGACTAATTGAGCAGAAGTTAAAACTGTTTACAGTATTGTGTGCTGCTGTTTACAAATCCCCGAGGGATATCAGCCATTAAAAGAAAATGAATAAATTCAGTACAGCCTGCATAACTTCATCAACATCAGTGGAAGTAAAGTAATGGTTAGTGTTCCTTGCTACTGCCTTGGAATAGAATAGTTTAAGAGTATGCCTCTTCCAACTCTTGTTGGTATACAAGGAACTAGTAAATACTGTGTGTAAACAGGGTACAGAATTATCAATACAAAGAATTTTGCCTAAGAAAGAAAGGAAGTAGTCTTATTATTTAGCAGAAATGTTCCTAAAATGTGACTTCTATGTCAATTTTTTTCAATTTACAATGAGCAGATTTATATTTTATTACAAATACAAGTGCATTCTTTTGGGTGATAAATTGCAGTTATTTCATTTCAATTGCCTCATTCTTTTATCTGATTTGTAGATATGAAAAATCATTCTGAGATTTTCAGATAGTAGTGCCTGTTTCACATATCATTTAAAATCTGAACTTATAAGATGAATGCAGATAAAATAGATGAATTACAGATTCATATAAACTTGTGGATGAGTTAATTTAGAACATGGTAAATAATAGGTCATTTGGAAACTAAAAATGTGGATCATCCAACAGATGTAGTGTTGTTAAACAGAATTCTAATTCAGAAACTCCAAGAGAAGTGACAGTTGTAATTGCCTTTCTCAGCAGCCAGATGCAAACAAAGAAACCAAATGTTTTATCCAGCTCACTGTGTTTTTTGCCGAATCAATGAGTTGTTTTAGATGAATAGGTTTTAGACATTTTTGTGCGATTAAATAGCAATACGTACTGTGTGAACTACAAAAAAATCAATTGCAAAAGTATTAGAGGAATATCTTCTATTTAACGTGTTCTATGACATGATTTCATTAGGGTAGAGATTAACAATAGTACTGGCATCTAATTGAAATTGGGTTCAGATTTTTATATATGCAGTTCTAAGACTCTTCCAAATATATGGAAAGGAATGACCTGGAAACTGTGTTTAAACCAAGGCTTTTCAAGGCTTGCATTAGTGAAGAATATAAATTCTTCTAATAATATCATTTTATGCTCCTTTGTGGATATGTTTACTATTGCAACAATACTCAGGTATGTAACATCATCCTGTTGAAAGTAAAAAAAAATAATCTAAAATGGGTATTAAAAATATTACATATTTTAGCCAGTACTTTTAATAAGCAAATAAATTGTCTTACTAGTCATGTTTCTGATTTAACCAGAGTAACTTTTTACTGGTTAATTTCAAATATATCTAATGTTTACATACCATACTTTATGTTCTTTAACCAATCATCTAAATTGGGTTTCTGAGAACACACTTTTAAAATTATAGAGTGTTCCTCTGTAAACTGACAATGGGATAATTTGGTTTTTCAACTGATGGAAAAGAGATTTCCTACCTATAGTATGGATATCCATCTATTAAGGAAGTTGACATGTTAACAAAGAAAACTCTGCTCCTAATTATTCATAGTCTGATGGATAGAAATTTCTCCACTCCTTTCAAGGAAGGACGATGCACATATTTTTTGACATTACTTACCAGTGCCATGAAATTTTACCATCCACAGCTGCTGGAATCCCCATCAAATTCTATAAAATAACTGGCTTTATTATTAATTACAGAATAATTTTGACATTTTATGTCTTTATAGTCATCCACAACGACAGCATGTAAAGAATGCAAGGAAATACATGGCATACTAAGTAAAAGCAGTTCTTTAATAACGTGGTTGTTTATTCTGATTTTATTGGACTTTTCTATTATACATATTGTGGCATTTTATAGTGACTGTATGTCCACAAACAGCTGAACTCTGAAGCTGCTACAATATCTTAGGGAATGATGGGAGTTCTATAACTTATCACGTGTGCTATATCAATTCTATACTTGATTCCTTGAACAATCAAACTGCCAAAATCTGTTTTCCTAACTAGCAACAGTTGAAGGTGTTTCACCAGCATTACTACTCAGCAGGGAATGCACTTCTCCAGTAGCCATAGTGTGCATTAAGGCTAAAAACCCTTTCTACCTATAATACTGGATATCTCAACTTTAAAAGAAAAACGGGTAGAAGAAATACATTTTGGGTTCTCTGATCTGCCCAATATCTATTTTGTTTCTTATCAAACAGAATACTATAGTTATTTGATGTTTTGTCTTATTAAAGCCATTTTTAAGATGCCATTCATATTTAAGAAGTCAAAAATTAATTGCTAACAAATGCCAGACTACGCTAGTAAACTGGATGGTTTCATTATAAAAATATGGTGAGGTTCTTCCTGAATACATGCAATACAACTCTGTTAACAACTGATGTTCACTTTTAGGTGGTTTAAGATAGTTTTCACCAACACATTTTTGTAAACTAAAAATAGGTTTACTGTAATGCATAGTATTTGTATGAAATAGCAGAAGATGTTGACTTTTGTTACATTATTATGTCTAACTATTATAAACTTGAATTCATTAATTTATTAAAAAGATGTTTTTATAAAAATATGTGATTTGATCTTGTCAATTTTAAGGTATCTTTTCAATCATTTTTCACTATTGTAGTATTAAATTTATTTTTACATTTTGGTAAAAATAATATATTTTTGGTATGCCAGAATAAATATTTCCTTTAGCAGTAGTGGCAGAATTAAATCAGATAAATAATGAGAAAATAAAGAGTTAAGGCTCCATAGGCAAAAACTCTGCTATAAGGCATGTCATGGAGACTCAACATAAATGACAAAAACTGTATGCCAATAAATCCTTTGGTGTTCAAAAAGGCACACAAATTCTCTAGGATTCTGCTGTGAGATTGCTTTTACATATACACACACACACACAAATTAGAACTATTAATTCTCAATTTCAAAGAACAGAAAAGCATGAGCGGAAACAAATGTCACTGTAGCCTATTCCTTAAGAGTAGAACATTAGCTTTCCAGACTATCAAATGGTTTTCTCCCATGCCTCCTATCTATTACTTAGGTTCCTTCAACTTCAGATGCTGGGAATTCAACTGGGAATCTCACACATATACACCAGTATGTAGTTTACTAAGAAACCAGTAAACCATCTAAAAATAAGTGAAACAAGTAAGCCAAGCCACACTAGACTTAAATACATTCCACTAGAATAAGGAAAAAAAACGTGAAATCCAGACGTTGTTTTGCCTCAATAAGAAATGGGAATAAGAAAGCATAGATAATTATGATTAAATCTGGATGTGGAGACTTAAAGAACTGTGGATAACATTTTCAACATCTGGAGACAGAAAATAAAGTTAGTAAATTAATATAGTCAATGAGTCATTGCAGGACCCAACAGATGTGGATTCTTATCCAGGTGCCAGTCTTCCCTTTGGTATTTCAAGCTTCATTATAGTAGTGAGGCAGCCATTGATTGTACTTGTCTGTGGCTTTTGGTGGACTCGGGATGGGGATAGTGCAGCCATCCTGGTTCCCCTTGATCATCTCCAAAGACTGGAACTATTAATAAAATTATTTTATTGAGAGGATATAACAACAGTACCTTACAAACCTGACTGAACTATAAGAAATAGAGAAGTATAGGAATTTGCCTGAATTGTTTCTGAATATTATCTAGCTTCCCAGGGCTTAAAGAATATTTCAGCCCTCTTTGTCTGGATAATGGTCCTTGAAGATTTCCATCACAATTCTCTTATTTTGAACACACAGGTTTTTGCTCATTGTGAGCCAGTACACAAGCTATTTATTCAGGTTGTTTACCATACTAATTAAGGTAAAGGTAAAGGTTCCCCTCGCACATACGTGCTAGTCGTTGCCGACTCTAGGGGGCGGTGCTCATCTATGTTTCAAAGCCGAAGAGCCAGCGCTGTCCGAAGACGTCTCCGTGGTCATGTGGCCGGCATGACTCAACGCCAAAGGCGCACGGAACACTGTTACCTTCCCACCAAAGGTGGTCCCTATTTTTTCTACTTGCATTTTTATGTGCTTTCGAAACTGCTAGGTTGGCAGAAGCTGGGACTAGTAACGGGAGCTCACCCTCACGGCAGCACTAGGGATTCGAACTGCCAAACTGCCGACCTTTCGATCGAGAAGCTCAGCTGTCTTAGCCCCTGAACTGCCTTACCCATACTAATTATTGGTATAATAGTCCCATACTAATTATTGGTAGACAAAAACCAAAATAAATGTTAAAGAACAATGAAAACTTTTAAACGGAGATATAGCTAATACATACCCCCAATTTGGAAGAGATCAAAAAACCAAAACACAAAAGAATGATTCCACACCCACCTTGCACCATCATTTCCGTGAGAGAAGTTTGGAGCAATTCTAAGCAAACCTTAAGATAATCTAAGTGATATGGAGGTTCTCACAGAAAGGCATTATCTCAGTGTAGATTGAGCTCAGCCTATATAGCTTTTTAAAGGTAATAGCCAGCACTTGGTAATTCATCAAGCAATGAATTGGCACCCACTGGAATACACAATTTAATTTTGAAAATATAAAAAGGATACATGTCACTGTATGCTTTACACTCCAGTATGACTAAAGTTTGCTACAATATCTACAATTGAAAGTCTGTATTAGTATTTCATTCACTCTGCTTTTGCAGTGGTGGGATTCTACCGGTTCTAGATGGTTCGGCCCAACGGTTTGTTAAATTGTCGGTTCGTCCTGCCCCTTGCCCCTCCCCACCATTACTTACCGGTGTCTGTCGGCAGCCGCATGGCACTTGGATCAGGTGGGCTGCGAGGCCGCCGACTGAAGCAGGCCTCCATCCAGGCATCTCTCTAGCCAGCGATTAAAGCGCCTCGCTGGCCACATGGCCAGCAAGGCGCTTTAATCGCTGGCTAGAAAGACGCTTGTATGGTAGCCTCGCAGCCCACCTGATCCAAGCACCACGCAGCCACCGAAAGACACCGGTAAGTAATGGTGGGGAGGGGCATCTTCATCCCAGCTTTTTCATTCAATTTCCCCACACACACAATTTAGCAGTCACTTCCATTACCCTGACAAGCAGGGAGCTGCTGCAGCTTCTACACTCCGCTAGGCTGTGAGCCCTCAGCATGGTAACCTCCCCCCCACTCCTCTCTCCCCATAGCTTTCGATGCCACCAGGCGCATGCACAGCCGCTCGTGCTCCCTTCTTCCCGCCACCGCCGATTCCCCGCCCCCTTCGCCTGTCAAGATGCATTCGGCTTTGTCTCGGACCCGGCCTCGGCGTGACGGGGATGAGCTGACTCGATCATGGCCCAGCCCGGGGAGATCCCGGCTTCGGGAAGGGAAGGGAAGGCCGGTGGTGGTGATGGGTGTGGGGGGAGGAGGGGGAGCCAGCGCCAGCCTGAGGCGCGGCCTGCTAATTCTGCCTCGACCTGGGTGCAAAAGGGGGGCATGGGAAGCGGAGAGGAACGCAGGCCGCAGAGGGAGCGAGAAAAGGGAGGGAGGGAGGGAGGAAGGAGGAGGTGGTAAGGCATAGAAGGAGCGAAGCCCCTCGCAATCCTGCACAAGCGCTTCTTCCCTTCCCCGCGCCCATCCTGAACCAAGCCCTCCCTTTTCTTCTACCCTTTGTCGCCCCTCTCCTCGGCCCCCCTCCTTTCGAAGCTGCCCCTTCGCTATTTCTCTCCCCTCCTACCCAGCCCCTCATCCTCCCGCCCTCCCCCCACTTTTCCTGTTCTCCCCCCACCCCTTCTCCTTGGCCCAACGGCGTCGCCAGCTCTTTAGGCAGCATCCCTTTTTGCAACGACTTCTGGCTTCAGCCACCCATCACTCACTGCGGTCTCTTTATCTCCGTCCCCATTGTAGCCCCCCACATCTCTTCTCCTGCATTTCTTTCCTTCCGTTCTTCCCAGCTGGTGCTTCTGCTCCCTCCGGCAACATGAATTTTTTTTCTTCTCCCTTCTTATCTTTGTTTCTTCTTAACCCCCCGCGGTCTCTTGTCTCCATCCCCATCGTAGCCCCTTCCCCTCTTCTCCTGCATTTCTTTCCCTCTGTTCTTCCCAAACAGCTGGTGCTTCTGCTCCCTCAGAATGGCGTGAACCCAGCCGATTTATTGTTCAGAAACTGAGTTAACTTAGAGGCCAGGTTATAAATTCAGCCACAACAATTGTGGAAGAACTGAGATGACTCTCTGGGCAGGTGTAATTGACAATTACTGTGATGCATTTTAAATAAAAAATCGTACATAACTGCTTGATTGGGAAAACAGTGTCATTTTATGAGACTCCACAACAGGATTCATATACAGGAAATTCTCAGGCAAGAAATGTTAGAATACCAGGGCAGGGCCAGCCTACCCTACCCCATTTGGAGAAAGAGTGATGGAGAGAAAGAGGGGGGCAGAAAATGATGAAGGAGAGAAAGAGAGATGAAGGATAGAAGAGGGAGAAAGATGAAGGAGAGAAAGTGGGGGAGAAAGATGGAGAGAAAGAGAAGGAGGGAGAAGCAGAGATTAAGGAGAGAAAGATTGAGAGAAAGAGGGGGGAGAAAGATGGGGGAGAAAGATGGAGAGAAAGAGAAGGGAGAATGGATTTGTTCTGGTAATTGGTTTAACAAGCATGGCACTGAAAAAGTGACTTATGACCGTTTTTCACACTTATGAACATTGCAGCAAACTGTCATTAGGGCAAAGAAGCTATGTTACATGACCACCTGGCCACGCCCACCCGGTCACATGAAGCACCGCAGTTGTGACATGAGTGACATGGCTATTAAAAATGCTGCAACAGGCATAAATGATGACTGGTCATAAGTGTGAGGACTGGTTAAAAGTGTGAGAACCTGTCAGAAATCACTTTTTTTAGTCCTCTGGGTAGTCCCTATATGCATAGGGACTACCGAGAGGGCTGAAAAAAGTGATTTCTGATAGGTTCTGACACCTTTGAACAGACCTCGCATTTATGACCATCTTCACATTTATGCCTGTTGCAGCATTCTTAACCGTGTCACTCATTTCACAACTGCTTCTCTTCACTACGGTTACAAGATAGGGTGCAAAACGTAAAATGTGAGGACAGTCGTAAGTGTGAGGACTGGTCAAAAGTGCAAGGACAGGTCAAAAATAACTTTTTCAGCCCTCTGAGTAGTCCCTTGCACATAGGGACTACCCAGAGGGATGAAAAAAGTGATTTCTGACAGGTTCTCGCACTTATGACCAGTCCTCACACTTATGACCGGTCATCATTTATGCCTGTTTGCAGCATTTTGCGCATAGGGACTTCTCAGAGGGCTGAAAAAGTTATTTTTGACCTGTCCCCACACTTTTGACCGGTCCTCACACCTACGACTGCACATTTTACATTTTGCGCCCTATCTTGTAACCGTGGTGAAGAGAAGCAGTTGTGAAATGAGTGACATAGTTGCTAAAAATGCTGCAATGGGCATTAATGTGAGGATGGTCATAAGTGCGAGGACCGGTCAAAAGTGCGAGGACTGGTCAAAAATGACTTTTTTTAGCCCTCTGAGTAGTTTCTATGCCCATAGCCACACCCACCCACTCACATGACCAGTCAGCCATGCCCACCTGGTCACATGACCAGCCAGCCATGCCTACCCGGTCACATGACCAGCTAGCCACACCCCAAAATAAGCCACGCCCACAGAACCGGTTGTTAAAAAAATTGAATCCCACCACTGTGCTTTTGTATAACAACTGTTATAGCGTGCATGACATCAGTGTAGAAAGAGGCGTTTCTGAAATCTATGTTATTAGAACAGATGTAGTATACAAATTATACTAATTAGTCTTCACAGATGGTGGCTAAGAATAGTTTAGGTGATGGATTTGATTTGATTTTACTTGGCACAGAAGTTTTCATAACTTTCCTGAAGTTATGAAAATTTTCATGATTTTAGGAAGCTGTCCTATTCAATTAAAGAGAAATGCTAAAAAAATGGTTAAATGTCCAAAATGAAGATCTAAGATTATTGAAGTTACATGTATACAAGGCCATCAAGTAGGATCCCTACCAGCAAATATCCAACTGAATGTGGGATTATTCAGGTAAAGTCTTTGATGAATATTCTTAAATGCACAATCTGTCTGTATTTCTGATATATGAAGTAACTCAACCAATAGTGATGTCATCTGCTTCCATAGAAACAGAATACTACTCATTCTTCAAAGAACTTCACTGACACTATATTTGTGTATACAATGTCTTGATCCGTGGATATCTGCCAAATTCATTAACAGAAACAAGGTTAGTAAGTTTTAACAATGTCTAAATATTAAGGTTTTTACTGATTAAAGTTAATAATATTTTCCTGTTCTTAGAACTTGAAAGCTGTAAACATCAAGAGGCTTTTTGAAGGATGACTGAATTTGTTAATCTACTAGAACTGTCACAAAAACTACCTCAATTAACAGCAAACATCAAGAAACTGAATGACAGATTCATGGCTCTCCTGAACATTGAAACAAAAATGCAAAGAACAAAAACAGAAACTACAAAATTAATCAATACTTGCAGCTACAGAAATTTAAAATCATTATTTAGAAGTAAAAACCAGCATGGGAAATACAAGACTGTGAAAAACAAACCTTGCAATAAAGCTAAGAAAGAGAGAAACAAAGGCAAAATTGCTTATGTCTTAGGACTGTTTAGGAAACTGAGTTCCTGGAGTATCAGACATAAAGAAACAATTGATGAAGATCAGGAACTGATTCCACTAGATTTATTCGATATTTCTCATGAGATAACACAAGTTACCTGATATTCTGTTTTCCTTTCTAATTTAATGTTATAAACATTATTTTTTTTAAAAAAATAAAATAACATTAATTTGAATGCATGTCTTTTAATTTATTTAATATGTTTATATTATTCAATACATTTCCAGCTACTACTTGAAATGATATGTGTAAACTATCGTATTTAAATACAGTATTCATTTGAGGTCATTCATCTTTGAATACCAAGTGTCTAAACAACTAGATATATCTAGGCTCCTATCCTGGTTGTGTGTGTGTATGTATGCTGCCAAAGATAATTGGGTGTCTATTGCTGGGAAAAGAACCAGATAGTCTAATCTAGCAAAACATTTTAATGTTGAGTCAGTCATTCACTGTATTTCAAAACACTGCCACTTGGTTAAATCTGTAATAACCTTCATACCAGTAATCTCTATCTTGTTTTCCTTCTCCTTTTATATTCCATCTCTTTTCTCATTAATTAAGTCTATAAGCTCATGGTAAGGGCTTGTTTCCTTACTTTATCATTACACAACACCTATTTAAAGACATAAGCTTTTATATAAATAATTATCACGAATTTACTGCGATTACATTGATTCATCAGCACATAAAGATACATTTTGAACAAAAACAGTACTTACATCACACATACTGCACAATATGTAGTAATCTTATTAGCTCTTACAGCACAAATTACCTACATTCCATTCATGTAGTCAGTACTATTCCTGAATGTACAACTCATGTAGTACTCCCTAGCAAGTATTAAGCACTGTGTTGATATGGTTCACCATATTCACTATGGAATATGGTTCAGCAAATATATGAATGCTCTTATCAACATTTTAATGATTATATTGCCTCATTAAATCTGAAGGAATTTTATGAACTAATCTTATACATGCTTTCCAAATCTTTTCAGAAGTAAATACCACTGTGTGGCTTACTCCCTGCTAAAGATGCTTAGGATAACAAAGCTTTTACCTTAACATTGTAAGTGGGGTTATGTCTTTTAAAATGTTTTAACTTTGCTCCACTTTTTTATTTCTTTGAATGATTTTATTTATTTATTTATTTATTTCGATTTTTATACCGCCCTTCTCCCGAAGGACTCAGGGCGGTGTACAGCCAAGTAAAAATACACTATATACAGATTAAAAGAAATTAAAAGAAAACATATTATATTGTGGCCGAAAATTTAAAACAATTTAAAATCTTAAAATATAAATAACCCCAATAAAATTTTAATCCAGTCCCACTTGAATAAATAGGTGCGTTTTCAGCTCACGGCGAAAAGTCCGAAGATCAGGCACTTGACGTAAACCAGGGGGTATTTTTAGGAATATTTTCTTACTCATTCTTCCATACCATGCCTATAGGTACTATTCTACAAACGATTATCTGTACATTAATTAAAAATAAAGTACTAACTATAACTAAGAGATGGGTGAGACTACAGTGAGTTAAATTTTCCTTAATTTGCTTTTCAAATAATATAAACTTGCTTTATCTACTCTTTCACCTTCCCCATTCTATCCATACAAAGAAAATCTATGTATTTTTAAGAATTAAAAGAGCATATAATATTGCAATCTTGATAATATAAAGGAGCAAACTTTCTTAAAAGCAAAGACAATGTTATATATAACCACCAGATGGCAGATGGACCTATATCTTACAATGAATTCCTACAAATTCCTGTTCTTCCTACGAATTCCTATTCTTCCCTCAAATGTCAGGAATTCTTATCAGGCAGCTATTTTCATTAATTTTCTGTAAGTTTGTACAAGTTATGTATAAAATGTTATCATTAAGATATCTCCCTAAAACATTTTATCATTTACATATTTTAATTAATTATATCCAATATCTTTTCACTTCCTGAAGTAGCTTTCAGCATCTTATCCTGGTATTTGGAAGCTGAAGGCCGACTGAAGTTGAACCTAAGCAAGAGATAGTTGCTGTAGGTTGATTGTGTTTGTCTATCAAAACCAGTGTCATCTCTGGATGGGCTTGGCACTGCCTCTAAAGAACAAGATTTAGATGTGCTGCTACTCAGACTGATTTCGGCTTTTTTACTCAGTCCAGACCAGCCCTGCCCTGCATCTAGGCCAGGCATGCCTCACCAGCAGAATGGTGAAGGTGAGGTGGAGCGGAGCAGTGCAGGGGTCAAGAATGCAGAATAAAATATTGGGGCTGGGCTTGGAATGGGGCAACTGCAGTTTCCACAGAACTTGCTTGCCACCCTACAAGACAGGATGCAGGGCAGCCAAAGGGCAAAGATGGAGATGGGGGAGAGATAAGCAGGTGGGGAGTGCTGGAGTGGCCCTGCATATGGAAGGCTGCCAAGACCCAATTTTTGATCATGTGATCACAGGGATGCTGCGATGGCCGTAAATCCATATTTTCAGCATTGTTGTAGCTTCAAATGGTCACTGAACAAACGGTTGTAAGTCAAGGACTACCCTTATAACACATTTTCTCTCCTCTACCTTCTCTCAATTTAATCGCAGTGCCTTGAACATACAAAAATGTACTTGCTATTTTGTGAAATTTTTGCAAGCCATAATGAAATTGGTCTTACTATGGATATCTAAAATGTGATACATTTATTGATAGCTGGAAACTGGATATAGAAAAGCATTGAACGTTTGGGAAAAGGAATTTTGAAAGGGTTCGGAAGATTTCAAATATCTCCACATAACTTTTATAAAAATATTGTATACACCCAGGCAGCGTGACTTTAAGGATTTTAAAGTGCCATACTGGGGTATTCCTCCATTTTGTCTTCATAATTATCCTTTGAGGTAGGCCAAACTGAGGCAGTTATAGAATTATGAATATGGCTCATCCTAGTCTGATATTCTAATCCAGCCTTCCCTAAACTGATATTCTCTAGATCAAAGGTCTCCAACCTTGGCAGCTTTAAGACTTGTGGACCTCAACTCCCAGAATTCCTCAACCAGGTTTGCTGGCTGAGGAATTTTGGGAGTTGAAGTCCACAGGTCATAAAGTTCCCAAGTTTGGAGACCCCTGCTCTAGATACACTGCACTACAACTCCAATTTTCAAGCCAGAAAGTCTATCATTCCTAGACTTCTATGTTACTGATAGTTTCTCTAGTCATTCTATTAATACACAACGGAGGGGGGGGGCTTCTAGTGTTTTTAACTTTAAAAAATGTATATATATAAAAAGATTTAACCAGTATGATGAGATTATGTAGCTAAACACAGGACAGGCATGTTTAACAGTGAAATTTACTCGATTATTAAACGAAAGCAAAACACACAATACTGTGTCAAATAATGTGTGCATCAGTGCAGCCTCGGGTTAGACAGAGTATTAAAATGTTTAAAACTATCCCTCTGCAAGATAAAACCCAGTCCCCAAATGTTTGCACTATTAAGATTTCTTCTCAGTTTAGCTTTCGAAATATTCCCGCGCTGTCCTGAGAAACCCGTCCTCCTGAGAATGCATAGAACGAAATGGGGAACACAACCTTCAGTATACGGAACGTCTCAATGAGTTCAATAGCATTTGCTCTACTGGGGATTATAGCTCCTCCCCCACCTCCAAGCGTGCATCATGCTTAACTTCCCCGCTCCTCTCCTATTTCTTAGCATGCCTTTTTCCCGCCCTCTCCCAGCTCCACCTTGAGCGCTCAGAGACTGAAACGCTACACAGCAGCGCGCGGGAAGGAGCGCGAGCGCGAGCGCGTGCATGCAGACGACACGCGCGCGCTGCTCCGTGACCCATCTCACTGAACAAAGGATTCCTGTTCGCAATCTCTAGACCTAAAATGGCGTCAGTTCAATATTCCAGCACCATAGAGATAAAGGAGAGTTAGTTGGTGGGGGAGGTGGACGGGAAGGGCGAGTGGGTAGAGCGGCTGGTTGTTGTTTTTTTGTGTTTTTTTTGTTTTAGCATAAGGCCTCTCTGCCTATCGCGGCATTCTGACTCGCTGGTCGTAGTTCTGGGGGAAAAGCCCTGGGGCTTGTCTGATGATGGCGACGGAGGAAGAGACTAAGAAGGTAAATGGAGGTGAAATCTTCTTTAGAGAAAATCGCTTCTTCGCCGAATTGCTTCAAACCACCCCGAAGGGCTCGGTTGGTCGAAACGTACCGCCTTTCCAATGTGAATAGCCACTTTCTCAAGCAGTCCAAGCTAGGCGAATCTTCTCCCTGTCCAGAGATACACAGTAGTTCTGAACACGAAGGTTTCGTTGACTTCTCGTCTCCTCCTTTTGACAGCTAAATGTAGGAGACCTGGATTTAATTTTAATCTGCCAAATCTCCTTAAAACGACAGGCTGCTTTTTTCCCCCCTTACACGTTGGGCTGGTGACAGTTGCTTCTGGAAATGCCATTGCACCCAAGCGACTCTGTTTCAAAATAACAGCCATAATCCCCTGCTGCTCAGCATTGTTTTAAATGGGGTTTGGCTACCAGTAGGAAAGAGCAAAAATGAAAAATGATAGTCAATCTTAACTGAATCAATTGTGTTCGTTGATACAAATCAACAAAATTGTATTTTGTTGATACAAAAGAGAGCTGTGAAGATATCTACAGTCCCCTCATAACCTGGACATACATTGTTTCAACTTCTACCCTCAAAAATATGCTATAGGGCACACCAAAACAACAAGACACAAGACCAGTTTTTCCCCCAATGGTATTACTCTGCTTAACTAATTCTCTAATTAACAATACTGTCAAATAATTTACTAAGACTGTATTACTATTATTATTTTCTTCCTTACTAGTATCTACTTCTTCCCACTTATTACTATAACCATGTTGCTTGTATCTTTCAATTATATTGTTTTTATTTGTTTCCTAGTACAATTTAATAGCTTATTAGTAACCTTGACTATCACTAAGTGTTGTATCTTTTTAAGCTTGATGAATGTGTTTTATTCTCCTTATGTAGACTGAGAGCATATCCACCTAAAACAAATTCTTTATGTGTCCAATCACACTTGGCCAATAAAGATTTCTATTCTATTCTATACAGACATACAAAGTGTAGTAGTAAAAATATCTTAGGGGGATATCATCCCAATTATTCTGATGTTTTAAAAAATGTCCAAATGTACTTGATATTTTTCCAAAGAACAAACATTTGTTATGAAGAGAGTTTTTATAAAATAAAATATGCTCGGCATTCTGGTAATTTAAATTCTTAGTGGCTGTTACATGGTATCAGACTTTTAAAGGATCTTTCTCCTCTTGGGAAAGTATCATCCTTAATAGAATAGAATAAATTTTTTTATTGGCCAAGTGTGATTGGACATGCAAGAAATTTGTCAGTGTACGTAAAAGAAAAGATATGTTTATCAAGAATTCTAAGGTACAACATTTAATGACAATCATAGGGTACAAATAAGCAATAAGGAAACAGTATCAATATAAATCGTACAAGCAACAAAGTTACAGTCATACAGTCATAAGTGGAAGGAGATGGGTGATGAGAACGATGAGATTAATAGTAGTGCAGATTTAGGAATAGTTTGACAGTGTTGAGGGAATTATTTGTTTAGCAGAGTGATGGCGTTCGGGAAGAAACTTTTTTTGTGTCTAGTTGTTCTGGTGTGCAGTGCTCTGTAGCGTTGTTTGGAGGGTAGGAGTTGAAACTGTTTATGTCCAGGATGTGAGGGGTCTGTAACTATTTTCACAGCCCACTTTTTGACTCGTGCAGTGTACAGGTCCTCAATGGAAGGCAGGTTGGTAGCAGTTATTTTTTCTGCAGCTCTAATTATCCTCTGAAGTCTGTGTCTTTCTCGTTGGTTGCAGAACCAAACCAGACAGTTATAGAGGTGCAGATGACAGACTCAGTAATTCCTCTGTAGAACTGGATCAGCAGCTCCTTGGGCAGTTTGAGCTTTCTGAGTTGGTGCAGAAAGAACATTCTTTGTTGTGCTTTTTTGATGACGTTCTTGATGTTAGCTGTCCATTTTAGATCTTGCGATATGGTAGAACCTACAAATTTGAAGGTTTCTATTGTTGATACTGTGTTGTCTAGTATTGTGAGAGGTGGATGTACGGAAGGGTTTCTCCTAAAGTCTACCACCATTTCTACGGTTTTCAGTGTATTAATATAGCATATGTATATTTTAAAATGTGTAAATGTGTTTATTTGTATGGTGATAATGTATTACAGGCATATCCATACAGCAGTGCTAAATATAGACAACACATATCTATCACAACATTCTGCTCAGAGTAAGAAATCTTATGCATAGTATAGAAAGGAAATGACAAGTGAAGAAATTAAAGTCAGGAGACATGAAAAAAATGTAGTTACATCTAATTTATTATAAAAACATAAGTAGTGCGAGGGTGGATTGGATCCTTGGCCAATCTAGTCCAGTAGTCTCTTCTCACAGTGGCCAACTGACAGCAAAAGGAACCCCATTAGTTTCCCAGCAGATAGCTTTCAAAGACAGGTATAGTGTCCATCACGTGCTAATAGCCGTTGATTGTCTGACTTCCATGAATTGGTAAACCTTTTTTGAAGCCAGACACACTGGAAGTCACCATCATATCTCATAGTAGCAAATTCCAAAGTTTGATTACAGTTGTGAACACCATCCACTAAATCCATATTTTCTGTCCTGGCAATTAATTGTTTTCTCCACATCCATATACCATTTCCTGTGTGACCTTTGGTTCTGAAAACTTTTTGCCTTTTTTTTTTGCGCAGATCGTATTAATTCCATAGGACTATAACTTACTCCATCTTCCCATTCTTCTCAACCCTTTGCTATATCTTTACATGCACAGATACATCAGTAGTGGGATTAAAAAATTTTTTACTATCAATTCTGTGGGCGTGCCTTGGTGGGTGTGGTGTGACTTAGTGGACATGGCTTGGTGGGCATAGGAGGGGAAGGATACTGTAAAATCTCCATTCCCACCCCAGTCCAGAGAAGATTACTGCAAAATCTCCATTCCCACCCCAATCCAGGGGAAGGTTACTGCAAAATCCCCATTTCCTCCTGATGAGCTGGGACTCAGGAGACAGAATTTCCACTACCAGTTCTCCAGAACTGGTCAGAACCTGCTGAATACCACCTCTGAGATACACACCATACAGTTGCAATTCAATTAAATTCTCATTCATTCTTTTGTACAATCAAACCTCCACAACGTACTTACTTTTATATTCAGCTCATATTCATAGCTGTTTTTGTTTTACTATACACAGTTTTTAAGTAAAGAATCACAGGGCTGAAAGGGACATTAGAGTTATTCTAGCTCAACCCCCATCCCACCCAAGGGAGGAGTCTTATTCCATCCCAGACAAATGGTTGTGCAATATTTTCCTGAAAACCACCAGTGATGGTAAGTTGCACTCACAACTCCAGGAGGCAATTGTTCCATTGACTAATTGTTCTCACTGCCAGGAAGTTTCTCCTTATTTCCCGGTTGGATTTCTCTCTGACTAGCTTCCAGTTATATACATGTTATAGATTCTACCCTATCTAACTGCTTTCATTTTTATTTTTTCCCTGACATATTCAACTCTCAATTCTATATAACAAAATGGGGAAAGCTTTTTCCTATATACAGCCATTTTTGTTTCTATCAACAAATGTTTATTCCTTAATGCAGATTTCATGCTACTCCTAATTTTCCTACCAGCATTAGCACATTTTAAAGTTTTCTCCATCTATATTACGGTAGAAAATTTATGAAAACTGACTGTTAATATGACCAATCATCACCTTCTGCAACCTATCCGCCAAGAAAGTAATATTAGAGCGATCCAGCTCATGATCTACTTAATATCATCAGAGACCACTTGTAAATCAATAGAATCAAAGGAAACGTATTTCCTGTATCCAAATTAAGTTTAATAATCTCTGAAAAATCTACAAGTAATATATGATGAATGAGTTTTATTTGTTGCAATAGTTGTTTACTGTTCAGTTTTTCCTGTCTTTGTTGTTCAGTAAAAAAGTTGTTTTCCTGTTATGCTTAACTATAACAGAGGTTGATGTCTTTTTTGAAATTGGATCAGGGTTGAAATCTAAAAATTTTCCCTACCGGTTCTGTGGGCATGGCTTAATTGGTGGGCGTGGCTTGGTGGTCAGATGACTGGGTGGGCGTGGCCAATAACAATAAATAATAAAAATAATAAACAAAGTATACAAAACAATAAGAGGTACCAAAAACCAACTTTCACATTTTACACACACACAACACAACACAACTGACTTACACACAATGTAAAAGCAGCTGCACTTCACCCAAAATGGCCCCTGCAACAAGCAGGAACCTCACACTTTCACACTTTACACACACACAACACAAGTGACTCACACACACACACACAAAATGCCACATACAGTTTTGTGAAATTTTGTGTGTTTGTGTAGTTAGAGTGAAATACTACAGAAACACACCAAATCTCAGAAAGCTGCACAAATATTTTATTATTTTCTTTCTTTATTTTTTTAGATCAGGGGTCTCCAACCTTAGTAACTTTAAGGTTTGTGGACTTCAACTCCCAGAGTTCCTTAGCCAGCAAAGCAGGTAGATTGAGTTGAGATTGAGAGGAGATGGATTTTAGGCAGGCATAGTCAGTTGATTACAGTAGCTGAAGTAAAGCATGAAAGGAGCAACAATTTTAGGTAAGTGAGGAGGGGGCATTGGGTGGGCATGGGTGGGGGCTCTTGTAAGTGGGGGCTATTAAAAAATGATTTTAAAAGCCTGTGAGGATCAGGAAACTCACCTGGGATCGCCAGAGGGAAAAAAGATTTTAAAAGTTCCTCTGATGATCTCAGCTGAAGTTCCCTCATAGCAGCCCAGAACCTCTTAAAATAATTGTTTTAACAAGCTCTTCGGCTGAAGAGGTTGTAGAAAACATGTTTTTAAAGGTTCTGGTGATGAGGAACTCATCTGGGATCGCCAGAGGAGACTTTTAAAACCGTTTTCCCCCCCAACCTCTTCAGCCAAAGAGGTTCTTAAAAAAAAGAGTTTAAAGGCTCTGCCGATCTCAGCTGAGCTACAGGATCCTCACAGGTTTTTTTTTTACTTTTAAAGGCATGTTTTCAGCTGAAGAAAAACTGCTTTTAAAAATAATTAAAAAAAAAACCTCTGCTGATGGTGTGGCTCAGCAGAGGCAGGGGGCGGGGCCAGGGATTTTTGCTACTGGTCCTCTGAACCACCCGCCACAATCGCTACCGGATCAGGCGAGCTGGTCTGAACCGGGAGCATTTCACCCCTGAATTGGATCTTAAATTATTATTCAGATAAATTGTTCTTGTTCATTTTAAAATTACATTTATTGATCCCAAAGTATATCTTAACTATAATGTATTTAATTTCTTTTCAGTCCTTTCTCCAGGAAATGCTGGAAATTCATAAAATTCCTTGTGCTCGAGAATCATTTCTTTATGGAATATTGGGCGGTCTAGGTGTAGGGCTTGGACACTTTTTGGCAACTAGTAAGTAAAAAATAAAGACTTGTTAACATATAAATTATATGAGATTGTGTGTAAAGTTTTATTTTTTTTTAATTTTCCCATCATACTTTCTCACAGATTACTATTTGCCATCTATGCACATTTTAATAAACACAGTTTATACATCTTTCAAAGCTTCTGTCACTCTGCATTCCTTCCTAGAAAAAGTGCATATTGTCAACAATCCCTAAGCTTAGAATATTGGCAGTAAACTTTAAACTTCTAAATGTTAATTAATTAAAATTAATAGTAAAAGAATAATTTAGTGATCAAATTAATTGTAAAAGAATAATTCAGTGATCAATCTGTTGCAGTTATTAACTAGTCTTATTTCAATACAATTTGGATGTTTCCCATTCCTCCTTTATCAATTTAATATGCTCTTTGTGCTTTCCAAATAATTGTTCTGCAGTGATGATCTCAGGTTTAATGCATAGTTCACTAAATCCCATTCAACTAAAATAAGTATTCCAATAATGATCTATTCTATTGTTACCTTAAACTTCAGAAATAACTTCATTTTGGATTATGTTTTACTGCGACTCCTATATTCCTATATTCATGTTATTGCTGCCTTATCAATACATATTCACTGTGAGTAAAATAACTCTTTTCTCATCATCAGGCAAAGTGAGACGATCCTATAACTTGGGAGTAGGAGGTTTCTTTGTGACGACGTTAGGATGCTGGTGGGTATAATTCAAAAATTATGATAGCTTACTGTTTTAAGATTGATCATGCAAATATATTTTTTCTACACTTTTATTAGTAATCACACTTGGTACTTATTTACTAATTATCAGTTGTAGTAAGATTTCCTTATAACCTGGAAAAGTTGTACTTTCCATGCATCAGTCCGAATTTATATCCAGTTGGCCTCACTGGCAATGACCAAATTTTCTTCCATAATTTCCATATAGAACTTGGTTGATTTCATAATTGGCATCGAATTGTGATTCCAAAATAGTTTATTGTGAGCCACCCAGAATTGTTGTTTTTGATTGGCAACCATACAAATTTTTTAAACTAGGTAACCAAGAAGCTTTTAAAATTTCAAACTAGTTGCTGGTCTTTAAAAAAGGCAATGAAAAAAAGAGTAGGCATGTCTACTGTTTTTTTGTGTAGGCATAATGGGGAAGGCATTTGAAACAGCTTCCATGGCAAGTACTGGTGGAAGTCTGATGTTTTTGGACTGACACAAA